>NC_133331.1:284039432-284348876 GCF_042186555.1 Aquarana catesbeiana | reverse complement strand
AGGAGAACGTCCCTTTTCATGTTCAGATTGCGGGAAACGTTTTACTCAGAAAATCGTACTCCTTACACACCAGAGAATTCATACAGGTGAATTGCCTTTCTCTTGTTCGGAGTGCGGGAAATGTTTCTCTAGGAAAGAATACCTGGCTGGTCACCAGAGAATTCACACGGGCGAGCCTCTTTTTTCGTGTTCAGACTGTGGGAAATGTTTCAGTCAGAAAGGAAAACTTGATAAGCACCAGAGGACTCACACAGGGGAGCGCCCATTCTCATGTTCAGAGTGTGGGAAATGTTTCATTCATAAAGGAGATCTTGTGGTTCACCAGAGGAGTCACACTGGAGAGCGTCCTTATTCTTGTTCAGAGTGTGGGAAAAGCTTCCTTCAGAAAGCAGTACTCATCGAACACCAGAGAATTCACACAGGCGAGCGCCCTTTCGCTTGTTTAGAGTGCGGGAAGTGTTTTGCTAGAAAAGCATGCCTTGTTGCACACCAGAAAATTCACACGGGTGAGGGTCTTTTTTCTTGTGCGGAGTGCGACAAATGTTTTAGGTTTAAAGGAAGTTTAAATAGACATCAGAGGACACACACTCGCTGACACTATTGACAGATGTATGGGTGCGTTTAGCAGCTTGACCCACTCAGTACATTCAACAACTGTATGATGAAAAAAGGAATTCATAGAGAAATTGAACTTGGCAAAAGTAATATTTCAATGAGGGATCGTTTACACTTCCTTCAAATTGTGGCATTGGGCTTTTTTGAAGCACTCTGAAAGTCAATCAAAGCTCCTCTCACTAAATAAAATGGTGACCTTAGAGTCCTCCTCACACGTTGTGTTTGCTTAGCTTTAAAAAATATCCTCCATGTTGGTTTCTTGGTGCTTCAAAGCATCTTCAAAGCCTCCATAGAAGTCTACGACAACACTCGCTTGAAGCACCTGCAGCTTTTGAGAGGCTTTTATTCAGTGTTGGCTTCGCTTTGGTATTGCAGATATGAGATATCCCAGAATGCACTGGGAGACCAACAAACGAACCGGAAAGATATCAGCAGTCACTTCTGGTTCATGTATTTATATTCTTTGTGTGTCTGGTGCAGACGTCACCTCTGGTGTGCAGCGTGGAGCAGCAGGAAGGTGAGCGGGGTCCAGGCTGGAGTGGAGCAACTAGAATACGTGGTGTGCAACAAGGGAACGCTATAGTGGAAGGTGAGCGGGACTGGAGAGAGAGGACTGAGCAGCAGAGGCTCCGCACAGCTTGGGGACTGAAGCAGGAGAAACTAGCAATGTCACACGTGGTGTGCAGCATGGGAGCAATATAGCAGGAAGGTCAGTGGGGACCAGAGAGAGAAGAGGATCAGCAGAACAGAGTGTTACTACTGAGTAGTGGAATCAGCATTGTTGGGAGTTACTTAGAGGGATCAGCAGAGCTGGGGGTTACTAATGAGTGAGGGATCAGCAGAGCTGAGGGTTACTAATGAGCGGGGGATAAACAAAGCTGGGTGTTACTACTGAGAGGACGGTAGAACATTATTGGCAAGCACTCTGTCAAAACATGGGGAAAAAACAAGCAATCAAGACAAAATGTTGGCAATTGTACAAATACACAAGCAACAAACAGCAATATATGGGAATAAACATGTAGAGGCAATAACTGGAGCCTCAGATTGTATAATTGACTATTAGGATAATTGTGAAAGCATGTGTCCCACAAAGGTGAGTACCTGACTAGAAACCATGACAATCCACGAGGAAACAAATAGAACATTGAATTTGTGATGGACAACCATACCAACACAAGGGCAACAAATAAGCAATGTAGTCGGAGAATGTAGTGTGGATGGTGGAGGAGATCTGTCGGAGAATGTAGTGTGGATGGTGGAGGAGATCTGTCGGAGAATGTAGTGTGGATGGTGGAGGAGATCTGTCGGAGAATGTAGTGTAGATGGTGGAGGAGAGCTGTCGGAGAATGTAGTGTGGATGGTGGGAGGAGATCTGTCGGAGAATGTAGTGTGGATGGTGGAGGAGATCTGTCGGAGAATGTAGTGTGGATGGTGGAGGAGAGCTGTCGGAGAATGTAGTGTGGATGGTGGGAGGAGAGCTGTCGGAGAATGTAGTGTGGATGGTGGGAGAGTTGTCAGAGAATGTAGTGTGGATGGTGGAGGAGATCTGTCGGAGAATGTAGTGTGGATGGTGGAGGAGAGCTGTCGGAGAATGTAGTGTGGATGGTGGGGGGAGAGCTGTCAGAATGTAGTGTGGATGGTGGAGGAGAGTTGTCAGAGAATGTAGTGTGGATGGTGGAGGAGATCTGTCGGAGAATGTAGTGTGGATGGTGGGAGGAGATCTGTCGGAGAATGTAGTGTGGATGGTGGAGGAGATCTGTCGGAGAATGTAGTGTGGATGGTGGAGGAGAGCTGTCGGAGAATGTAGTGTGGATGGTGGGAGGAGAGCTGTCGGAGAATGTAGTGTGGATGGTGGGAGAGTTGTCAGAGAATGTAGTGTGGATGGTGGAGGAGATCTGTTGGAGAATGTAGTGTGGATGGTGGAGGAGAGCTGTCGGAGAATGTAGTGTGGATGGTGGAGGAGAGCTGCAGTAAAATTACACATCTGTGGTCCGATGTGTGCTGGGAAGTAAATTTTATACTTTTGTACATCAATTTCTAGCTTGGTTTTCACTTTATTTTTCAGAAATGTTGTAAACGTTTAAACACATTCAGTTGTATGTATTGTTTTTTTAAGAATTGTTTTCATTGAAATTCAACTGAGGTATAATCGGCTTGTGATAATAAAGAAATGTTTCTGTTTTATATTGATGATGATAGGTATAGCAATATTTTTAAAAAATATATATATATATATATGTTATATATAGATTTTTGGTTATGTTTCTGATTTTTTCTCGTTATTTAGTTTTACATTAAGGAATAATAAAACACTATCAATTTATTGGTGTTTTTCATTCTTCTCCTTTTTTTTTTTTTTAATTATTTGAAAATATAATGTGCGTCTCTAATAATGGATGTAACACAATAGAAAAATGCACCACAAAGTAGTTAAATGTTAAAACAGAACATAAACTGCAGTATATATAATCTCCACAAGGTGGTGATCTCATTTATAGTGTGTGGAAAGCACTGACAGGAAGTGATGTATGATACAAACAGGAAGTTGCGCTTTAGCTGGGAGAAAGTAGAGAGGAGACATTGCAGGAACTGGCAGCAGAGGCAGTAATAAGATATTATTTTCTATTTACACCAAGTAACCCCCCCGTCATGTCCCTCCTCTTTCTTCATAGTCACTGTGACGTCTTTTACCTCCAGCAGATGCTTTTAAACACAATCTAAATTCTGTATAATAACAATATATAGAATGTAACAATGTATCTTCAGCTACATACTAACTACAGAGCCTTTAATTGCATTCTTCATCCTGACCCACTGATGCCAGCAATGGGGCACTATTCCTGCTGCTGCCACCAATGATGGGGCACTATTCCTGCTGCTGCCACCAATGATGGGGCACTATTCCTGCTGCTGCCACCAATGATGGGGCACTATTCCTGCTGCTGCCACCAATGATGGGGCACTATTCCTCCCACTGACACCAATGATTGGGCACTATTCCTCCTACTGACACCAGTGATATGGTACTATTTATCCCACTGAAACCAATGATGGGGCACTATTCTTCCCACTGACACCAGCGATGGGGCACTATTCCTTCCACTGACACCATTGATGGGGCATTATTCCTCCCACTGACACCAATGATGGGGCACTATTCCTTCCACTGACACCATTGATGGGGCACTATTCCTCCCACTGACACCAATGATGGGGCACTATTCCTTCCACTGACACCATTGATGGGGCACTATTCCTCCCACTGACACCAATGATGGAGCACTATTCCTCCCACTGACACCAATGATGGGGCACTATTCCTCTGCCTACTGACCACAGGTGCTATGTAATTTTTTGACTTCCACTGACCACCAAGCCTGAGGCAGTGTTTATTGACACTGGGGCATTTTCTACTTCCACTGGCCAGACTCAGGCTCCCTTTAAACCTGAAGGACCATAAACCAGACCTTTGTTTAGAAAGTTTGAAGACCCCTGTCCCACATCTTACACGTTTTGCACCACTTAATAACATGCATTCTGTCCAATCCAATATTTACCAAGTAAAACTTATCTTTGAAGCCCTACTAGAAATTAAACTTTCTTCACCCTAAGATGGAGAAGTGAAGGTCTGTGTCCCCATCATCCTGATGTCCCTTCACATCCTGATCTCTATAAACACCCATCAACTGGACAGGAAATGAGGGGAAATTTCCCCAACCAGAACGCAAAAAGAAGACATCCTTCAACAGAGGTTCAAATTGTTCTCCAGTGGACACAAGCCAAAATAAAAGGTGCTGGTTAGAGTTAAGCGTTAAAGTGTATCTAAACCTTTCTTGTCCTCAGATTACAGCACTCACCCTACTGTAATAAGATATCAAAAATAGGACAGAACTACAGGCACCTCCCTTTCTCCTCTTCTCTGCAACATACAGGGGTGGAGTTCGTTAGTCCTCATAGATAGCTAAGAATGCAGCACAAGAAGTTACCACTTAATGATTTTTTCCAGCACAGTTGCACTTACCACTCTAACTAAATACTTTAAGTCGTATTTTTAACAGACCAAATGAAGCCATTATGAGAAGGTCATTGTTGGAATTTACAGATACTTCTACTTACTCTAGTTTACTCAGTGAGATTACAGAGGTCAAAAGAAGGCGTCTGAGCTATGAGAGAAACTCTCTGCAAACGTTATTCATCCCAGTACAGTCCAGATAATTCTCACGTTATCATTCATCTGCAAAGAGGAGCGTCTTGTAGAGGTCACATGACCAAAACGATGGAGGTGGCTAAAGGCCAAAGCCAAATGACTGTGAAGATATTAGACCTCTCTCTGGAGATCATCTCTACCTGCTGACCTGAGAGGTGAGAAACATTTTGGGAGGGTCACTCAATAGCTGTAACTAAAACACAGACAGGTCAGGAGGATTATGGGAAATCTTTAGTGGCGATTGTTACTTTTTCTCATGACACAGGAACATAAAGTAGTGAAGAAAACATCTGGCGATCCAACCAGCAGCCATCTTCACAGGACATCACCCATCACAGTGCCTCCACCACACTGCCAGACAGCAGAGAAAATCAGTGCCAAGAAGATTCTAGAAGTCACCCAGAAGATCATTGATCTGCTGACAGGAGAGGTGAGCGGTGCCGGGAATTCTGGGACATTATCCAGTAACAGACAAGGGATGTGTCTGGATGGTGACTGTATCATTGTGTGTGTCAGGTTCCTATAAGGTGTCAGGATGTCACTGTCTATTTCTCCATGGAGGAGTGGGAGTATCTAGAAGGACACAAGGATCTCTACAAGGATGTCATGATGGAGAATCAGCCGCCCCTCACATCACCGGGTAAGAGGAGACTTTATTGTAAAGGAGAGAGCAGTACGGAGGGTCCACCTAGATCCCCCATCATCTGATAAACACATAGAAACAATGTATTCAGTCAGTGTGTGTGTTTCCTACAGATGGATCCAGTAATGGGAACCCACCAGAGAGATGTCCCCGTCCTCTGTATTCCCGGGATTCCACAAAGGAAGATCACACCATCCCTCACCATCATCAGGTAGATGAGATTGAGCAACCAAAACTCAAAAAGAATTAGAGAGGACATTCTTCTTGTTACTTTTTATAAACATATTATATCATCTTTGGGTTTTAGGGTGGAGAACTGAAAGACATCAAAATTGAGATTAAAGAAGAAGAAGAAGAGAGGTTGGTGAGTGGAGATCAGCAGTCTATGGAGGAGGGGGAGATGATGCTGAAAAGTAAACAGGAGGAATCTTCTCTACATATGGACACAAGTACGTTCAACAATAAATGCAGAAATCTTTAAATTTTATTTCTTTGAGTATAAAGTATGAATTCACATCATTACATAAGCTGAAAAAAGACATATGTTTGAGTTCACTCCAAAATCATAGATAATCGTAAACCCACAGTGGATCTAGAGGGAGGCAGATCAACATCCTTTTACCAAAATATTAGGAGCCATTTATACATTTTGTATTTGAAACACTTTCAGTTTTGTTTATGTTAATATAAATCTTTTAAAACCAATTCTGGTGGAAGATCATTCTACATTCTCCAGAACCAGAAGAACTTCACACCCTTCTTTAAGGAAAAGATTAAGTAACCTTAACTAATGACAAGAAGAGCGTCATCAATATACCTACCCTACTACCCAATGTTCCCAGCAAATGTTGTGGAGGTAATGTAAGCCATTTAGTATACAAATCTCAAGTCTTCACCAGAAGAGTTGAATGTTTGCATTTACCAAACTATCCAATGTTCCCCCAAAAGAGGTGGAGATACAGCCCACCATATGAAAGGTCCATCTCCATTCCTCAATATAACGTCATGTTCCCAACAAATGAGGGGGAGATACTGTACACCATATGAAAGGTCCATCTTCATTCCTAAATATAATGTCATGTACCCAACAAATAAGGGGGAGATACTGTACACCATATGGAAGATCCATCCCCATTCTTCAAAATAATGTCATGTTCTGTACAAATGAGGTGGAGATACTGTACACCATATGAAAGGTCCATCTCCATTCCTCAATATAACGTCATGTTCCCAAAAAATGAGGAGATACTGTACACCATATGAAAGGTCCATCTTCATTCCTAAATATAATGTCATGTACCCAACAAATAAGGGGGAGATACTGTACACCATATGGAAGATCCATCCCCATTCTTCAAAATAATGTCATGTTCTGTACAAATGAGGTGGAGATACTGTACACCATATGAAAGGTCCATCTCCATTCCTCAATATAACGTCATGTTCCCAAAAAATGAGGAGATACTGTACACCATATGAAAGGTCCATCTCCATTCCTTGATATAACCTCATGTTCCCAACAAATGAGGTGAAGATACTGTACATCGTATGAAAGGTCCATCTCCATTCCTCAATATAATGTCATGTTCCCAACAAATGAGGAGGAGATACTGTACAACATATGAAAGGTCCATCTCCATTCCTCAATATAATGTCATGTTCCCAACAAATGAGGAGGAGATACTCTACACCATATGAAAGGTCCATCTATATTCCTCAATATAACGTCATGTTCCCAACAAATGAGGTGGAGATACTGTACACCATATGAAAGGTCCATCTCCATTCCTCAATATAACGTCATGTTCCCAACAAATGAGGGGGAGATACTGTACACCATATGAAAGGTCCATCTTCATTCCTAAATATAATGTCATGTACCCAACAAATAAGGGGGAGATACTGTACACCATATGGAAGATCCATCCCCATTCTTCAAAATAATGTCATGTTCTGTACAAATGAGGTGGAGATACTGTACACCATATGAAAGGTCCATCTCCATTCCTCAATATAACGTCATGTTCCCAAAAAATGAGGAGATACTGTACACCATATGAAAGGTCCATCTTCATTCCTAAATATAATGTCATGTACCCAACAAATAAGGGGGAGATACTGTACACCATATGGAAGATCCATCCCCATTCTTCAAAATAATGTCATGTTCTGTACAAATGAGGTGGAGATACTGTACACCATATGAAAGGTCCATCTCCATTCCTCAATATAACGTCATGTTCCCAAAAAATGAGGAGATACTGTACACCATATGAAAGGTCCATCTCCATTCCTTGATATAACCTCATGTTCCCAACAAATGAGGTGAAGATACTGTACATCGTATGAAAGGTCCATCTCCATTCCTCAATATAATGTCATGTTCCCAACAAATGAGGAGGAGATACTGTACAACATATGAAAGGTCCATCTCCATTCCTCAATATAATGTCATGTTCCCAACAAATGAGGAGGAGATACTCTACACCATATGAAAGGTCCATCTATATTCCTCAATATAACGTCATGTTCCCAACAAATGAGGTGGAGATACTGTACACCATATGAAAGGTCCATCTCCATTCCTCAATATACCGTCATGTTCCCAACAAATGAGGAGGAGATACTGTACATCATATGAAAGGTCCATCTCCATTCCTCAATATAGAACTTTGTGAAACTGTTAATTTCTATGCCAACATATATGACTCTTGAATATAAGACATGAAGGATATTTATAAATTTCTTTTAAAAAACTGGTTTCCAACAGATGGACACTGTGTATGGAATATGAATTCTCCAGAGGGAGATCTTTTTTTATTTCCAAATGATGCACAAGATAACGGGACAGCGCAACATTCTCTAAGAACAAATTCATTAAGCCAAGATATCAGAGACTTTACTGTGTGGCAAGATGGAAGAAACCTTCTGATCCTGAGGAATCCTCTTATCGGTCGGATCCTAATACTGCAGATATCGATGTGAAACCTCACGGTGCCAATAGATCAACGGATCCATCTTATGATGAGGAATCTTCTTCAAGCCATGAAGGAGTTCACACAGGAGAAAGCTCATTGTCATCTTTAGAGTCCAGGGAACCTTTCACCAAAACCAGAGCACTTATTACTGACCGGAAAACTCATAAAAGTGACCACCCCTATTTATGTTCAGAGTGCGGGAAATGTTTTTTGTGAGAAAGGAAAACTTCATAGGCACCAGAAAAGTCACACAGGCGAGCGTCCTTTCTCATGTTCAGAGTGCGGGAAATGTTTCATACATAAAATACAACTTCTTGTACACCAGAGAATTCACACCGGTGAGCGCCCTTTTTCTTGTTCTGAGTGCGGGAAATGTTTTACTCAAAAAGGTGTGCTGCTTAGACATAGGGGAATTCACACAGGCAAATATCCTTTTCCTTGTTTTGAGTGCGGAAAATGTTTTATTCAGAAAGGAGACCTTCTTAAACACCAGAGAATTCACACCAATGGGCGTCCTTTTTCCTGTTCAGAGTGCGGGAAAGGTTTTACTCAGCAAGGCGTACTGCTTAAACATAAGGAATCTCACTTGGGCAAATTTGCTTTTCCATGTTTAGAGTGTGGGAAATGTTTCTCTAGAAAAGTAAGCCTTGTTGCCCACCAGAAAATTCACAGGGATGAGCATCTTTTTTCCTGTTCTGAGTGTGGGAAAGGTTTCTCAGAGAATGGAAAACTTCTTAGACACCAGACAATCACACAGGTGAGCATCCTTTTCAAAGTGCGGGAAATGTTTTACACAGAAAGCAAAACTTCTCACACCCGAGAAAATTCACACAGGCAAGCATCCTTTCTCGTGTTTAGAGTGTGGGAAGTCTTTCCTACAAAAAGAAAACCTTCTTAGACATCAGAGAAGTCACACGGGGGAGTGTCCCTATTTTTGTTTAGAGTGCGGGAAATGTTTCATTCATAAAACGCACCTTCTCGAACACCAGAAAATTCACACAGGCTTGCAGCCTTTTTCTGACATGACGAAACATTGAGGGGGGGGACAGTGAGATTAGCAGTTGCTTTATGGTTTTACATAATAATAATATGGTGTCTCAAAGCAACAGTGCTGACTGGGTCCCACACACCCACTGTGCCAAGAAATGGGCAAGTATGGCTATACCTGTATATACACTCATCAACCACTTTATTAGGTACACTTTGCTAGTACTGGGTTGGACCTCCTTTTGCCTTCAGAACTGCCTTCATTCTTGGTGGCATAGATTCAACAAGGTGTTGGAAACTTTCCTCAGAGATTTTGGTCCATAGTGACATGATAGCATCATATAGTTGCTGCAGATTTGTCCCAATTTGTGCCAATCTCCCATTCCACCACATACCAAAGGTGCTCTATTGGATGAGATGTGGTGAGTGTGGAGGCCATCAGAGTACAGGGACCTCATTGTCCAGTGGTGAGATGATTGGAGCTTTGTGACATGGTGAATTATCCTGCTGGAAGGAGCCATCAGAAGATGGGGACACTGTAGTCATAAAGGGATGGACATGGTCAGCAACAATACTCAGGTAGGCCGTGGTGTTTAAACAATGCTCAATTGGTACTAAGGGGCCCAAAGTGTGCCAAGAAAATATCCCTCCACACCATTACACCACCAGCCTGAACCGGTGATACAAGGCAGGATGGATCCATTCTTTCATGTTGTTTACGCCAAATTCTGACCCCACCATCTGAATGTCGCGGCTGAAATCAAGACTCATCAGACCAGGCAACGTTTTTCCAATCTTCTATTGTCCAATTTTGGTGAGCCTGTGCCAATTGTAGCCTCAGTTTCCTGTTCTTAGCTGACAGGAGTGGTACCCGGTGTGGTCTTCTGCTGCTGTAGCCCATCTGCTTCAAGGTTGGATGTGTTGTGCATTCAGAGATGGTATTCTGCATACCTTTGTTGTAACGAGTGGTTATTTGAGTTATTGTTGCCTTTCTATCATCTCCAACCAGTCTGCCCATTCTCCTCTGACCTCAACAAGGCATTTTCCTCCACACAACTGCCACTCACTGGATATTTTCTCTTTTTCTGACCATTTTCTGTAATCCCGAGAGATGGTTGTGTGTGAAAATCTCAGTAGATCAACAGTTTTTTAACCGTTGGTACTTTGAAGGAGGGTATCGTTGTTATGGCAGCAGCTAGCTGCCATAACCTCGGTATCCTCTTCTTCAGTGAGCGGTCCGGTTTAAGATAAAAGTGGTCTCTATGGTGGATTCACCGCAAGATCATTTTTATCAGTGGCGGAAGAGGGCCCCCCCCCCGCCCCTCTCTCTGGTCCCCTCTGCCGCTTACCGGAGCCGTCAGCAGCGGCAGAGGCGATCAGGTCCTTCTTGTGGCCTGACATGGAGACGGGTGAGGGGAAGATGGCCCACCACCATATTATTGCAGGCCGTAAGCGACGTCAAAACGTCATCCACTTAAAGGGCCATTTTTTTTTCTTTTTTTTAAATGTCAAAATTTTTTTTTATTTTTTTTAATTGCATCTTAGTGTAAATATGAGATTTGAGGTCTTTTTGATCCCAGATCTCATATTTAAGAGGTCCTGTCATGCTTTTTTTCTATTACAAGGGATGTTTACATTCCTTGTAATAGGAATAAAAGTGACAGAATTTAAAAAAAAAAAAAAAAACAGTGTAAAAATAAAAAATAATAGGTAAAATAAATAAGAAAAAAAAATGTTTTAAACACGCCCGTCCCGCCGAGCTCGTGTGCAGAAGCGAACGCATATGTGAGTAGTTCCCGCATATGAAAAAGGTGTTCAAAGCACACATGTGAGGTATCGCCGCGATTGGTAGAGCGAGAGCAATAATTCTAGCCCTAGCCCTCCTCTGTAACTCAAAACATGCAACCTGTAGAATTTTTTAAACGTCGCCTATGGAGATTTTTAAGGGTAAAAGTTTGTCGCCATTCCACGAGCGGGCGAAATTTTGAAGCGTGACATGTTGGGTATAAATTTACTCGGTGTAACATTATCTTTTACAATCTAAAAAAAAAATGGGCTAACTCTACTGTTGTCTTATTTTTTAATTCAAATTTTTTTTTTTCCAAAAAAAGTGCGCTTGTAAGACCGCTGCGCAAATATGGTGTGACAGAAAGTATTGCAATGACCGCCATTTTATTCTCTAGGGTTTTAGAAAAAAATGTATAATGTATGGGGTTCCAAGTAATTTTCTAGCAAAAAAACAGTTTTTAACTAATCTCAAAATGAGGCTCGGTCCTTAAGTGGTTATATATATATATATATATATATATATATATATATATATATTTATTTAACCACTGTATATACACAGTATATACACATTTAAAAAACAAATTATATATATAAAAAAATATATATACACAGTATATACGCAACAAAAAACAAATTATATATATATATATATATATATATATATATAATTTGTTTTTTAAATGCGTATATACTGTGTATATATATTTTTTTCAGTTTGTTCTTCTTTCTTTAATTTCACATTTATGAGTAATAAAATTATATAAATTATTTCAATGTATTGGTGTTTTTTTAATTTTTTTTATTGTCCATAAATATAATCAGTGTTTGTAGTAAGGCCTAATGTACACAGGACGCTCAGGCAACCTCTTTTAAACATTTTTCTTGACAGCTTGAAAGCGGCGTTTAAAAACGTCCGTTTAGCTGCGCTTGAATGCCGCGTTTAGTCACATTTTGCCACGTTCGCGTCTAGGAGCATTTATTTAAGATAACATCATTAGACCCTCAAATAAAATAGGGCACCTTTAAAAACGCCTCTAAACAAAAACGCGCCTAAACGCCGGTACCGTTTAGCCGCGTTTAGGCACCTGAAACATCTGGCGTCTGAAACATCGGCGTCTGCACCCATTTTTTTTTGCCTTTAAAGAAAAGTCTCTAAAAAGAAAAGCCTCTAAACGCAAGTGCCTAAAAACAACATTAAACGACCCTGTGTACATGTACACATAAGATAACATTGGATGAGTTCAGGGGCAGTGTACATGAGGCCTAATGGGTGTAACACAATAGGGAAATGCACCACAAGGCAGCAGGCAAAACGTTGAAACATATCATGGACTACAGCACTTATAATCGCCACAAGGTGGTGATCTCACTTAGAAATGCACAAACAGGAAGTGATGTATGATGTAAACAGGAAGTTGCGTTTTAGTCGGGAGGAAGTAGAGAGAAGACATTGCTGGAACTGGCAGCAGAGGAGGTAATAAGATATTATTTTATATTTACACCCAGTAACCCCCCGTCATGTCCGTCCTCTTCCTGTGATGACTTTTATCTCCAGGAGATGCTACTACATACAGGATATATATATATATATATATATATATATATATATATATATATATATATATATATAGAAGAGAACAATATATAATCAGATACATCCTAAATATAGAGCCATTTATCCAACTGTCCATCCAGAGCCTCTGGTTTATAGACCAGATACATCCTAAATATAGAACCATTTATCCAACTGTCCATCCAGAGCCTCTGGTTTATAGACCAGATACATCCTAAATATAGAACCATTTATCCAACTGTCCATCCAGAGCCTCTGGTTTATAGACTGGATACATCCTAAACAGAGCCATTTATCCAATTGTCCATACAGAGCCTCTGGTTTATGGACCAGATACATCCTAAATATAGAATAATTTATACAACTGTCCATCCAGAGCCTCTGGTTTATAGACCGGATACATCCTAAATATAGAACCATTTATCCAACTGTCCATCCTGAGACTCTGGTTCATAGACCAGATACATCCTAAATATAGAACCATTCATCCAACTGTCCAGCCAGAGTCTCCGGGTTAATAGACCAGATACATTCTAAATATAGAATAATTTATCCATCCTCTATAAAGCTGTCTCCGGGTTGTTGGGTCTCATTACTGTGAGATAGTGGGCATCATGTCTTCTCTGGATCAGGATATGGGGAGGAAGAAGACTGAACTACGGTACAAGTTCTGATGAAGGCAAAGGCGAAAGTATGTCCTGTCTGAAATGATCTACATATTTCTGGCAGCAGTAGAATGCAGAGTGACACAGGGGTGTAACACACTGACTTTTGCAAGGTAAATGTACGACAGTGCTGGTGGCATTGACCATCAAAGGTGGTTGAAGCGAGGGAACTATTTCTACTACTATTAACCATTGTTTGCCTTTTGGCACATTATAGAAAGTATTTTGGTGGTACTTGAACTGCAGAATGTAATTTGTGTGCTTTGTATACAGCGAGTACGCTCAGACTCTATTTCACTATACCTCTTTGAACCACAGACAGTAAATAGGGCAATGTTACCATACCCACTTTTTTGCTCACTTTGTGCAAATGCCCTATGCTGTCTTTATCAATTTATCTCTCTTTATCAACTTAGAACTGAATTCCAGGAATTCAGTTCCATTGTAAAGAGCAAAAGCATACTATGAATTAAGTCCAGTGAGGTGCATGACACCTCCAGGACATACCTTTATTATTTATATCTGACAGGTTTATAGAACTCCAAGAGGACAGCTTTAGCTGTAGTTCCAGGAGCCCGACGCTGGACCACCTGGTACCGGCATCTTCAACAGTAGAGTCGAAGCAGCTTCTATGCCCACCCCTCCCCTCCTCCTGCCCATTCACAGAAGCCTTTGTGCATGTGACATCATTCACAAAATACAAAGGCTTCTGTGAATGGCCAGCAGAGGAAAGATGTGGGCATAGCTGCTCTGAGCGCTTTTCTCTCCTCACAACCCGCAGTGTATCCTCCAGCAAAGCCATAAACCTGTCAGAGGTAAATAATAGAAATAAGTCTAGGAGATGGCATGCACCTTGTTGGACTTAACTCATAGTGTGCATGCATTTCATACAAAGTGGGTAAATTCCTAGAGTCCAGCCCTTAGGCTGGGTTCACACTGCAGCATGGAGCGGAACACAGCAGGGGTCCGGTGCATCCCTGTTCACTGTTTCAGGTCCAATTTCAGCCTGAATTTTTGGCTGAATTCGGACCTGAAACGAAGTAAAAGACGCACAGGGTTCCTGTGCAATTCGCACCGGAGCCGCTCTGGAGATGTGTGAACTGACTCCATATAGAGCCGGTCACAATCTCCTGACATGCAAATTGGATGTGAGGAAAGCTGCATCCAATTCGCAATGGTGTGAACCCAGACTAAGTGTTAGGAAGTATGGTGACCCTAATCGGACAGGACTAGCAATAAAAAACAACTAGGACACAGAAGGAGAAGAATATTCTAACATAGTTTATAGCTCTTCTCCAGACAATACAAACCAAAATAAAATGTTTTGGTTGGAATTGTGCTTTAAGAAAAGGCCATTTGTGGGGTTTTAGAGACCCTTTAAAGAAAGTCTCTAGCAGGATTACTGAGAATGAAGAAGTAGTCCAAGGTGTCTGAGCTATGGAGGGACGCTGTGAAGCTATTGTTCATCCCAGTACAGTCCAGCAAAGTCTGACTTCATTATTTGTCTGCAGAAAGACGCGTCCTACAGAGATTGCATGATCGCAACAATAGGGATGGAGAAAAACCAAAGTCATGTGACTGTGAGGATATTGGACCTCACCCTGGAGATCATCTACCTGCTGACTGGAGAGGTGAGGAGGATTCTGGGAGGTCACACTTAATCAGAGTTATACATTTATCCAAAACAGACCTGACCAGACCAATCAGGAGAATTCTGCAGTGATAAATATTATTTCTTCTCTTTACACAGGAACATAAAATAGTGAAGAAAATATCTGGAGATCCATTAACACCCAGCAGCCGTCTTCACGGGACATCACCCATCACAGTGCCTCCACCTCACTGCCTGACAGCAGAGGGAAAGAGTGGTAAGATGATCCTAAAAGCCACCAAGAAGATAATTGATCTGCTGACAGGAGAGGTGAGCAGTGCTGGGAATTCTGGGACATTATCCAGTAACAGACAAGGGATGTGTCTGGATGGTGACTGTATCATTGTGTGTGTCAGGTTCCTATAAGGTGTCAGGATGTCACTGTCTATTTCTCCATGGAGGAGTGGGAGTATTTAGAAGGACACAAGGATCTCTACAAGGACGTCATGATGGAGAATCAGCCGCCCCTCACATCACCGGGTAAGAGGAGACTTTATTGTAAAGGAGAGAGCAGTACGGAGGGTCCACCTAGATCCCCCATCATCTGATAAACACATAGAAACAATGTATTCAGTCAGTGTGTGTGTTTCCTACAGATGGATCCAGTAATGGGAACCCACCAGAGAAATGTCCCCGTCCTCTGTATTCCCGGGATTCCACACAGGAGGATCACACCATCCCTCACCATCATCAGGTAGGTGGAACTGTAGCATGTAGGCCTAAAATGTGCTCTAAGCTATGAGAGGACATAGTTCTATGTAATTTATTAAATGTATTTTATCATCTTTGGGGTTTAGGGTGAAGAACTGAAAGACCTCAAAGTTGAGGGTAAAGAGGAAAAAGAAGAGATGTTGGTGAGTGGAGATCAGCAGTCTATGGAGGAGGGGGAGATGATTATGAAAAGTGAACAGGAGGAATCTTCTCCACATTTGGACACAAGTAAGTAATAAACACTAAATGCAGAAACAGTTTACTTTTTCCTTTTACTTTTACATGTATAAACTATGTTTCTTTGATGCCCATTCGGACTGCCTACAAAAGCATTACACATTGGCGAGCAAAAAATAAATAAAAGCCCTTGCAGCCCTAAACTAGCAGATCACAACTAAATCTTCCTAGGTCTTCTGGATCAGAGTCATTAACCCATTTTCTGTAACATCCACCCCATCTTGGATACAAAGGCACTGAATGTCCATCTCCATTCCTCAATATAATGTCATGTTCCCAACAAATGAGGAGGAGATACTGTACACCATATAAAAAGTCCATCTCCATTCCTCAATATAAAGTCATGTTCCCAGAAAAAGAGGTAGCGGAGGGCCCATTCCTATCATAGCTCTAACACTGTTTTGCAGTGTGGTTGGGTGCATTGGATACTTTATCTAGTTTGTATTTAATTTTCTTCTTATGCCAGAGTTCTGAAAAACTGATGAGTGCTGTACCAAAATACAGTGCCTTGAAAAAGTATACATACCCCTTGAAAGTTTCCACATTTTGCCATGTTACAACCAAAAATGTAAATTATTATTATATTATTATTATTATACAATATTTATATAGCGCCAACAGTTTACGTAGCGCTTTACAACTTGAGGGTAGACAGTACAAATACAATACAATTTGATACAGTAGGAATCAGAGGGCCCTGCTCACTTAGAGCTTACAATCTAAGAGGGAAGGTTAAGAGATACAAGAGGTAATAGCTGTGGGTGATGTGCTGATTGAGAAGATAAATGTACAGTTGTTAGGTGGGGGCCAGATAGGCTTCTCTGAAGAGATGAGTTTTCAGGGATCGTCTGAAAGTGGATAAGGTAGGAGAAAATCGGACGGATTGGGAAAGAGCATTCCAGAGGATGGGGGAGGCTCTGGAGAAGTCCTGAAGGCGAGCATGGGATGAGGTGACAAGGGAGTTTGAGAGCAGGAGGTCTTGGGAGGAGCGAAGAGAACGATTAGGTTGGTATTTTGTGACTAGGTTAGAGATGTAGCTAGGGGCCAGGTTGTGGATGGCTTTGTAAGTTATAGTTAGTATCTTGAATTTAATTCGGTGACTGAGTGGCAGCCAATGGAGGGATTGGCAGAGGGGTGTAGCAGACGCTGAGCGGTTTGTGTGGTGGATGAGCCTGGCAGCAGTGTTCATGATGGACTGAAGTGGGGATAGCCTATTTAGAGGTAAACCAATGAGGAGGGAGTTGCAGTAGTCAAGGCGGGAGATGACCAGGGAGTGGATTAGAAGCTTTGTGGTGTCATTGGTTAGGAAGGGGCGTATCTTGGAGATGTTGCGAAGACAGAGGCGGCAAGCTTTGGATAGTGATAGAATGTGGGGTCGAAAGGTTAGTTCAGAGTCCAGGATTACACCTAGGACCTTGGCGTGGGGAGATGGGTTGATAGTTGAGCCGTTGATCTTGACAGGGAGATCAGGGGAAGTGGCACCTGAGGGAGGAAATATCATGAGCTCGGTTTTGGATAGGTTGAGTTTGAGAAAGTGATGTGACATCCAGGCTGATATGTCTGCTAATAAGTTGGTAATGCGTGAGGAGACAGATGGAGAGAGCTGGGGGGTGGAGAGATAGATTTGGGTGTCATCAGCGTAGAGATGATATTTAAAGCCGTGGGAGGCAATCAATTGACCCAGGGAGGTGGTGTAGATTGAGAAAAGGAGAGGTCCGAGAACAGAACCTTGGGGGACCCCGACGGAAAAAGGAAGAGGAGAAGAGGAAGTAGAGTTGTAAGTGACACTGAAGGAGCGGTGGGATAGGTAGGATGAGAACCAGCGAAGAGTACAGTCACAGAGACCAAAGGAGTGGAGTTTTTTGAGGAGGAGGGGGTGGTCCACTGTGTCAAAGGCAGCAGAGAGGTCCAGGAGAAGTAGTACAGAATAGTGTCCATTGGCTTTAGCCATTAGTAGGTCATTTGAGAGTTTAAGGAGAGCAGTTTCCGTGGAGTGTTGAGGGCGAAAACCGGACTGAAGGGGATCAAGAAGTTTATTCATGGTCAGATGGTCGCTTAATCGGTTGTAGACCAGTCTTTCAAGAAGTTTGGAGGAGAAGGAGAGTAAGGAGATGGGACGTAAGTTGTTGAGATTGGTGGGATCCAGTGAGGGCTTTTTTAGTATGGGGGTGACTAGCGCATGTTTTAGAGAGTTTGGGAAGATGCCACAAGAGAGGGAGAGGTTGAAAATGTGAGTTAGAGAGCGTAGAATCGAGTCAGAGGGTGAGCGTAGCATTTGCGAGGGAACAGGATCCAGGGGGCAAGTGGTTAGATGAGTGCTAGATAAAAATTTAGCAACCTCAGTAGTAGTAGCAGGGTTGAATGAGGGAAGTAATGATTGTATCTGTGGACATGGAGTGTTGCATGGGGGAGGTTTTTGCGCATTGGCGATCTCCTCATGAATTGTATCAATCTTAGTTTTGAAGTGATTGGCAATCTCCTGGGCAGTGAGTGAGTTGGTGGGTGGAGGCAGTGGAGGACAGAGTAGAGTGTTGAAGGTAGAGAAGAGTTGACGTGGACTGGATGAGAAGGTGTTGATGAGTGTGATAAAGTAGGTCTGTTTGGCAGTGTGAAGGCAGGAGTAGTATTTTAGGAGGGCAGATTTATATTGTGTGAAGTCTTCCTGGGTCTTAGTCTTATGCCACAGGCGCTCAAGAGCGCGGCTACGTTTTCTGAGACTTCTGGTGTCATCTGTTTGCCAGGGTTGTAGCAGTCGGGGCCTAATTCTGCGTGTAGTGAGGGGGGCCAGCTTGTCTAGGGAGGAAGACAGTGAGCTGTTGTAAACGAAAGTAGCTAGGTTGGGACAGGACAGGGGGGAGATTTTGTCATAGAGGTGATCAGTAGCAGAGTAGAGAAGAGAAGGGTTGAGGTGGCGAAGGTTTCTGCGTGTAACTGTTAGGCGGTTGGAGGGAGAAGAGGTGGAAGACAAGGAGAGAGCAAAACTAATAAGGTGGTGATCAGAGAGTGGGAGTGGATTGTTGGAAAGGTTGCACGGAGTGCACAGATAGGAGAAGGCAAGGTCAAGGGTGTTGCCATTGGAGTGGGTAGGAGCCTGTATCCATTGCTTCAGGTCAAGCGATGAGGTTAGACTGAGAAGTTTAGAAGTAATAGTAGTGTTAGTGTTGACAGGGATGTTGAAGTCCCCAAGAATAATTGTGGGGATTTCAGAAGAGAGAAAGTAGGGTAGCCAGGCAGAGAAGTCATCAAGAAAGGCTGATACCGGTCCAGGGGGCCGGTAGATGACAGCAATTCTTAGAGAAATGGGAGAGAAAAGACGAATGCAGTGGGCCTCAAAAGAGGAGAGTATCAGAGAGGGAGGTGGGTGAAGAACCTGATAGGTGCTGCATGGAGCTAGAAGGATTCCCACTCCACCTCCCTTCCGTCCACTTGGTCTGGGGGAGTGAGTCCAGAGAAGGCCCCCATGGGAGAGGGAAGCAGGAGAAATAGTATCCGATTCATGAAGCCAGGTTTCAGTAATGGCAAGTAGGTTAAAGGAATTTGTGATGAAGAGGTCGTGGAGGGCGGTGAGTTTGTTGCAGACAGAACGTGCATTCCACAGGGCACAGGAAAAGGGGGGGCTGGTATTGGAAAGAGGAATAGAGACCAAGTTCTGTGGGTTGCGGCTCCTGCCAGAGGGTGTAGGGGGATGGGAGCAATGGGCAATGACAGATGATGGTGGCCCAGGGTTTGGGGATATGTCACCAGAGATTAGGAGAAGCAGGAGGGTGAGGGAGGTAATGTGGGACTGTGATTTATGTGAAGGGGCATGTCTCAGAGTACTGGAGGTTTTATCAGTGTATGGATGTAGAATGAGCGAGAGTTGGTAAGAGCAGTAGTAGGGGGAAGACAGAAGGCAGGGTGATATGTATAAGCAGGCGGGTGGAGAGGGGGGGTGAAGGTAAGAGAGTTTGAGGAGAGAGGTCAGGAGTGTCAGAAGTAGTGGTAGAGAGTGCATGTTACAGAGTGGAAGGAGAGCCTATTAGAGAGACAGGGTCACATGTAGTCTGTTAGCTGCTTTCCAGTGCAGATTGCTGTAATTGTTTGCTTCGTGCAATCGCTGAAGTGCAGAGAATGAAGTGCATATCACTTGTAGAAAGAATCACTTAGAGATAGAAGCCTTAAGGATAGAAGCCCCTGCAATGTGCACCCCCCAGCAATGTGCTGACCCCTTAAGGATGCTCAAATATATACTGTTATAGGGGTGGGGTTGAAGTTCGTTAATTAATCATGAGTGACTATAAGAGTGCCTGGCAATCAAAGTGAACTTTTTGCTTCAAAAGTCAGAATAGCAAGAGGCCAAGACAAGATCAACACATAAAACTTAGGTAAGACAGTCCAGAAAAACAAATAATGTCATGGTTGTTCGCACAGGGCAGCAGATAGAGAAGGCCACATACCAGAGACACACACACACAGGGACAGCAGGCAGATTCCAATTTCAGTTAACGGTGGAAGATGTGGATGAGCTGACACATACCAGAGACACACACACACAGGGACAGCAGGCAGATTCCAATTTCAGTTAACGGTGGAAGATGTGGATGAGCTGACACATACCAGAGACACACACACACAGAGACAGCAGGCAGATTCCAATTTCAGTTAACGGTGGAAGATGTGGATGAGCTGACACATACCAGAGACACACACACAGAGACAGCAGGCAGATTCCAATTTCAGTTAACGGTGGAAGATGTGGATGAGCTGACACATACCTGTAAAGAGACAGAAGGAATGATCAGGTGAGGCAGAGAATGAAGTGCATATCACTTGTAGAAAGAATCACTTAGAGATAGAAGCCTTAAGGATAGAAGCCCCTGCAATGTGCACCCTTATTGTGATTTTATGTGATAGATCAACACAAATTGGCACATAATTGTGAAGTGGAAGGAAAATGATAAATGGTTTTCAAATTTTTTTATAAATAAATATATGAAAAGTGTGGCGTGCATTTGTATTCAGCCCCCTTTAATTTGATACCCCTAACTAAAATCTAGTAGAACCAATTGCCTTCAGAAGTCACCTAATTAGTAAATAGAGTCCACCTGTGTGTAATTTAATCTCAGTATAAATACAGCTGTTCTTCCCCTTAGAGGTTTGTTAGAGAACCTTGGTGAACAAACAGCATCACGAAGGCCAAGGAACACACCAGACAGGTCAGGGATAAAATTGTGGAGAAGTTTAAAGCATCTCGTAGAGCACTGTTCAATCCATCATCCGAAAATGGAAAGAGTATGGCACAACTGCAAACCTACCAAGACATGGCCATCCACCTAAACTGACAGGCAAGGAGAGCAATCATCAGAGAAGCAGCCAAGAGGCCCATGGTATTTTTGGAGAAGCTGCAGAGATCCACAGCTCAGGTGGGAGAATCTGTCCACAGGACAACTATTAGTCGTGCTCTCCACAAATCTGGCCTTTATGGAAGAGTGGCAAGAAGAAAGACATTGTTGAAAGAAAGCCATACAAAATCCTGTTTGCAGTTTGTGAGAAGCCATGTGGGGGACACAGCAAACATGTGGAAGAAGATGCTCTGGTCAGATGAGACCAAAATTTAACTTTTTGGCCTAAAAGCAAAATGATATATGTGGTGGAAAACTAACACTGCACATCACCCTGAACACACCATCCCCACCGTGAAACATGGTGGTGGCAGCATCATGTTGTGGCTATGCTTTTCTTCAGCAGGGACAGGGAAGCTGGTCAGAGTTGATGGGAAGATGGTTGGAGCCAAATACAGGGCAATCTTAGAAGAAAACCTGTTAGAGTCTGCAAAAGACTTGAGACTGGGGTAGAGGTTCACCTTCCAGCAGGACAACGACCCTAAACATACAGCCAGAGCTACAATGGAATGGTTTAGATCAAAGCATATTCATGTGTTAGAATAGCCCAGTTAAAGTCCAGACCTAAATCCAAATGAGAATCTGAAGCAAGACTTGAAAATTGCTGTTCACAGACGCTCTCCATCCAAACTAACAAAGCTTGAGCTCTTTTGTAAAGAAGAATGGCCAAAAATGTCCCTCTCTAGATGTGCAAAGCTGGTAGTGACATCCCCAAAAAGACTTGCAGCTGTAATTGCAGAGAAAGGAGGTTCTACAAAGTATTGACTCCGGGGGGCGCCATACAAATGTAATCTATATAACACACTGTGCAGCGCTGATAAATATAGAAACAATACTATATAAATATATGAATCTAGTAAACACTATATATAACATAAATGTCTAAAGCATAACAACATATAAACACTATAAAAAAGTGCTCGTGCTCCGTGATATTGCACTCAGTCCTCAATGAGGTTATTAAACTAAACAACAACAGACCATATATATGAAAATAAAGTGCTTGTGCTCCATGACTTTCAATAAATCCTTAATGAGTGTTTAAACTAAACAGCAAACGTCCATATTAACATCAACCGTGTGATAATTGTGTCTTCAAGCGTTGTGCACACACAACCCCCACCGGGTGTACCCTCACCTTAGGGGCTTAAAAAAAAAAGCCTGTAATTGATAACAATAGCCTGCAGAGATCCTCCTTTGCTTCCTTTATCCTATGCAGGTTTATGGGACACTTGTATGGGACACAGGCCACCTGCTACATCCGATAATAACCCAGCTCAGAGGTCACTATTTTCTCCTGGTATGTTCAGAGACTCTCCTAATATACATCAAATGTGGGAAATGACAGAGGCATGCAATAGCGTGATAAAGTTTAAAATGTTTTAATTGCAAACAGAACTCCACATATATACAACTCATATTTCAAATAAATAAAAAAACGCCTTTTAAAGTGCTATAGTGCTGAGGGGTGATATGGTCCGGTTCTGCAGCCCCGGTTTACACAGCGTTCCCCCTGTCCTATGCCCGGGCGGCACAGTGGTGTAGTGGGTAGCACTCTCACCTAGCAGTAAAAAGGGTCGCTGGTTCGAATCCCAACCACGACACTACCTGCATGGAGTTTGCATGTTCTCCCTGTGCCTGTGTGGGTTTCCTCCGGGTACTCCGGTTTCCTCCCACACTCCAAAGACATGCTGGTAGGTTAATTGGCTTCTGTCCAAAATTGGCTCTAGTAAATGAATGTGAGTTGGGGACCTTGGATTGTGGGCTCCTTGAGGGTAGGGACCGATGTGAGTGTGTGATGTATGTGTAAATTGATGGTGCTATATGGGTACTTTAATATAAAAATAATAATAATATAGATGCGCATCTTAAAGAGATGCAGTGTACAGGGATAGGGACAATTGTAGACATGCACCCACATTCGCTCAGGTTGAACTGGATGGACTGGTGTCTTTACTCAACCTTAGTAACTATGTAACTATGTAGCTCTGCAACACTTCCTGGTACCTCTCTCGTTCTGCCGATCAAGCTCCTCCTACCGGTTTTGTCACAGCCTCGTGACTTCCTCTGGGAATACTCTAGAGGAAGTAGTATATTGTTTCTATATTTATCAGCGCTGCACAGTGTGTTATATAGATTTCATTATCACCATCTGGGGAAGTGCGGGCAGCTGATTATAGTTATATCACCTGTGTTTATTTTAGGTCAATTTAGGCTTAGCAGCTCACAAGGCTTTTACCCACTGAATACAAATGTACCCCACACTTTTCACTTATTTATTTGTAAAAAAAAATTGAAAAACATTTATAATTTTCCTTCCACTTCACAATAATGTGCCACTTTGTGTTGGTCTATCTATCACATAAAATCCATTTACGTTTTTGGTTGTAACATGACAAAATGCAAAACACAAAGAATTCTTATAACATTTCTTTACAAATTGCTTTCCAACAGATGGACGTTGTCTACTGAATAGAAAAACCTCAAAGTTAGATCTTTCTTCAGATTATGCTCGGGATAATGGGAAAGCCCAATGTTCTCCAAGTGTAGACACTTTTAGTCAAAATGGACATCACAGTTCTTTTTGTTTGGCAAGACCAGTAGATCCCTCTAATCCTGAGGAATCCTCTAAACAATCCCATACTGATACTTCAGATATCCATTTGGGATCTCACAGTGTGAAATGGTCAACAGATCCATCTTCTCTCAAGGAATCTTCTGCAGGTCACGAAGATGTTTCCACAGAAGAAACTTCATTGCCTTGTGATGAGTCCAAAGTATTGTTCAGGAGACCCAGAGCACCTCTTACACAACAGAAAACCAACAAAAGCGATCATCCCTATTTATGTTCGGAGTGCGGAAAACGTTTCGCTGAGAAAAGAGAACTTTCAACACACCAGAAAAGTCACACGGGTGGACGTCCTTTTTCATGCTCAGAATGCGGCAAAAGTTTCAATAAGAAAGCAAAACTTCTCACACACCAGAAAGGTCACACAGGCGACCGCCCGTATTCGTGTTCAGAGTGTGGGAAATGTTTCAAGCATAAAACAAACCTTCTTGTACACGAGAGGATTCACACCGGCGAGCGACCATTTCCCTGTTCCGAGTGTGGGAAATGTTTTACTCAGAAAGGTGTACTACTTAGACATCAGATAATTCACACAGGCAAATATCCTTTCCCATGTTTAGAGTGTGGGAAGTGCTTCATTCAGAAAGGAGAACTACTTAGACACCAGAGGATTCACACGGGTGAGCGTCCTTTCTCATGTTCAGAGTGCGGGAAATGTTTTAATCAGAAAAGCGTACTACTTAGACATAAGGAAACACACACGGGCAAATATCCTTTTTCATGTTCAGAGTGTGGAAAATGTTTCTCTAGGAAAGAAAGCCTTGCCGGACACCAGAGAATCCACAAGGATGAGCATCTTTTTTCCTGTTCTGAGTGCGGGAAAGGTTTCACTGAGAAAGGAAATCTTTTAATGCACAACAGAATTCACACAGGCGAGCGTCCTTTTTTATGTGCAGAGTGTGGGAAAAGCTTCACTCAGAAAGGGGACCTTCATGTGCACCAGAGAATTCACACTGGTGAGCGTCCTTTCTCATGTTCGGAGTGTGGGAAAAGTTTCACCCAGAAAGCAAAACTTGTTGCACACCAGAAAAGTCACACAGGCGAGCAGCTTTTCCCATGTTTAGAGTGCGGAAAATCTTTTCTTCAGAAAGAGGACCTTCTGAGACACCAGAGAAGTCACACCGGTGAGCGTCCCTATTCGTGCTTAGAGTGCGGGAAAGATTTCATACATAAAACACATCTTCTTGTACACCAGAGAATTCACACCGGTGAGCATCCTTTTATCTGTTCAGAGTGCGGCAAATGTTTCCGCGAGAAAGCAAAACTTCTTATCCACCAGAGAATTCACACAGGCGAGCGTCCTTATTCATGTAAAGAGTGTGGGAAGTGTTTCATTCAGAAAGGGGACCTTCTGATACATGAGAGAATTCACACGGGGGAGCGTCCTTATTCCTGTTTAGAGTGTGGGAAATGTTTTACTCAGAAAGGACAACTTATTAGACACCAGAAAAGTCACACAGGTGAACGCCCCTTCTCATGTTTAGAGTGCGGGAAATGTTTCATTCAAAAAGGGGATCTTCTTAGACACCAGAGAATTCATAAAAAAATGTCATAAATCTAGGAGACTGAGATTCTCCAGGGGCAAGTGAGCAGATGGAACCACGCAATGTAAAATGTGCATCAAGGCACTTTGGGGGGGGGGCAATAATGGCATGACTCTGGGCAATAACAGTGATGGAGAATTTCGCATTTGCTTTTTATTATAGGTCACTAATACATCAGAATAAATCCTAACCCTGGTTACCTTAGCTGACTCCATACTGTAGGAATGTCATTACGAAATGGCCAAGGAATATGTGCTATCTTCCTTACAGGGTAATAACATTTTCTTTAGGGTTAGGATTGGTCAATACTACTAATTAGTCTTGCAAAAGCCTAAACCCTCTTGGGCATGGAGTTCACTAGAGCTTCACAGGTTGCCACTGGAGTCCTCTTCCACTCCTCCATGATGACATCACGAAGCTGGTGGATGTTAGAGACCTTGCAATCCTCCACCTTCCGTTTTGAGGATGCCCCACAGATGGTCAATGCTTGGCCAGCTCATCACCTTTACCCTCAGCTTCTTTAACAAGGCAGTGGTCATCTTGGAGGTGTTTTTGGGGTCGTTTTGTTGGAGTACTTCCCGGCGGCCCAGTCTCGGAAGGGAGGGGATCATGCTCTGCTTCAGTATGTCACAGTACATGTTGGCATTCATGGTTCCCTCAATGAACTGTAGCTCCCCAGTGCCGGCAGCACTCATGCAGCCCCAGACCATGACACTCCCACCACCATGTTTGACTGTAGGCAAGACACACTTGTCTTTGTACTCCTCACCTGGTTGCTGCCACACACGCTTGACACCATCTGAACCAAATACGTTTATCTTGGTCTCATCAGACCACAGGACATGGTTCCAGTAATCCATGTCCTTAGTCTGCTTGTCTTCAGAAAACTGTTTGCGGGCTTTCTTGTGCATCATCTTTAGAAGAGGCTTCCTTCTGGGACGACAGCCATGCAGACCAATTTGATGCAGTGTGCAGCGTATTTTTCTGAACTCTGACAGGCTGACCCCCCCACCCCTTCAACCTCTGCAGCAATGCTGGCAGCACTCATAACGTCTATTTCCCAAAGACAACCTCTGGATATGACGCTGAGCACGGGCACTCAACTTCTTTGGTCACCCATGCCAAGGCCCGTTCTGAGTGGAACCTGTCCTGTTAAACAGCTGTATGGTCTTGGCCACCGTGCTGCAGCTCAATTTCAGGGTCTTGGCAATCTTCTTATAGCTTAGGCCATCTTTGTGTAGAGCAACAATTCTTTTTTTCAGATCCTCAGAGAGTTCTTTGCCATGAGGTGCCATGTTGAACTTCCAGTGACCAGTATGAGAGAGTGAGAGCGATAACACCAAATTTAACACACCTGCTCCCCATTCACACCTGAGACCTTTTAACACTAACGAGTCACATGACACCGGGAAGGGAAAATGGCTAATTGGGCTCATTTTGGACATTTTCACTTAGGGATGTACTCACTTTTGTTGCCAGCGGTTTAGACATTAATGGCTGTGTGTTGAGCTATTTTGAGGGGGCAGCAAATTTACACTGTTATACAAGCTGTACACTCACTACTTTACATTGTAGCAAAGTGTAATTTCTTCAGTGTTGTCACATGAAAAGATAGAATAAAATATTTACAGAAACTTGAGGGGTGTACTCACTTTTGTAAGAAACTGTACCAATGCCAAAAATTGGAATAAGTAGTCACTGACCAGGGCTGCATTATGCACACGTCTGGTTTGATCATCTTGCCATGCCGTAACGGGGGGACTCGTTGACGTAAGGCATCTATAGCTAAGTATCTTGTTATTTTTTTCTAATATTAATACCTTTGTTATCTTTATCAGTTATTAAATGTTATATACAGTGTGACAGTAGGAGATGCTGAGTAGTTTGGGGGACACAGGGTGTGCACATTTGCTTGGTGCAAGACTGCAGAGCATAGATGTGGACTGGAGAAAACTGCTTTCGCAGCTTTCTCCAGGTTTTGGTGTTCTGTCATGGGGCTCTGTCGTTTGGAGGTTCCATAGCATCTTGGGTGGGATGGGATCTCCAGATTTTGTAGATGACCAGCAGGGTGTGTGCTCAGGTGAGCACAGCCCTTATAATGAGAGTATGGGAATGCCTCATGGCTCCCAGTTGGAGACTGCTCCACCCCAAGAGAGACAGGAGGTCTTCAGGAGTCTGAGGGTCTGCAGAAGGCAGCCAGAACGTGTGTGACTGCAAGAAGCAGTAAACGGCCTGAGGACTAAGGACAGGTCGGAGTTGTGGGCGCTAAAGTGAAGCCGTCCACGTTGAAGAATCCTGTGGTCTGTGTGACCAGGATAAAGAGCAGCATGACCAGGTGGGCTAGCATTTTCCCTTGTGTGTATTTGCTGGAGAAGAACCCCTGTGAAACCTTTATGCTACAGACATTTATTTGCCTTTTTAATAAAAATGGGCTACCATGCCCTAAAATATAGTTCCTGACTGGCTTGAATCACTGACAAAAGCATCTACCACGAGTGCTAATGATGAGGGCTGGGAGATTTTCTCGAAAAAAAAAAAAAAAAAATCTGAGATTTTTTAAAAAACAAACTTGCTTCACGATTCGAATCAAGTTTTTTTTTTGGACACCGCGCCGGTCCTGAGGAGCTATGGGCAGGAGTCTTTAGGTAAGGCCGCGGCTTCGGCCTAGTCTGCAAGGCCGTGGCCTCGCCTAAAAACTCCTGCCCGCAGCTCCTCAGGACCGGGGCGGTGTCAGCACCGATCCTGGTGGGAAAAAAAGAAAAATCTAAAAAAATTGATTTGCTGAAATTTTGAATCGATTTGACCTCTCAACTCAATTCAAGATTAAAATCGATTTTTTTCCCCAGCACTAACAATAGCTAGTGCCTGCTCTGGACAAAATAGGAAAGATTGGCTGCACACCAACATCCGTCCAACAGATTTATTCAAAGACTGCCACCAGGACTACGACAACGGACTGAGGGGTGACATGCTTCACACATACATTGTGCTTCTACAAAACCCCTGCTCTGCCTATTTTCTTGGAGGGGGTATAAAAAATATGTGGGTAAAACCTAATGGATACAGAAAAGATCACTGTAAAAAAACGAACGTATCGCATCCATTCTGGATGTGAAGCCCTAAATAGGTAATAAGTGAAGGTTCCATTTTCACTACTTGTTAGACAGTGTAGGGCCCCTTTAAAATGGTGCTAAAAAAAAGGTTCATCTTACATTGGTGGACAACAGTAAGAATGAATCTTACTTTAAAGGTCACTGGGAAAAAAACATCTTCACATACATTTTATAAGATTATTTCTATAATAGATTGTAAGGAGCCTACAAAATAAGCTACTGCACAAAGTAAGTGGAGAACTGTCGGAGAATGTAGTGTGGATGATGGAGATCTGTTGGAGGATGTAGTGTGGGTGGTGGGAGGAGAGCTGTCGGAGAATCTAGTGTGGATGGTGGAGGAGAGCTGTCGGAGAATGTAGTGTGGATGGTGGAGGAGAGCTGTCGGAGAATGTAGTGTGGGAGGAGAGCTGTCGGAGAATGTAGTGTGGATGGTGGAGGAGAGCTGTCGGAGAATGTAGTGTGGATGGTGGAGGAGAACTGTCGGAGAATGTAGTGTGGATGGTGGAGGAGATCTGTCGGAGAACATAGTGTGGATGGTGGAGGAGATCTGTCGGAGAATGTAGTGTGGATGGTGGGAGGAGATCTGTCGGAGAATGTAGTGTGGATGGTGGAGGAGATCTGTCGGAGAATGTAGTGTGGGTGGTGGAGGAGATCTGTTGGAGAATGTAGTGTGGATGGTGGAGGAGAACTGTCGGAGAATGTAGTGTGGATGGTGGAGGAGAGCTTTCCGAGAATGTAGTGTGGATGGTGGGGGGAGAGCTGTCATAGAATGTAGTGTGGATGGTGGGAGGAGAGCTGTCGGAGAATGTAGTGTGGATGGTGGAGGAGAGCTGTCGGAGAATGTAGTGTGGATGGTGGAGGAGAGCTGTTGGAGAATGTAGTGTGGATGGTGGAGGAGAGCTGTCGGAGAATGTAGTGTGGATGGTGGAGGAGAGCTGTCGGAGAATGTAGTGTGGATGGTGGAGGAGATCTGTTGGAGAATGTAGTGTGGATGGTGGAGGAGATCTGTCATAGAATGTAGTGTGGATGGTGGGAGGAGAGCTGTCGGAGAATGTAGTGTGGATGGTGGAGGAGAGCTGTCGGAGAATGTAGTGTGGATGGTGGAGGAGATCTGTCAGAGAATGTAGTGTGGATGGTGGAGGAGAGCTGTTGGAGAATGTAGTGTGGATGGTGGAGGAGAGCTGTCGGAGAATGTAGTGTGGATGGTGGAGGAGATCTGTTGGAGAATGTAGTGTGGATGGACATTACATTCACTCCAGGTTTGAAAATCCTTCAGCGCTGTGAAATAAGCCTGTGTTAGAAATTCATATGTATACATAATTTTCAATTTGTTTTTAATTGTTTGACTTCCACATAATTGTAAAAATTAAGGTACTATAAAAGTATTGATGTTTTACATTATTTATTCGTGGGGTAGGGGGGATTTGAAATCACCATCCAACATTTTTATGACCATTTTCACCTCTGTGACTCAAACGTTTGGTATACGTGGATTGAAATTCAGCCGGTTTAGTTGGGACCCCCTGTGTTGCCCTCCCCTCCCCAGATGGACTTCTGTAAATCAGGACTGCTGGAAAACCTTCGCTCTGCAATGCTAATCAGTGTATTCTAACAAGAGAGGGGTCCTCACTGCCAGAATACAATGGCCACAGCAGTGAGGATTCCTTCATCTACTTCACTTTTGTGGATGGGGGAATCCATTGGGGGTTTTTTTTCAGTTGTTTATATTGCAAGTGCACCAATAAGACTACAATCAACCGAGATATTTCAATGACCAAATTCTTATTTTACATTTGTCTTAATTTCTTTTTAACAATAATTTTTATTTATTTTATCAAACAAATACAAATCAATTGAAGTTGCTGCATATATTATACAACATTTGTAATACAAAAACTGAGAAGGCATAAAGTATAGTACTGATATAAACCTTGATGGCCTAGTCCAGCCTACCCCGGTTGGGTTCAAGCTGTAGGACTGGAAGGTCACCACTTTAACTATGCTTCTTACAGTATAAACTATGAGTATGGAAATAATGTTGGGAAGGGAAATTAAAAATAACAAATAACCAAAAAGTAATGAATATCAGAGATATTGCTCTACACCGACTAATTGCTTAGGTGAATATTGTGACCATTCACCTAAGAGCATTTGTTCTAATCTCTATGTGGTAGAACCTGGATAGGTGATAACGTATGTAACATAATGCGCTAGATAATGGAGACCTGTAATATTTATATTCTCCACAAGGGGGTAATCTCACATATTATGAGTGGGACTCAGACAGGAAGTGATGTAATCTACATATTGGAAATGGTGGCACATTGAAACAGGAAGTTCCAGGTTATAGTTTAATTGGCAGGAAGTAGAGAAGAGACATTGCTGGAACTGGCAGTGGAGAAGGTAAAGAAAATGGTTTATAATACGTATAGAGATACATGCTAAATATAGAACCATTTATCCAACTGTCCATCCAGAGCCTCTGGTTTATAGACCGCATACATCCTAAATATAGAACCATTTATCCAACTGTCCATCCAGAGCCTCTGGTTTATAGACTAGATACATCCTAAATATAGAACCATTTATCCAACTGTCCACCCAGAGCCTCTGGTTTATAGACTAGATACATCCTAAATATAGAACCATTTATCCAACTGTCCACCCCGAGCCTCTGGTTTATAGACAAGGTACATCCTAAATATAGAACCATTTATCCAACTGTCCACCCAGAGCCTCTGGTTTATAGACAAGGTACATCCTAAATATAGAACCATTTATCCAACTGTCCACCCAGAGCCTCTGGTTTATAGACAAGGTACATCCTAAATATAGAGCCATTTATCCAACTGTCCATCCAGAGCCTCTGGTTTATAGACAAGGTACATCCTAAATATAGAACCATTTATCCAACTGTCCACCCAGAGCCTCTGGTTTATAGACAAGGTACATCCTAAATATAGAACCATTTATCCAACTGTCCACCCAGAGCCTCTGGTTTATAGACAAGGTACATCCTAAATATAGAGCCATTTATCCAACTGTCCATCCAGAGCCTCTGGTTTATAGACCGGATACATCCTAAATATAGAACCATTTATCCAACTGTCCATCCAGAGCCTCTGGTTTATAGACTAGATACATCCTAAATATAGAACCATTTATCCAACTGTCCACCCAGAGCCTCTGGTTTATAGACTAGATACATCTTAAATATAGAACCATTTATCCAACTGCCCACCCCGAGCCTCTGGTTTATAGACAAGGTACATCCTAAATATAGAACCATTTATCCAATTGTCCTTCCCGAGCCTCTGGTTTATAGACAAGGTACATCCTAAATATAGAACCATTTATCCAACTGTCCACCCAGAGCCTCTGGTTTATAGACAAGGTACATCCTAAATATAGAACCATTTATCCAACTGTCCACCCAGAGCCTCTGGTTTATAGACAAGGTACATCCTAAATATAGAGCCATTTATCCAACTGTCCACCCAGAGCCTCTGGTTTATAGACAAGGTACATCCTAAATATAGAACCATTTATCCAACTGTCCACCCAGAGCCTCTGGTTTATAGACAAGGTACATCCTAAATATAGAGCCATTTATCCAACTGTCCATCCAGAGCCTCTGGTTTATAGACCGCATACATCCTAAATATAGAACCATTTATCCAACTGTCCATCCAGAGCCTCTGGTTTATAGACTAGATACATCCTAAATATAGAACCATTTATCCAACTGTCCACCCAGAGCCTCTGGTTTATAGACTAGATACATCCTAAATATAGAACCATTTATCCAACTGTCCACCCCGAGCCTCTGGTTTATAGACAAGGTACATCCTAAATATAGAACCATTTATCCAACTGTCCACCCAGAGCCTCTGGTTTATAGACAAGGTACATCCTAAATATAGAACCATTTATCCAACTGTCCACCCAGAGCCTCTGGTTTATAGACAAGGTACATCCTAAATATAGAGCCATTTATCCAACTGTCCATCCAGAGCCTCTGGTTTATAGACAAGGTACATCCTAAATATAGAACCATTTATCCAACTGTCCACCCAGAGCCTCTGGTTTATAGACAAGGTACATCCTAAATATAGAACCATTTATCCAACTGTCCACCCAGAGCCTCTGGTTTATAGACAAGGTACATCCTAAATATAGAGCCATTTATCCAACTGTCCATCCAGAGCCTCTGGTTTATAGACCGGATACATCCTAAATATAGAACCATTTATCCAACTGTCCATCCAGAGCCTCTGGTTTATAGACTAGATACATCCTAAATATAGAACCATTTATCCAACTGTCCACCCAGAGCCTCTGGTTTATAGACTAGATACATCTTAAATATAGAACCATTTATCCAACTGCCCACCCCGAGCCTCTGGTTTATAGACAAGGTACATCCTAAATATAGAACCATTTATCCAATTGTCCTTCCCGAGCCTCTGGTTTATAGACAAGGTACATCCTAAATATAGAACCATTTATCCAACTGTCCACCCAGAGCCTCTGGTTTATAGACAAGGTACATCCTAAATATAGAACCATTTATCCAACTGTCCACCCAGAGCCTCTGGTTTATAGACAAGGTACATCCTAAATATAGAGCCATTTATCCAACTGTCCACCCAGAGCCTCTGGTTTATAGACCAGATACATCCTAAATATAGAACCATTTATCCAACTGTCCACCCAGAGCCTCTGGTTTATAGACCAGATACATCCTAAATATAGAACCATTTATCCAACTGTCCATCCAGAGCCTCTGGTTTATAGACCAGATACATCCTAAATATAGAACCATTTATCCAACTGTCCATCCAGAGCCTCTGGTTTATAGACCAGATACATCCTAGGTGTATTGATGGAGAGATGTTTTGCCCGACAGTATGTACGTAGTTCCAGCATTAGTAGGATGCAATGTGAAACAGTGGCTGGACACACAGACCTCTGCAAGGTAAGTATTGTATGACTTTGCTGGAAGGGTGGGGACTGTTGTTGTTGCTGCTAGTCAGTGATGGTAGGTGGAAGGTCTGGATTTTTTATACTGTAATTGACCCAATGATGGGGGGAGGAAGAACTAACCACATATTGTTTTTGGCACAGTCAGTGAGCAACTCTGGTGTTTTGTTGGTCTGCAGAGCCTCCAGCACCTCTATACATCTATGGCAGCAGTCACCCAGGCAGACGAATTTAAGTTGTGTCTGAGCATGTGGTGGAAGGAGACTGTGTTCACTAATTTGTAGGTCAACACTTTCAGCTCTAGGAGACTTGCGTTGAGGTGCTGGGCGTGTAGATGGTTGAGGGGTTTGCTTAACTCCAAAACCTGTGGGATGGAAGACTACTTGGTTAGAATCACTACAGGAGATGTTTGTATTGGAATGCTGTGATGAGGAGGGCTTCACTTCCAGCTTCAGCTTCTCACTCTTGGCTCTGCCCCTTATCACTGCTGGTGGTAGAGAAGGCTAAGATTCTTCTAATCCCCTTAGAAAAGGTTTCCTCCCTCTGAGTAGAGGCAGCAGAGCGTATCTATGTGGCATTAACAGAAAGGGAGGCAGAGGAGGAAGATGAAGGTACAGTGGTGGGAGCTAGAGCACAGAAAGCCAACTGCTCTTTCCTTTAGGCCAAGTGGATAGGGTTGCCACCTCATCCCTTTAAACCCAAACACATATGAATTACATGGGTTCTGAGGCTAATTTAATGCAGATAAGGTACCAAGAGAGTTTAATTACCACCTTAATCAGCCACAGAACCTGCGTAATTAATGTGTGTTCGGGTTTAAAGGGATGAGGTGACAACCCTACAAGTGGGTCCTCCACTGAGTTTAATGGTGACTCATGCACATGGTGCCCAGGTTGTTAACATCTTTGCCTCATTTCATGTGCTGAGCACAGTAGTTGCCGATGAACATGGTTTTATCAGAGGTATTAGAGACCCCCAGACAGAAGGGGTCCTCTGACCAGACCTAATTGTGGGCTGCAGCTGTTCCTTCATACTTCTGCTGACAGATTATGATTGTGCAATGTGCATGCTAAGTTATACCCTCTGCATTGGGACCCTGTTGTTTTTGGGCACTCTGCTCACTCTCCCAGGATTTTGCTGCTTTGATATTTTCTCCTCTCCCGTCTCCTTTGCTCTGCTGGTCCTTACCATCTATCCATGTTGGGTCAAGCACCACATCATTCACCACCTCCTCCTCCTTCTGTTGACTGGACTCAAAGACTAAGTTCACTGTTTCTTAAAAATGAAAAGCTGAACTACCTTACAGTACCCCCCCCCCCCCCCACACACACACACACACACACACACACACACACACACGCACATACGCACTTAAAAATTTAAATTCATGGCCACAGGGGTTGTGTACCATCATAATGCATGCAATGGAGAGCTATCGTTAGTGTAGCTCCATAAGCTCAATGACCAGGAAGAATCTCTTCTTACTTCTGTGACGCCATCCTCGAAAAAAGAAGACGACTCAGAAGAGATTCTTATTGATCAGCACAATCACATAGACACAATGACCAATGACAGCTCCCTATTTTGTGCATTGTGAGGGAGAATAAGCTCTGGTTGTTAAATGTGACTTTTATTTGTAATTAAAACACGTTACTGCTAAATCCCATGGGAAAAGGAGGATTCTGGGAAGTCTGTGGTGATAATTGTTACTTTTTCTCTTTACACAGGATTATAAAGTAGTTAAGAAACATCTGGAGATCCATTATCACCCAGCAGCCGTCTTCACAGGACATCACCCATCACAGTGCCTCCACCTCACTGCCTGACAACAAAGGTAACCAGTGCCAAGAAGATTCTAGAAGTCACCAAGAAGATCATTGATCTGCTGACAGGAGAGGTGAGCGGTGCCGGGAATTCTGGGACATTATCCAGTAACAGACAAGGGATGTGTCTGGATGGTGACTGTATCATTGTATGTGTCAGGTTCCTATAAGGTGTCAGGATGTCACTGTCTATTTCTCCATGGAGGAGTGGGAGTATTTAGAAGGACACAAGGATCTCTACAAGGACGTCATGATGGAGAATCAGCCGCCCCTCACATCACCGGGTAAGAGGAGACTTTATTGTAAAGGAGAGAGCAGTACGGAGGGTCCACCTAGATCCCCCATCATCTGATAAACACATAGAAACAATGTATTCAGTCAGTGTATGTGTTTCTTATAGATGGATCCAGTAATGGGAACCCACCAGAGAGATGTCCTCATACTCTGTATTCCCGGGATTCCACACAGGAAGGTCACACCATCCCTCACCATCATGAGGTAAAGGTGACGAACCATGTAGCCCTAAAAATGTATTCTAAGCAATTAAATGACATTCTTCTATATATTCTCTTGTTTCCTATTTCAAATGCTTTCTATCATCTTTGGGGTTTAGGGTGAAGAACTGAAAGAAATCAAAGGTGAAGGTAAGGGTGAAGAAAAAGAGAAGTTATTGAGTGGAGATCAGCAGTCTATGGAGGAGGGGGAGATGATTATGGAAAGTAAACAGGAGGAATCTTCGCTCTATATAGATCAGGTGGGACTGAGCAACTAGAACTAAAAAACAATTCTAAGGTATGAGAGGTAATTTTTCTATGTAGTATCTTGTTCCTTTTTACAAATGTATTCTATCATCTTTGGGGTTTAGGATGAAGAACTGAAAGACCTCAAAGCTGAGATTAAAGAAGAAGAAGAGTCTTTGGTGAGTGGAGCTCAGCAGTCTATGGAAGAGGGTTGTCCTCCGTATTCCCGGAATTCCACACAGGAAGATCACACCATCGCTAAGCAAGATGAGGTACATGGCAGTGAACACGGAGACCTAAAATGTACTCATACCTTTGAGATGACATTCTTCTATGTAACTATGTTTTCATCTTTATTAATGAATTCTGTCATCTTTGGGGTTTAGGGTGAAGAACTGAAAGACATCAAACTTGAGATTAAAGAGGAAAAAGAAGAGATGTTGGTGAGTGGAGCTCCCCCAATAGAGAGATGTCCCCATTCTCTGTATTCCCGGAATTCCACACAGGAAGGTCACACCATCCCTCACCATCATCAGGTAGGTGGGACTGAGCAGTTAGAACTCAAACAGAATTTTAAGGCATGAGAGGACACTTTTCGACGTATGTAATCTTTTGTTCCTTTTTACAAATACATTGTATCATCCTTGGGGTTTAGAGTGAAGAACTGAAAGACATCAAAGCTGTGATTAAAGAGGAAGAAGAGATGTTGGTGACTGGAGATCAGCAGTCTATGGAGGAGGATGATCCTCTGTATTCCCGGGATTCCACACAGGAAGATCACACTATCCCTCATCATCATCAGGTACTGTAAATGGGACGGACCATGTTGACCTAAAAATGTATTATAAGCAATCAAATGACATTCTTCTATATAATCTCTTGTTTCCTATTTCAAATGCTTTCTATCATCTTTGGGGTTTAGGGTAAAGAACTGAAAGACATCAAAGGTGAATGTAAAGGTGAAGAAGAAGAGAGGTTGGTGAGTGGAGATCAGCAATCTATGGAGGAGGGGGAGATGATTATTGAAAGTAAACAGGAGGAATCTTCTCTCTATATAGATCTAAGTAAGTAATAATCACTAAACGCAGAGACAGTTCACATTTTCATTTTACTTCTATAAAGTATAAATTTACTTAGTAAAAAAGACAAATGTCCATTAAATTCTCCCTCCACAAAAAGACCCTAAACCCGCAATTGATCCAGTTGGAATATTTTTAAGTGCATTTTAGTTCACACAAACACAATATAACACCAAGTTTTTGGGTAAAATATAAAAGGTGATGTTGTATCGAGTAAGTAGATACCAAACATGTCACGATTTTCAATTACGAATGGCTGTGAAATGGCAAAAAAACGATGGTAACATAGCATTTTCAAAGGCAACGCTTTAAAAGCCTTTACAGGTTATCAGTTTAAAGTTAAAACGTGAGCTTTGGCACTAGAATTTTTGCTCTCATTCCGACATTCACAGCGATACCTGACAAGTGAATGCAGAAGCCCTAGAGTATAAAATGGTGGCTGGTGCAATTTTTTTATGACCCACGATATTTACCCAGCCATTTATCAAAATGCAAATGTTCAGGAAAAAATGCACTAACTAATTATGTTAGTGCATAGAGACACAAAATACTACAAAATATTTTGGTAAAATCTAAAAGATGATGTTGCATCGAGTTAATGGGTAACCAACATATTAAAATTTAAATTTGCGCACGCTTGTGCAATGGCAACAAACTAAAACTGTCCATAGGCGACACTTTGAAAGTCTTTACAGCTTATCAGTTTAGGATTTATAATGAATTATAGGCCTAGAAGAGTTGTTCTCACTTTCGCAGCGATTTTTCACGTGTGGTGCAAACGTTGCTTACATTTGCGTGGTGGACCTAGTTTCACATGTGCATTGGCATGTATGCACAGGAGGACAAGGATGATTTTTCAGGTGTAGGTGCAGGTTTAAGAGATATTTACAGTACCTACAGGTAAGCCTTATTATAGGCTTACCTGTAGGTACAAGTGGTGTAACAGGGTTTACAACCACTTTAACTGTTGACAGTAAAAACATCTCAACATTCCCAACAAATATGATGGCTATTGTAGGTCATATGGTATACAAATCTCCAATCCTGTCCGGTAGAATGTAATCTTTTTATTGGCCACACTGCCCAATATACAGATGTGGATATACTGTACACCATATGACAGGTCCATCTCCATTCCTCAATATAAAGTCATGTTCCCAACAAATGAGGAGGAGATACTGTACACCATATGAAAGGTCCATCTCCATTCCTCAATATAACGTCACGTTCCCAACAAATGAGGTGTAGATACTGTACACCATATGACAGGTCCATCTCCATTCCTCAATATAAAGTCATGTTCCCAACAAATGAGCTGGAGATACTGTACACCATATGAAAGGTCCATCTCCATTCCTCAATATAATGTTATGTTCCCATCAAATGAGTTGGAGATACTGTACACCATATGAAAGGTCCATCTCCATTCCTCCAATATAATGTCATGTTCCCAACAAATGAGGAGGAGATACTGTACATCATATGAAAGGTCCATCTCCATTCCTCAATATAATGTTATGTTCCCATCAAATGAGGAGGAGATACTGTACACCATATGAAAGGTCCATCTCCATTCCTCAATATAACGTCATGTTCCCAACAAATGAGGAGGAGATACTCTACACCATATGAAAGGTCCATCTCCATTCCTCCATATAACGTCATGTTCCCAACAAATGAGGAGGAGATACTGTACACATATGAAAGGTTCATCTCCATTCCTCAATATAATGTCATGTTCCCAACAAATGAGGAGGAGATACTGTACATCATATGAAAGGTCCATCTCCATTCCTCAATATAATGTTATGTTCCCATCAAATGAGTTGGAGATACTGTACACCATATGAAAGGTCCATCTCCATTCCTCAATATAACGTCATGTTCCTAACAAGTGAGGAGAAGATACTGTACATCATATGAAAGGTCCATCATGGTTGTCAGAATTCTTTGAAATGACTGTAAACTGTGATGGTGAAGGTCTATTTCCGTTCTAACAGAAAAAATGTCATCAATGCAAAAACCCTTTTACCCCATGTGATTTGGGTATTTTCTCTTCTTTAAGTGTCTTGTGTTCATATTTTTCTGTTATGATTGAGGACTTTGAAGTTGTTAAAAGTTTCATCAAAACAATTGACTCCAGAATACAAGACTAGAAGAATTCTTATAAGACTTCTCTAAACATTGCTTTCCAACAGATGGACACTGTCTACGGAATATGAATACCTCAGAGGGAGATCTTATTTTATCTCCAGATGAAGGACAAGATAAGGGGACAGCAAAACATTCTCCAAGAAAGTCATTTGGTCGAAATCTACATCACAAATCTTTGTCAACATCGATGGATCCCTCTAATCCTGAGGAATCCTCTGATAATTCACATAATATGACTTCAGATATTCGTTTAAAATCTCACAGTGTGGATAGATCAACAGATCCCTCTAAGGAGTATTCTTCTACCCACGAAGGAGTTCACAGAATAGACAATTCATTGTCATGTTTAGAGTGCGGGAAACTTTTCACTGACAACAGAGCACTTTTTAGACACCAGAGAACTCACACACAAGAACAGCCTTCTTCCTTTACCAATGACGGGAAATGTTTCACTAAGAAAGGAAAACGTGTTACTCGCCAGAAAATTCACACAGGTGAGCGCTCTTTTCCTTGTTTAGAGTGCGGGAAATGTTTCCCTAAAAAAGGAAGACTCCTTATTCACCAGAGAAGCCACACAGGCGAGCGTCCTTTTTCCTGTTTAGAGTGCGGGAAATGTTTCACTCTAAAAGGAAGACTCCTTATTCACCAGAGAATTCACACAGGTGAACGTCCTTTTTCCTGTTTAGAGTGCGGAAAATGTTTCGCTCAGAAAGGAGGCCTCCTTAAACACCAGAAAATTCACACAGGTGAGCGTCCTTATTCCTGCTCAGAGTGTGGGAAGTGTTTTACTCACAAAGCGGGCCTTTTAAGACACCAGAGAAAGCACACGGGTGAACGTCCTTTTTCCTGTTTAGAGTGCGGGAAATGTTTTGCTCAGAAAGGAGGCCTCCTTGTACACCAGAGAAGTCACACAGGTGAGCGTCCTTTTTCCTGCTCAGAGTGTGGGAAGTGTTTTACTCACAAAGTGAGTCTCTCTTATCACCAGAGAATTCACACAGGTGAGCGTTCTTTTCCCTGCTCAGAGTGTGGGAAATGTTTTACTAAGAAAGAGGGCCTGTTTCAACACCAGAGAATTCACACGGGTGAGCATCTTTTTTCTTGTTCAGAGTGCGGGAAATTTTTTACTCACAAAGAAAGCCTTTTTCAACACCAGAGAATTCACACAGGTGAGCATCTTTTTTCATGCCTAGAGTGCGGGAAATGTTTTACTCAGAAAGGAAAGCTTACTATTCACCAGAGAAGTCACACAGGTGAGCGTCCTTTTTCCTGTTCAGAGTGCGGGAAATGTTTCGCTCAGAAAGGAAAGCTTACTACTCACCAGAGAAGTCACACAGGTGAGCGTCCTTTTTCCTGCTCAGAGTGCGGGAAATGTTTTACTCGCAAAGAGGGCCTTTTTCAACACCAGAGAATTCACACAGGTGAACGTCCCTTTTCCTGCTTAGAGTGCGGGAAATGTTTTACTCACAATGCGGGCCTTTTTCAACACCAAAAAATTCACATGGGGGAGCGTCCTTTTTCTTGTTCCGAGTGTGGGAAAAGTTTCATTGCGAAGGAAAAACTACAAAAACACCAGAGAATTATTCACTCTCGTTAGCATCCTTTTCCCTGATCTTAGTGCTGGAAATGTTCCATTGTGAATGGTAAACTTCTTGCACACCAGAAAGGTCACATAGACCAGCACCCTTTGTAAAGTTCAGAGTGTGGGAAATGTTTCACCCAGAAAGGAGACCACCTTCTACACCATATAATTTGAGTGTCCATTTTCCCCATTTAGAGTACAGGAAATATTTTACATAATAAAGAGTACTATTTAGTATTCACACCAGAAAATTTATAGATGTAGTAAAATAGAATACTAAGTAGTTAAAACAATTTCCTGTGGAATAGTATTCTACATGCCCACAGCTCTTCCAGCAATGAATCCTTTCTGTATACAGAAGTTAAACTTTTTTTTAACTCTAACAACCCTGAAATGTCCATCTCCATTCCTCAATATAACGTCATGTTCCCAACAAATGAGGAGGAGATACTGTACACCATATGAAAGGTCCATCTCCATTCCTCAATATAATGTCATGTTCCCAACAAATGAGGTGGAGATACTGTCCACCATATGAAAGGTCCATCTCCATTCCACAATATAACATCATGTTCCCAACAAATGAGGAGGAGATACTGTACACCATATGAAAGGTCCATCTCCATTCCTCAATATAATGTCATGTTCCCAACAAATCAGGAGAAGATACTCTACACCATATGAAAGGTCCATCTCCATTCCTCAATATAACGTGATGTTCCCAACAAATGAGGTGGAGATACTGTACACCATATGAAAGGTCCATCTCCATTCCTCAATATAACGTGATGTTCCCAACAAATGAGGAAGAGATACTGTACACCATATGAAAGGTTCATCTCCATTCCTCAATATAACGTCATGTTCCCAACAAATGAGGAGGAGATACTGTACACCATATGAAAAGTCCATCTCCATTACTCAATATAACGTAATGTTCCCAACAAATGAGGGGGAGATGCTGTATACCATATGAAAGGTCCATCTCCATTCCTCAATATAACGTCATGTTCCCAACAAATGAGGAGAAGATACTGTACACCATATGAAAGGTCCACCTCCATCCCTCAATATAATATCATGTTCCCAACAAATGAGGAGGAGATACTGTACACCATATGAAAGGTCCACCTCCATTCCTCAATATAATGTCATGTTCCCAACAAATGAGGAGGAGATACTGTACACCATATGAAAAGTCCATCTCCATTACTCAATATAACGTAATGTTCCCAACAAATGAGGGGGAGATGCTGTACACCATATGAAAGGTCCATCTCCATTCCTCAATATAATTTCATGTTCCCAACAAATGAGGAGGAGATACTGTACACCATATGAAAGGTCCACCTCCATTCCTCAATATAACGTCATGTTCCCAACAATTGAGGAGAAGATCCTGTACACCATATGAAAGGTCCACCTCCATCCCTCAATATAATATCATGTTCCCAACAAATGAGGAGGAGATACTGTACACCATATGAAAGGTCCATCTCTATTCCTCAATATAATGTCTTGTTTCCCAACAAATGAGGAGGAGATACTGTACACCATATGAAAGGTCCATCTCTATTCCTCAATATAATGTCTTGTTTCCCAACAAATGAAGTAGAGGAAGGGCCCTGTTGCATCCTCACAATACAAATGTCTTCATTGCACAAACACTGTTATCTGGTGTAGTTTGAGTCTATTGTCTCCTTTTTCTGATTTGCATTTACCTTTTTTTGTATGATTGTATCAAATTGTGTGCTAGAACTCTGAAACTGTTGAGTGCTGTACCAGCATATATGACTTCTGAATGTAAAATACTAAGTATACTTAAAAATGTAATAAAAAGTTATTTTCCAGTAAATGGTCACTGTGTACAGAATAATAATAAAGTAAAATGTGATCAACCATGATCAAATGTAAATTAGTCTACTAAAAATTGCTGCAAATCCTTGTGAAAGCCTTTCGCCACAGTGGAATAAATGATCTGACTGAAATATCTTCCAGTGTGTGTCCCATCACCGGTTATGTAAAATGTATACTTTACCAGAAATCGAGCCTTTTAGAGATATTCAAATGCATTATCACTTCAGCATATGTCTTTCGGCAGAGGCCATTGCAGGGCTTCATCTAGAGACTGACCACTCCAACCTTCAGATGGGGATTACCAGCGTAAGTATGAAACTTTTGAGTCCCAGGGAGTGTAAGAGGACATGGGGCCACACGGTGAGACTGGAAGAGAAGCGGCTTAACCTTCAGCTGTGTAGACTCTGGTTTTTCACTGTTAGGGTGGTAAGGACGTGGAACTGCATTCCACAATCGGTGGTGTCGGCAGGAAGTATGGATAGTTTTAAAAGACTTTTGGACGTGTATCTTAGTGAAAACAACATAAGGGAATATGGGAAATGATTTTTTTATACACACACACACCTACACAGGTTAGACTGGATGGACTGTCGTTTTTTATTAAAACTTATTAACTATGTAACCTGATCTCTGCACTGGACTCAAAACTCCTAGAAGCAGTGTTTCTCCACCACTCACAAAGATAAGGGGAAGTAAGCTCATAGTACAGTAAAGTTTATTGAAAAGCAAACAGTTCATCAAAATAAACTTAAACAAAAAGCCAGCTTATTGGAATCCGCTTACATGTCGCTGCCCTGAAACAGTGGTCAGTGCATGTAAGCTCCACCCTGCGTATTTTGTACCAATGAACATCCTCAGGGGCTATTGGTAAATTACATCACATTGACACTGCTGATAGAGGAGGAGAGCTGTCGGAGAATGTAGTGTGGATGGCGGAGGAGAGCTGTCAGAGAATGTAGTGTGGATGGTGGAGGAGATCTGTCAGAGAATGTAGTGTGGATGGTGGAGGAGAGTTGTCGGAGAATGTAGTGTGGATGGTGGAGGAGAGTTGTCGGAGAATGTAGTGTGGATGATGGAGGAGAGTTGTCGGAGAATGTAGTGTGGATGGTGGAGGAGAGCTGTCGGAGAATGTAGTGTGGATGGCGGAGGAGAGCTGTCAGAGAATGTAGTGTGGATGGTGGAGGAGAGTTGTCGGAGAATGTAGTGTGGATGGTGGAGGAGAGTTGTCGGAGAATGTAGTGTGGATGGTGGAGGAGATCTGTCGGAGAATGTAGTGTGGATGGTGGAGGAGAGCTGTCGGAGAATGTAGTGTGGATGGTGGAGGAGAGTTGTCGGAGAATGTAGTGTGGATGGTGGAGGAGAGTTGTCGGAGAATGTAGTGTGGATGGTGGAGGAGAGCTGTCGGAGAATGTAGTGTGGATGGCGGAGGAGAGCTGTCAGAGAATGTAGTGTGGATGGTGGAGGAGAGTTGTCGGAGAATGTAGTGTGGATGGTGGAGGAGAGTTGTCAGAGAATGTAGTGTGGATGGTGGAGGAGATCTGTCGGAGAATGTAGTGTGGATGGTGGAGGAGAGCTGTCGGAGAATGTAGTGTGGATGGTGGGAGGAGAGCTGTCGGAGAATGTAGTGTGGATGGTGGAGGAGATCTGTCGGAGAATGTAGTGTGGATGGTGGAGGAGAGCTGTCGGAGAATGTAGTGTGGATGGTGGGGGAGAGCTGTCGGAGAATGTAGTGTGGATGGTGGGGGAGAGTTGTTGGAGAATGTAGTGTGGATGGTGGAGGAGATCTGTCGGAGAATGTAGTGTGGATGGTGGAGAACTGTCGGAGAATGTAGTGTGGATGGTGGAGGAGAGTTGTTGGAGAATGTAGTGTGGATGGTGGAGGAGATCTGTCGGAGAATGTAGTGTGGATGGTGGTGAAAGAGACATCAGTTCTATTTGACACAAGAGGTGGACTAAATCACCATTCAACAGATCTATGACCATTCTTACCTCTGTGACTCTTACTTCCCTTTCCCATTCCACAGCCCACTCCCTTCCTTGTCTTACCAACTATACCAGTATCAGTATCATTACTGTGTGTGTATACTTCAGAGATGGTTTACTTAACATTTTGGTAAAACTTGTTCGGTTCCGCTTGGACTGAAAAGAAGGGAACTCCCTGAAAGATTGACCTGAAAATTTAAATATTACTCATTTGTTTTTACTGCAAGTGCAATAATTTGACTACAATTACCTCAACAATTTTAACCACTTGACGACCGCCTCACGCCGATGTACGTCGGCAAGGTGGCACGGACAGGCAAAATCACGTACATATACGTGATTTGCCTTCCGCGGGTGGGGGGTCCGATCGGTGCCCAAGGCGGTCGTCTTTTGTCCCACAGCGATCGGAGGTGAGGGGGAGGCCATCCGTTCGTGGCCCCCCCTCGCGATCGCCGCCGGCCAATCGAATCATTCCTTTGCTGCTGTATGCTAAACAGCAGCAAAGGAAATTATGTCATCTCTCCTCGGCTCGGTAATTTCCGTTCCGGCCCGAGGAGAGAAGACAGGTATGTGAGTGCACAACACTACACACACAGAGTAGAACATGCCAGGCACACAAAACACCCCGATTCCCCCCCCCCCCCGATCGCCCCCCGATCCCCCCCCAATCACCCCCCCCCGTCACAAACTGACACCAGCAGTTTTTTTTTTTCTGATTACTGCATTGGTGTCAGTTTGTGACAGTTACAGTGTTGGGACAGTTAGTATTAGCCCCCTTTAGGTCTAGGGTACCCCCCTAACCCCCCCTAATAAAGTTTTAACCCCTTGATCACCCCCTGTCACCAGTGTCGCTAAGCGATCATTTTTCTGATCGCTGTATTAGTGTCGCTGGTGACGCTAGTTAGGGACGTAAATATTTAGGTTCGCCGTCAGCGTTTTATAGCGACAGGGACCCCCATATACTACCTAATAAATGTATTAACCCCCTGATTGCCCCCTAGTTAACCCTTTCACCACTGATCACCGTATAACTGTTACGGGTGACGCTGGTTAGTTTGTTTATTTTTTATAGTGTCAGGGCACCCACCGTTTATTACCGATAGCCCCCTGATCGCCCGGCGGTGATATGCGTCGCCCCAGGCAGCGTCAGATTAGCGCCAGTACCGCTAACACCCACGCACACAGCATACGCCCCCCTTAGTGGTATAGTATCTGATCGGATCAATATCTGATCCAATCGGATCTATACTAGCGTCCCCAGCAGTTTAGGGTTCCCAAAAACGCAGTGTTAGCGGGATCAGCCCAGATACCTGCTAGCACCTGCATTTTGCCCCTCCGCCCGGCCCAGCCCAGCCCACCCAAGTGCAGTATCGATCGATCACTGTCACTTACAAGGCACTAAACGCATAACTGTAGCGTTCGCAGAGTCAGGCCTGATCCCTGCGATCGCTAACAGTTTTTTTGGTAGCTTTTTATTGAACTGGCAAGCGCCAGCAGCCTAGTACACCCCGGTCGTAGTCAAACCAGCACTGCAGTAACACTTGGTGACGTGGCGAGTCCCATAAGTGCAGTTCAAGCCGTGAGGTGACAAGCACAAGTAGTGTCCCGCTGCCACCAAGAAGACAAACACAGGCCCGTCGTGCCCATAATGCCCTTCCTGCTGCGTTCGCCAATCCTAATTGGGAACCCACCACTTCTGCAGCGCCCGTACTTCCCCCATTCACATCCCCAACCAAATGCAGTCGGCTGCATGAGAGGCATTTTCTTTATGTCCTCCCGAGTACCCCTACGCAACGAACCCCCCCAAAAAAGATGTCATGTCTGCAGCAAGCGCGGATATAGGCGTGACACCCGCTATTATTGTCCCTCCTGTCCTGACAATCCTGGTCTTTGCATTGGTGAATGTTTTGAACGCTACCATTCATTAGTTGAGTATTAGCGTAGGGTACAGCATTGCACAGACTAGGCGCACTTTCACAGGGTCTCCTAAGATGCCATCGCATTTTGAGAGACCCGAACCTGGAACCGGTTACCGTTATAAAAGTTAGTTACAAAAAAAGTGTAAAAAAAAAAAAATATATATAAAATAAAAAAAAAATAGTTGTCGTTTCATTGTTCTCTCTCTCTCTATTCTCTCTCTCTATTGTTCTGCTCTTTTTTTACTGTATTCTATTCTGCAATGTTTTATTGTTATTATGTTTTATCATATTTGCTTTTCAGGTACGCAATTTTTTATACTTTACCGTTTACTGTGCTTTATTGTTAACCATTTTTTTGTCTTCAGGTACGCCATTCACGACTTTGAGTGGTTATACCAGAATGATGCCTGCAGGTTTAGGTATCATCTTGGTATCATTCTTTTCAGCCAGCGGTCGGCTTTCATGTAAAAGCAATCCTAGCGGCTAATTAGCCTCTAGACTGCTTTTACAAGCCGTGGGAGGGAATGCCCCCCCCCACCGTCTTCCGTGTTTTTCTCTGGCTCTCCTGTCTCGACAGGGAACCTGATAATGCAGCCGGTGATTCAGCCAGCTGACCATAGAGCTGATCAGAGACCAGAGTGGCTCCAAACATCTCTATGGCCTAAGAAACCGGAAGCTACGAGCATTTTATGACTTAGATTTCGCCGGATGTAAATAGCGCCATTGGGAAATTGGGGAAGCATTTTATCACACCGATCTTGGTGTCGTCAGATGCTTTGAGGGCAGAGGAGAGACCCCAATTTTTTCAAAAAAGAGTACCTGTCACTATTGCTATCATAGGGGATATTTACATTCCCCGAGATAACAATAAAAGTGATTAAAAAAAAAATGAAAGGAACAGTTTAAAAATAAGATAAAAAAGCAAAAAAATAATAAAGAAAAAAAAAAAAAAAAGCACCCCTGTCGCCCCCTGCTCTCGCGCTAAGGCGAACGCAAGCGGCGGTCTGTCGTCAAACGTAAACAGCAATTGCACCATGCATGTGAGGTATCGCCGCGAAGGTCAGATCGAGGGCAGTAATTTTAGCAGTAGACCTCCTCTGTAAATCTAAAGTGGTAACCTGTAAAGGCTTTTAAAGGCTTTTAAAAATGTATTTATTTTGTTGCCACTGCACGTTTGTGCGCAATTTTAAAGCATGTCATGTTTGGTATCCATGTACTCGGCCTAAGATCATCTTTTTTATTTCATCAAACATTTGGGCAATATAGTGTGTTTTAGTGCATTAAAATTTAAAAAAGTGTGTTTTCCCCAAAAAATGCGCTTGAAAAATCGCTGCGCAAATACTGTGTGAAAAAAAAAAATGAAACACCCACCATTTTAATCTGCAGGGCATTTGCTTTAAAAAAATATATAATGTTTGGGGGTTCAAAGTAATTTTTTTGCAAAAAAAAATAACTTTTTCATGTAAACAATGAGTGTCAGAAAGGGCTTTGTCTTCAAGTGGTTAGAAGAGTGGGTGATGTGTGACATAAGCTTCTAAATGTTGTGCATAAAATGCCAGGACAGTTCAAACCCCCCCAAATGACCGCATTTTGGAAAGTAGACACCCCAAGCTATTTGCTGAGAGTCATGTCGAGTCCATGGAATATTTTATATTGTGACACAAGTTGCGGGAAAGAGACAATTTTTTTTTTTTCTTGCACAAAGTTGTCACTAAATGATATATTGCTCAAACATGCCATGGGAATATGTGAAATTACACCCCAAAATACATTCGGCTGCTTCTCCTGAGTACGGGGATACCACATGTGTGAGACTTTTTGGGAGCTTAGCCGCGTACGGGACCCAGAAAACCAAGCACCGCCTTCAGGCTTTCTAAGGGCGTGAATTTTTGATTTCACTCTTCACTGCCTATCACAGTTTCGGAGGCCATGGAATGCCCAGGTGGCACAAACCCCCCCAAATGACCCAATTTTGGAAAGTAGACACCCCAAGCTATTTGATGAGAGGTATAGTGAGTATTTTGCAGACCTCACTTTTTGTCACAAAGTTTTGAAAATTGAAAAAAGAAAAAAAAAATGTTTTTTCTTGTCTTTCTTCATTTTCAAAAACAAATGAGAGCTGCAAAATACTCACCATGCCTCTCAGCAAATAGCTTGGGGTGTCTACTTTCCAAAATGGGGTCATTTGGGGGGGTTTTGTGCCACCTGGGCATTCCATGGCCTCCGAAACTGTGATAGGCAGTGAAGAGTGAAATCAAAAATTTACACCCTTAGAAATCCTGAAGGCGGTGCTTGGTTTTCGGGGCCCCGTACGCGGCTAGGCTCCCAAAAAGTCCCACACACGTGGTATCCCCATACTCAGGAGAAGCAGCAGAATGTATTTTGGGGTGCAATTCCACATATGCCCATGGCCTGTGTGAGCAATATATCATTTAGTGACAACTTTTTTGTAAATATTTTTTTTTTTTGTTGTCATTATTCAATCACTTGGGACAAAAAAAATAAATATTCAATGGGTTCAACATGCCTCTCAGCAATTTCCTTGGGGTGTCTACTTTCCAAAATGGGGTCATTTGTGGGGGTTTTGTACTGCCCTGCCATTTTAGCACCTCAAGAAATGACATAGGCAGTCATAAACTAAAAGCTGTGTAAATTACAGAAAATGTACCCTAGTTTGTAGACGCTATAACTTTTGCGCAAACCAATAAATATACGCTTATTGACATTTTTTTTGCCAATGACATGTGGCCGAATACATTTTGGCCTAAATGTATGACTAAAATTTAGTTTATTGGATTTTTTTTATAACAAAAAGTAGAAAATATCATTTTTTTTCAAAATTTTCGGTCTTTTTCCGTTTATAGCGCAAAAAATAAAAACTGCAGAGGTGATCAAATACCATAAAAAAAAAGCTCTATTTGTGGGAAGAAAAGGACGCAAATTTCGTTTGGGTACAGCATTGCATGACCGCGCAATTAGCAGTTAAAGCGACGCAGTGCCAAATTGGAAAAAGACCTCTGGTCCTTAGGCAGCATAATGGTCCGGGGCTCAAGTGGTTAATGACTAAATTCGTATTTTACTTTTTAATTTTTTTTTCATTGTCTGCATTTCTAGATGGTATAATCAGCATATATAACATTGTATGTAACATAATATCCTACAAAATGTACACTGACTGTAGTATTTGTATTCTACACAAGGTGGTGATCTCACTTTTTGTGTGTAAAACTCTGACAGGAAGTGATGTCACATAGAAGCAGGAAATTCCAGGTAATTGTTGAGTTGGGAGGAAGTAGAGTGACAATTGGAAACCGTCAGCAGAGGAGGTAAAAGCAACCTAAATATAGAGCCATTTATCCAACTGTCCATCCAGAGTCTCTGGTTTATAGACCAGATACATCCTAAATATAGAGCCATTTATCCAACTGTCCATCCAGAGCCTCTGGTTTATAGACCAGATACATCCTAAATATAGAACCATTTATCCAACTGTCCATCCAGAGCCTCTGGTTTATAGACCAGATACATCCTAAATATAGAGCCATTTATCCAACTGTCCATCCAGAGCCTCTGGTTTATAGACCAGATACATCCTAAATATAGAACCATTTATCCAACTGTCCATCCAGAGCCTCTGGTTTATAGATACAAGAGATATTGGATTGGAATGCTGTGATGAGTGGGGCTCCTATGTACATATGTATGTGCCTGAGTTTATGTATGTAAGTGTGTGTTTACGTATATATATTTATGTGTATGTAAGTGTGTATGTACGGTATGTGTGTGAGTTTATGTATAGTGTAGGTGTGTGTATGTACTTATATATATGTGTATGTATGTCTGTACATTACTGTTAGGCCTTGTTCACGTGAACATACTTAAGCATACACCCGTGTGAGGGCCATGTATACCCACACAGGCATAAGATACAAAGGTGTTGTGTGCACACCGGTGCAGTCAGTCCCATTCATGTCAACTGGGATGCAGCACGGCCAGATGCTACTAATTTGCCATCCATGTGAGTACAGGTCCCCAAACACAGACAGTGTACCCACACGGATTTCATAATTGTGAGCAGTGGCTGTGCACTGCATCCTAACTGACATGAATGGGACTGCCTGCATGAGAACGCACTGAACACCTGTGCATCCTCATGCCCGTGGGGACAAACATGACCCTCACACGGGTGTACATTTATGTATACCCATGTGAACAAGACCTAACATTAATGTATAGATATTCATAAATACAGGCCACTGACAGGCATTTATGATGGGGGTCAGTGTGTACAGGGAGGGGGATATCGTAAAATAGGAACAGGAGAAGTGTATACAGGGGGGCAGTGTATACAGGGAAGTCAGTGTATACAGGGCTGCAGTATATACAGGGAAGTCAGTGTATACAGGGGCAGTGTATACAGGGAAGTCAGTGTATACAGGAGGGGCAGTGTATACAGGGAAGTCAGTGTATACAGGGGGCAGTGTATACAGGGGGCAGTGTATACAGGGAAGTCAGTGTATACAGGGAAGTCAGTGTATACAGGGGGCAGTGTATACAGGGAAGTCAGTGTATACATGGGGGCAGTGTATACAGGGAAGTCAGTGTATACAGGGGGGAGTGTAAACAGGGAAGTCAGTATATACAGAGGGGCAGTGTATACAGGGGGGCAGTGTATACAAGGAAGTCAGTGTATATAGGAAGGCAGTGTATACAGGGAAGTCAGTGTATACATGGGGGCAGTGTATACAGGGAAGTCAGTGTATACAGGGGGCAGTGTATACAGGGAAGTCAGTGTATACAGGGGGGCAGTGTATACATGGGGGAAATGTGTAGAGAGGGCGGGACAGTATGTACAGGGAGTGAATTTCATTTGGGATTAATTTCCTGGTTGCGATTTGTTTTTTCTAATTAGACTAAAAATCCACGCCAAATATTTGGTTTTAAATTAGCCACACCCACTTTTTAGCATCACCGTCTCCCTGGTAGGGGCCCCAGTGCATTACTTTGCTCAAGGGCCCATATTGCTATTAAGACAGGATTCTGGGACGTCTGTAGTGACCGTTATTACTTTTGCTCTTTACGCAGGATTATACACAAGATCATTGACCTCCTGACAGGAGAGGTGAGCGGTGAATTCTTAGACATTGCCCAGTAACAGACAAGGGATGTGTCTGGATGGTGACTGTATCATTGTGTGTGTCAGGTTCCTATAAGGTGTCAGGATGTCACTGTCTATTTCTCCATGGAGGAGTGGGAGTATTTAGAAGGACACAAGGATCTCTACAAGGACATCATGATGGAGGATCAGCCTCCCCTCACATCACCGGGTAAGAGGAGACTTTATTGTAAAGGAGAGAGCAGTACGGAGGGTCCACCTAGATCCCCCATCATCTGATAAACACATAGAAACAATGTATTCAGTCAGTGTGTGTGTTTCCTACAGATGGATCCAGTAATGGGAACCCACCAGAGAGATGTCCCCGTCCTCTGTATTCCCGGGATTTCACACAGGAAGATCACACCATCCCTCACCATCATCAGGTAGGTGAAACTGAGCATGGAGACCTCAAAAACAATTCTAAGGTATGAGAGGACATTTTTCTGTGTAATCTTTTGTTCCTTTTCTTCAAATGTATTCTATCATCTTTGGGGTTTAGGGTAAAGAACTGAAAGACATCAAAGCTGAGATTAAAGTGGAAGAAGAAGAGATGTTGGTGAGTGGAGATCAGCAGTCTATGGGAAGAGATGGTCCTCTGTATTCCTTGGATCCTATACAAGAAGATCACACCATCCCTCAGCAAGATGAGGTACATGGGAGTAAACATGGAGACCAATGTACTCTGAGCTTTTATATGACATTCTTTTATTTAAACTTGTTTTCCCTTTTTACCATGTATGCAATCGTTTTTGGAGTTTAGGGCGAAGAACTGAAAGTCATCAAAGTTGAGATTAAAGAGGAAGAAGAAGAGAGGTTGGTGAGTGGAGATCAGCAGTCTATGGAGGAGGGGGAGATGACTATGGAAAGTAAACAGGAGGAATCTTCTCTACATATTGACACAGGTAAGTAATACACACTAAATGCAGAAACAGTTCACATTTTTCCTGCAAAAAATTAAGTCTTTTTTTAAAAATATTTTCTGAGATACAATATTGAGTCATTAGAAACCATTACCTGTGGAATACTATTCAACATTTTTAAAGCTCTTCTGCAAGGACTACTTTCTGTATACAGAGGTTAAACCATTTTTCCCTCCAAAAATACAGTCTGTTCTTCCCATGTTAAAGAATTTTACATCCTTTATTATGTACAACGTCATGTTCCCAACAAATGAGGAGGAGATACTGTAGACCATATGAAAGGTCCATCTCCATTCCTCAATATAACGTCATGTTCCCAACAAATGAGGAGGAGATACTGAACACCATATGAAAGGTCCATCTCCATTCCTCAATATAATGTCATGTTCCCAATAAATGAGATGGAGATACTGTACACCATATGAAAGGTCCATCTCCATTCCTCAATATAATGTCATGTTCCCAATAAATGAGATGGAGATACTGTACACCAGATGAAAGGTCCATCTCCATTCCTTATTATAACGTCATGTTCCCAATATAATTCGTCATGTTCCCAATAAATGAGATGGAGATACTGTACACCATATGAAAGGTCCATCTCCATTCCTCAATATAACGTCATGTTCCCAATATAATTTGTCATGTTCCCAATAAATGAGATGGAGATACTGTACATCATATGAAAGGTCCATCTCCATTCCTCAATATAATGTCATGTTCCCAACAAATGAGGAGGAGATACTGTACACCATATGAAGGGTCTATCTCCATTCCTCAATATAATGTCATGTTCCCAACAAATGAGGAGGAGATACTGTACACCATATGAAAGGTCCATCTCCATTCCTCAATATAATGTCATGTTCCCAACAAATGAGGAGGAGATACTGTACACCATATGAAAGGTCCCTCTCAATTCCTCAATATAACGTCATGTTCCCAACAAATGAGGAGGAGATACTTTACAAAGGCTTTGACTTTGAAAGGTCCATAACTGTTAAAAGTCTGTTTCCATTTTCACAATAACAATGTCATCAATGCACAAACTCTATTACCCCGTGTTGTTTGGGTGTATTATATTCTATGTGGCTTGTATTTATATTTTTCTAGAATGATTGCATCTAATACTAAGACGGAGGTCTTTGAAGTTGGTAAAAGTTACATCAAAATAATTGACTTCTGAATGAAAGACTAGAAGAATTCTTATAACACTTTTTTCTAAAAATTCCTTTCCAACAGATGAACTCTGTGTACGGAATATGAATACCTCAGATGAAGATCCTATTCTATTACCAGATTATGGACAAGATAACGGGACAGCACAACATTGTCCAAGAACAAATTCCTTTGGTCAAATAATACATCACAGACCTTACTGTTTGGCAAAATCAATGAATCCCTCTAATGCTGAGGAATCCTCTGATTATTCACATAATATGACTTCAGACATTCATCTAAAATCTCATAGTGTGGATAGATCAGCAGATCCCTCTAATTCCAAGGAGTCTTCTTTATATGATGGAGGGATTCATATAAAAGACAATTCTTTGGCATGTTTAGAGTGTGGGAAACCTTTCACTGACAACAGAGCACTTCTTAGACACCAGAGAACTCACACACGTGAACATCCGTCTTCCTCTTTGGAGTGTGGGAATTGTTCCACTAAGAAAGGAGAATGTCCTACACACCAGACAAATAACATAGGTGAGCACCCCTTTTCCTGTTCAGAGTGTGGGAAATGTTTCAATAGGAAAGGAAAACTTGATAGACACCAGAGAATTCACACTGGTGAACGTCCTTTTCTCTGTTTAGAGTGTGGAAAAGGTTTCACTAAAAAAGAAAAATTTATCATACACCAGAGAATTCACACAGGTGAACGTCCTTTTCTCTGTTTAGAGTGTGGGAAAGGTTTCACTAAGAAAGAAAAGCTTACTGCACACCAGAGAACTCACACGGGTGAGCGCCCTTTTTCCTGTTCAGAGTGCGGAAAATGTTTCACTCAGAAAAATATCCTCCTTACACACCAGAGAATTCACAGGGGTGAGCGTCCTTTTTCCTGTTCAGAGTGTGGGAAATGTTTCACAGAGAAAGGAGGCCTTATTAGACACCAGAAAACTCATACACATGAGCGTCCTTTTTCCTGTTCAGAGTGTGGGAAATGTTTCAGTCAGAAAAGAATCCTCATAATACACCAAAGATATCACACAGGTGAGCGTCCTTTTTCCTGTTCAGAGTGCGGAAAATGTTTCACAGAGAAAGGAGGCCTCCTTAGACACCAGAAAACCCATACACATGAGCGTCCTTTTTCCTGCTCCGAGTGCGGGAAATGTTTCATTGTGAAAGAAAAACTTCTTCGACACCAGACAACTCATACACATGAGCGTCCTTTTTCCTGTTCAGAGTGCGGAAAATGTTTCACTCAGAAAAGAATCCTCCTAATACACCAGAGAATTCACACAGGTGAGCGTCCTTTTTCCTGTTCAGAGTGCGGGAAAGGTTTCACAGATAAAGGAGGCCTTCATAGACACCAGAAAATTCATACACACGAGCGTCCTTTTTCCTGATCCGAGTGTGGGAAATGTTTCAAAGAGAAAACCCCAGAAAGGTCACACAGGTGAGCACCCGTTCAGATGGTCAGCGTGGGGGAAATGTTTCATGCAGAAAGGAGACCCTCTGAAAACTCACATGGATGAGCACCCAAGTTTCTGTTTTGACTGTGGGAAAGATTTCACTCAGAAAAGCATAATACTTCGAGAATTCACAAGGGTGACTATCCTGTTTCATGTTCAGAGTGTGGAAAATGTTTTTCTTGGAAAGAAAGCCGGGTTGGACACCAGAAAATTCACTGAGGTAGTAAAGAAGGATACAAAGTCAGTTTAAAACATTTTCAGTGAAATAGTATTCTACATTTCTACACCTCTTTCCGAAAAGTATCCTTTCTGTATACAGAAGGTATATACGTTTTTTCCTCCAAAAACACACCATCTGTGCTGCCCTGACTCCAGACAGAGAACGTCACACCATTCAGTAATGAAAAGATTATGAAACCTTAACAGTTGACAATAAAAATATTGTAGATGCTCCTACCCCACCTCCTAATGGTCCCAATAATGGCGGTGAAGGTATTGTAGGCCATATAGTATACAGAGCTTCAGTTCTCCCCCAAAAATCTAATCTTTAAATTTACCACACTACCCGATGTTCCCAACAAATGAGGAGGAGATACTGTACACCATATGAAAGGTCCATTTCCATTCCTCAATATAATGTCATGTTCCCAACAAATGAGGAGGAGATACTGTACACCATATGAAAGGTCCATTTCCATTCCTCAATATAATGTCATAGTCCCAACAAATGAGGAAATACTGTACACCATATTAAAGGTTCATCTCCATTCCTCAATATAACGTCATGTTCCCAACAAATTAAGAAGACATACTGTACACCATATGAAAGGTCCATCTCCGTTCCTCAATATAACGTCATGTTCCCAACAAATGGGGAAGAGATACTGTACACATATGAAAGGTCCATCTCCATTCCTCAATATAATGTCATGTTCCCAATAAATGAGCAGAAGATACTCTACACCGTATGAAAGGTCCATCTCCGTTTTTCAATATAACGTCATGTTCCCAAAAATGAGGTGGAGATACTCTACAACAGGCATATGCAGATAGCAGACCTCCAGCTGTTGCAGAACTATAAGTCCCATGAGGCATAGCAAGACTCTTAACAGCCAAATGCATGGCACCCAGAGGCATGATGGAACTTGTAGTTTTGCAATAGCTGGAGGTTCACTAACTGCATATCCCTGCTCTACACCATATGAAAGGTCCATCTCCTTTTCTCTATATAACATCATGTTCCCAACAAATGAGGTGGAGATACTGTACACCATATGAAAAGGTCCATCTCCATTCCTCAATATAATGTCATGTTCCCAACAAATGAGGTGGAGATACTGTACGCCATATAAAAGGCCCATCTCCATTTCTCAATATAACGTGATTTTCCCAACAAATGAGATAGAGGAAGATTTGTTAGAATTATCACAGTACAAATGTCATCATTGCACAATGACTGTTATCCAGTTTGGTTTGAATGTATTTTATATTTTATCTGATTTGTATTTATACTTTTTGTTATAATTGCTCCCCATTCCATGCCAGAACTCTGTGAAACTGTTGAGTACTGTACCAACATATATGACTTCTGAATGCTAAACATGAAGCATACTTTAATATTTATTAATAAATTGCTTTCCAGCAAATGGTCTCCAAGAATAAAATTTACTTGTCAAAATATATGTCACAGACCTTACCATTTGGAGAGATCAATTGATGTTGAGGAAACTTCTTATAAATCACATACTGTTACACTAGATATAAACTCTGGAATCCCACAGTCTGATTAGCTTAGCAGATCCATCTAATCCTATGTAATATTTTTAATGCTCTGAAGGAGTTTACACAGTACAGCATTGAGAATGTATGTAAAAGCTGTCAGGGTCAGGCTCAGAGACCAGTAACTTTAGCAGTAGAGAGGCTCGCTCCCACCGACCATTTGAATAGGTATACAAGCCGGTTACTCTGGCAGATTACGGGGGCTCACTCAAGGTGCGGGGTCTAAGCACTAACTGGTATTGACTAGAGCTCCCGATGGTGGGTTTTGCTGAATTTTAGCATCAGGTTGCGGTCCTCGGGATCGCCCCACCTGGAGGTGGGGAAGCCGGGGTCCAGTAGCAGATATAGCAGGTAGCAATCAAGCAGAAGCATAATCAGTTAACCAGAAGTCAGTAACAAGTGGTTGCAGGTTGAGATTAAGAGGAAGTATAGTCAAGGAACAAGCCGAAGCTCAGTAACAAGTGGTTGCAGGTTGGGATCAAGCAAAAGCGTAGTCAAGGAACAAGCCAATGGTCGGTAACAAATGGTTGCAGGTCGTGACCAAGCGGAAGCTTCGTTGAGGAACAAGCTAATGGGCGGTAACAAGTGGTTCCAGGTTGGGATCAATCAGAAGTGTAATCGAGGAACAAGCCAAACGTCAGTAAGTAATTGCAGGTAGGGATCAAACGAAAGCGTAGTTGCGGAACATGCCAAAGGTCAGTAACAAGTGGTTGCAAGTTGAGATCAAGCAAAAAGGTGTAGTCGAGGAACAAGCCAAAGGTCAGTAACGAGTGGTTACGGGTTGGGATCAAGCAGAATAGTAGTCGAGAAAGTAAAGTGGTACCAAAGATATAGATGCCACAAAAGTTCATGTGAGGAGCAAAGGGTTCAGGAGAAACAAGGCAAGGTTGTCTCAGGCAAGTTGTCCAGCAACTTAGGTGGCTCAACAAGAAGAGATACTACCAGGTGTAGCAGAGGTTGCTGGTTCAGATCTGGGTCCTAACAAAAGCAAACCTAAGTTCTCCGTTAAAAATCCCTGTAGAGAAAGAAAAGAGAGAAAGAAAGAGAGGGTATTGGCAGGTTAAGAGAAGGGGAAGGGGGTAGAAAAGAGAAAAAAAGGGTCGGGGAGAATGGATTTTTACTTCTATAATAGAGCCTGAACAGACATCTAGATCCTTTTTCATATCTAGAGTGCAGGAAAAACTTCCTTCAGAAAGAGGACCATCTTAGACACCAAAGAAGTCCCATAGATGAATTTCCCAATGTGGAAATCTTTCATACATAAAAAAACACCTTCTCGAACGTCTTCTCGAACGCCAGAGATTTCATACAGAGCGTCCTTCTTTTCTGTTCACAGTATGGGAAATGTTTCTGTGACAAGGCAAAACCTATTATACCTCAGAGAATTCACACAGGTGAGCACCCCATTAATGTGGGAAAGGTTTTATCTAGCAGGGGGCCTTCTTATACACCACAGAATTCACATGGGTAAGGGTACTTATTCCTGTTCAGAGTGCGGGAAACTTTTTACTTAGAAAGGACAATTATGAGACACCAGAAAAGTCACACAAGTGATCAACCTTTCTCGTGTTTAGAGTGCGGGAAATGTTTCATTCAGAAAGATGACCTTCTTACACACCAAAAAATTCACAAAAAACTTTTGTAACTCTATGAGCCTGAGATTCTCCATGGGTGAGGGGGCAGATAGAACCAAGTGATGTACAATGCAAACCAATATGCTTTGGGGATAGTGGCGTGGTGAAATTAGTAGTGGTTTGCATTATTTCATGTTAATATGGTCCTTAAAGCATCCAGAGTGTATACGCCTTCATGTGTGACTCTATAGTCACATGGGTTGCACAGTTAAGAACGAAGGGAAATCAAGAGCCTGGAAGGGAACTGAAACTGGAGCATGCTCGGTAGATGACAGGTGCTCTGCAGAATCTTCAGCTCCAGCGGGGACAGAGACAAGGAAGGAGGGTCAGTGCACAGCAGGATCAGCCAGGTTTTTGCAGAATGCAGAAAACTAGTCTCATCGTCAGAGTGAGTATTTTCAGCATGTAATACAGCATGTACTGACAGTTTTAAATTAAATGGGTTTAATGACACTTTAAATTACTATTTAATTTTTTTTTAATTTAATTGTTGTTTTTTCATTCATTTGATCCCAGGTATAATCTGTGTGTGACAACAAAAGAATGAGTAATGTGTATGATGGTGATAATATTAAAAGCAATGCAAAAATATGGAAATATACTGTATACCCAGGATTAACTGTGTATATGATTGTATTTCACTGACAAAATTCTTGTTTTCCTTTTTTTTATTGTCTGCATTTATATGAGGTACAATCTGTATTCAATATAGTATGCAACATTGTAGAATTCTGCACTACATAACATAGCCTGCAGGATCAATATTTTCCTCAAAGGAGATCTGACTTAGGCCTCATGCACACAGATGTTTTTACAGCTGCTTTTTTGAGCGTTTTTTGCAGCTTAAAAACGCCTGTCTATATTAGTCTATGGCTTCATGCCTACCTAGGCATTTTTGAGCTGCAAATGGCATAGGCGTTTTTAAGCTGTAAAAAAAAACAGGACCAGTGCGTTCCGTGGCGAGGCGCTAGAGCTGTAAAAACGCGAAATGCGAAAAAACGCAGATGCAGCGTTTTTGTGCGTTTTTGAGCTCCGGCGTTTTTTTGCTCCAAAAAGTTGATTGGACACTGTAATCTCTGTAAAAACAGGAAATTCCTGTCTGGACATTAGATTACCCAAGAGTCCTTTGCACAGCCGTGTGACTGTGGGTAGGACAGAGAAGAGTTTGAAGATGGCTATGCAGTGGAATAACGTCCTTACAGGATGTCTCCAATTTACAAGCTGACCTCAATGCACTGTCTGATTGGGCGTCTATGTGGCAGATGAGGTTTAATGTTGATAAATGTAAAGTTCTGCACTTGGGGGCTAAGAATATGCATGCATCATACATACTAGGGGGAGTACAACTGGGGGAATCCGTAGTGGAGAAGGATCTGGGGGTTTTGGTAGATCATAAGCTCAATAATATCATGCAATGCCAAGCTGCAGTTTCCAAAGCGAGCAAAGTCCTTTGTTGTATTAAGAGAGGTATGGACTCCAGAGAGAGGGATATCATTTTGCCCCAGTTCAAATCATTAGTAAGCCCTCATCTGGAATATGCAGCTCAGTTTTGGGCACCAGTTCTCAAAAAGGATATCGGGGAACTGGAGAAAGTGCAGAGAAGGGCAACCAAACTGATAAGAGGCATGGAGGAGCTCAGCTATGAGGAAAGATTAGAGGAACTGAATTTATTTATGAAGAGGAGAATACGGGGGGATATGATCAACATGTTCAAATATATAAGGGGTCCATATAGTGAACTTGGTGTTGAGTTATTCACTTTACGGTCAACACAAAGGACAAGGGGGCACTCTTTACGACTGGAGGAAAAGAGATTTCATCTCCAAATACGGAAAGGTTTCTTCACAGTAAGAGCTGTGAAAATGTGGAAAAGACTCCCTCCAGAGGTGGTTCTGGCCAGCTCAGTAGATTGCTTTAAGAAAGGCCTGGATACTTTCCTAAATGTACATCATATAACTGGGTACTAACATTTATAGGTAAAGTTGATCCAGGGAAAATCCGATTGCCTCTTGGGGAATCAGGAAGGAATTTTTTCCCCTGCTGTAGCAAATTGGAGCATGCTCTGCTGGGGTTTTTTGCCTTCCTCTGGATCAACTGTGGGTATAGAATTGGGTATATTGGATTGTACGATATTTTTTTTTGTTTTTTTGTTTTTATGGTTGAACTGGATGGACTTGTGTCTTTTTTCAACCTGACTAACTATGCACCTATGTAACTATGGCAAGTGCTGTGTCTCAAGTTGGCCTTATAAATGCTGTACAGGCCCATCCTGAACTGTAGGATGTGGCACATCCACTACATGGAGACCACATCAGAAAAGTTAAAGCATAAGAGGCTATAAGTGCTGCCATTACCCCTGGCTGGGAAGACATAAGACATGGAGAAAGAAAGGAAATAAGTAAGTCTATTTTCCTTGAATGCATGATCTATTTCTGTGTAATGTAAATGAAGATTGCATATTAAACCCTTTGTTTTCCACGTTATTTTAGGCAAAATTTTACAGCGCCGCTGGAAGTCACTACGCGACCGTGTCAGGAGGGACCTGACGGATGAAGACAAGGCAGCACGTAGTGGAGCACCAGTGCCTGCGAAAAGACCACATGTGTACTATAATAATTTGCTGTTCTTATGGCAAAATATGATGAACAACACCAGACCGTAAGTTTTTTTTTTTGTTTTTCATATATTTGCCTATGTACATTACTTTTTAGGCGGTATGTTCCATGGCTATTGTAACCACTTGCCGACCGCCGCATGTACATATACGTCGGCAGAATGGCACGGCTGCACAAATGGGCGTACCTGTACGTCCTTTTTAATTTGCCGCCGCGGCGGCACGCGTTCCCATGGCGAGGTCCGTGAGTCCGACCGCGGGTCCTGCGGACTCGATGTCCGGGGGGACACACCGGCGATCGTCTCACGGGGAGGAAGAGGTTAACCCCTTCACTGCCAGGGTCATTTTTACAGTAATCATTGCAACCTAATCGCACTGATCGCTGTAAAAATTACAATGGTCCCAAAAATGTGTCAAAATTGTCCGATGTGCCCGCCATAATGTCGCAGTCAGGATAAAAATTGCTGATCGCCGCCATTACTAGTAAAAAAAAAAATTATTAATAAAAATGCCATAAAACTATCCCCTATTTTGTAGACGCTATAACTTTTGCCCAAACCAATTTTCTTAATTAAAATATGTAGAAGAATACATATCGGCCTAAACTAAAGAAAAAAATTTTGATTTATATATTTTTTGGGGGGGATATTTATTATATCAAAAAATTAAAAATATAACTTTTAAAAAAAAATTTAAACTTTTTTTTGTTTATAGCGCAAAAAAAACCGCAGAGGTGATCAAATACCACCTAAATAAAGCTGTTTGAGGGAAAAAAAGGACGTCAATGTTTTTTTTGAGCCACATTGCACGACCGCGCAATTGTCAGTTAAACGTGACGAATCGCAAAAAGTGCTCTGGTCTTTGGCCAGCTAAATGGTCCGGGCTGAAGTGGTTACGTTTATACATTTTGTATTGTCTGCAGGACAACTTCTAACATTAGACAAAGAGAGGTGGCTGCAGAAGAGGCAGAGGTTCAGAGACCAAGCAGTCCCATGGTGAGCACTGGATCTCCACATGCAATGAGTGAGGGAGGTGTTCAGTGCACAGATGAGGTAACTGCTTAGGTCTGCCTGTCTATCTCATTGTCTGTCCATGTACATGTCAATGTAAACATTTTTGTTCTTTTGCAGGAATCCAGGGCCTTGGAATCGGTGTTGACTGCCAGTCAACAATGTGGAGAGCAGCGCGGTCGTGGCGGTGTTCGTGGACGTCAGACGAGGGGCGGCTTCAATATGTAGGCAGATGACAGAGTGTTAGCACTGCTGCAGGAAGTGCGGCAGGAGAGGCGCAGTATGGATGCCTTTTTGGATACCAGCAACCCACGCGCCTGCTTCTGCCACAGCCTATACCACATCCTGGAGGACATTGGGGGAGACCAAGAGAAGCATTGTATGGATCGCATTTATGGTATTGCTATGCAATACCGACAAGCAAAACTAAGTGGTGGGCCACCTCCATGCGATCCAAATAATGCTTCTCATGATCCCCCGATGGCCCCTGGGACCTCAGCAGTGCTAGCACCCCCCTCTCTTTCAAAAAACACAAGAAAGCAAAGGTAGATGTATTCCAATTTTGTTTTTACACATAATCATTCTGCCATGATACCTCTCCATCAGGGGATTCAAAAAATTCAGCAAATTGGTTTCGAATGCTCACGACACGTGCCGTTGAACGCAAGTCCATAAATTGAACCCTCTGAAGTTGGTTGCTGGGCTCCTGTTCAACATTATTTCTGTCACTGTCCCGCAGAAAATTGTGCAGAACGCAGCATGCCAGGACGACTTTAATGGCATTCTCAACATCAAGTTGCATACTTGTCAGCAAAACTCGCCATTTAGCCGTGCACACCCCGAATGCACATTCAACAACACGGCGTGCACGGCTGAGCCTATAATTGTAGATCTTTTGTCGTTGGCTGAGACCATAGCCACTGTATGGCCTCATAACGTTTTCAGCCAGTCCAAAGGCCTCGTCTGCCACCATGACTAATGGCAAGCTGGGTTCCTCAGTGCAGGGTAGAGGCCTGCTTTCAGGAATGTTGAGTCGTCCCTCATGTAGACGACGTCCGAAGGCCGACTCGCGGAATATGCGGGCGTCACCTTGGCTTCCATATGCTCCCACATCAACAAAAAGAAATTTAAGGTGTGCATCGGACAATGCCAGGAGGATCACCGAAAAATATTTTTTGTCATTAAAATATGACGATCCAAAGTGGGGAGGCTTCTTGACCCTGATGTGTTTCCCATCAAGGGCACCGATACAATTTGGGAACTGAGTTTTCTCCCAAAAAGTGTCGACAACTGATTCCCAGATGTCTTCTGTTGGCTCTGGCATTACAATTTCATGCAATTCCTCCCATATTGCCACACATGTTTCCTTTATTACTTTTGACACCGTTGTGAGGCCAAGGAGGAAGTAGTGATGCAACGAGGCATAACTTTGTCCTGTGGCAAGGAACCTAAGTTAAATTAAAAAATTTAGTTATTGAAAGAGAAAAGCATAAAAATAAGTCTCCTAACCCTATCTCCTAACCCTATCCCCTAACCCTAATCCCTACCCCTGACCCTATCCACTAACCCTATCGCCTAACCCTATCCCCTAACCCCTACCCCTGACCCTATCTCCTAACCCTATCCCCAAACCCTAACCCTATTCCCTACCCCTGACCTTATTCACTAACCATAACCCATATGTGTATTCACTTACCTGAGTGTCACTAGCAGCCGTTCCTCCGGTGACACAGAGTTACGCATCACAGTGTCCATCCTTGTGAGCCTTGGCCTGAGCCTCATCAACAGTTCATCAAAAAGCGGCACAGACATACTTGTAAAGTTAAGGAATTTTGTCGGATATGAGCGCAGTTGGGAATAAATATTGGCAAAGTATCCCGTAGACAATCGATTGTATACCATTGGATGAACCCAAAATTGACGTCTGCTGCTTCTCTTCTCCTCCTGTCTCCTTCTCCGCAGCCTCCGCAATACAATCAGAAGGATTGCCTCATCGATCTTCTGGATGACAGGATCCATATTTCTCAGAAAAATACACAAATTGAACAAAGACTCAAACAGACTCTGAAATGCTCTCTCCTCTCTCTCTCCTACCAAAATGGCACCGGCAGATGCTCAGTAACATATTTTCTTTGGTTTCTGTGGCATTGTGGGAAATTTGGGAGTGCATATAGCTGAGAGATGTGTTTTTCTTTAAAAAACGCTACTTAACGCTAAAAAACGCTTTTTAAAACGTCCATGTGCATGAGGGCTTTAATGTGAGTGGAACGCACACACAGGAAGTGATGTAAGGTGGACAGAGGAAGTGATGTCACACAGAAACGGGAAGTTCCGGGTGAGAGGTGAGTCGGGAGGAAGTAGAGAGGAGACATTGTTGGAACTGGCAGCAGAGAAGGTAATAAGATATTATTTTATATTATGTATAATATATATTATTATTACATATTTACATCCAGTGACCCCCCCCCCGTCATGTCCGTCCTCTTCCTCTGTCACTGTGATGTCTGTCATGGTTTATAGACCAGATACGTCCTAAATATAGACCCATTTATCCAACTGTCCATCCAGAGCCTCTGGTTTATAGACCAGATACATCCTAAATATAGAACCATTTATCCAACTGTCCACCCAGAGCCTCTGGTTTATAGTCCAGATACATCCTAAATATAGAACCATTTATTCAACTGTCCACCCAGAGCCTCTGGTTTATAGTCCAGATACATCCTAAATATAGAACCATTTATCCAACTGTCCATCCAGAGCCTCTGGTTTATAGACCAGATACATCCTAGATATAGAACCATTTATCCAACTGTCCATCCAGAGCCTCTGGTTTATAGACCAGATACATCGTAAATATAGAACCATTTATCCAACTGTCCACCCAGAGCCTCTGGTTTATAGACCAGATACATCCTAAATATAGAACCATTTATCCAACTGTCCATCCAGAGCCTCTGGTTTATAGACCAGATACATCCTAAACATAGAACCATTTATCCAACTGTCCATCCAGAGCCTCTGGTTTATAGACCAGATACATCCTAGATATAGAACCATTTATCCAACTGTCCATCCAGAGCCTCTGGTTTATAGACCAGATACATCCTAAATATAGAACCATTTATCCAACTGTCCACCCAGAGCCTCTGGTTTATAGACCAGATACATCCTAAATATAGAACCATTTATCCCACTGTCCATCCAGAGCCTCTGGTTCATAGACCAGATACAGCCTAAATATAGAACCATTTATCCATCCTCCTTAAAGTTGTCTTTGGGTTGTTGGCTCTCAACACTGTGATCTAGGTCAGGGGATGGAGGTCAGATCAAATGTATCCGGTCCTACAAGACTGTCCAGTGATTTCCTCATTTCTGGTGTCTTAGGGAACTGTTTTGTGTATCAGAGCTGAGTGCCGGACTTTGTGTTCTGCTCAACAGTATCTACATAGTTCCAGCAGCAGTAGGAGACAGTGGCTGGATACACAGACTTCTGCAAGGTAAGTATTTTATGACACACCTAAAATGGAGGGAGATGAAGCTACAGCGATAGGAGATACACAAGCTCTGGTTGTGAAATTTGACTATCTGTAATTTTACCACATTACTTCTAACCCCTAATGGGAAAAAAGGGTTCTGGGAAGTATGTAGACTGTTATTAATTTTATTCTTTACATAGAAACATAATATAGTGAAGAAAGCATTTGGTGATCCATTACCACCCAGCAGTGATCTTTAAGGGACATCACCCATCACAGTGCCTCCACCTCACTGGCTGACAACAGAGGTATCCAGTGCCAAGAAGGTTCTAGAAGTCACCAGCAAGATCACTGATCTGCTGACAGGAGAGGTGAGCGGTGAATTCTGGGACATTATCCAGTAACAGACAAGGGATGTGTCTGGATGGTGACTGTATCATTGTGTGTGTCAGGTTCCTATAAGGTGTCAGGATGTCACTGTCTATTTCTCCATGGAGGAGTGGGAGTATTTAGAAGGACACAAGGATCTCTTCAAGGATGTCATGATGGAGAATCAGCCGCCCCTCACATCACCGGGTAAGAGGAGACTTTATTGTAAAGGAGAGAGCAGTACGGAGGGTCCACCTAGATCCCCCATCATCTGATAAACACATTAACAAAAATTTGTTCAGTCAGTGTGTGTGTTTCCTACAGATGGATCCAGTAATGGGAACCCACCAGAGAGACGTCCTCATCCTCTGTATTCCCGGGATTCCACACAGGAACATCACACCATCCCTCACCATCATCGGGTAGGTGGGCAGAACACAAATGGACTTTAGACTGTATGAGTATATACTCTCTTAGCCTATTGGTCTGCACATTTTTTTTCTATTGTATTTTCTTTGTTATTTTCTTTGTTTAGCATTATGAACAGATGTATGTGAAAGTTGAGGTTAAACAGAAAGAAGAGGAGAAGGGTTATCAGGATTCTACAGAGGAAGCGTGGATGTTGGTGACACCTAAACAGGAAGAACCTTCTCTAAATATCAGCACAGGTGAGTAATGGGCACTAAATGCAGAAACTGTTCAAGAATATAGATTGACAATTGAAGATATGTAGATCTTCACATTGGGTAATATGATATCTAAAGGATGTCATGATGGAGAATCAGCCGCCCCTCACATCACCGGGTAAGAGGAGACTTTATTGTAAAGGAGAGAGCAGTACGGAGGGTCCACCTAGATCCCCCATCATCTGATAAACACATAGAAACAATGTATTCAGTCAGTGTGTGTGTTTCCTACAGATGGATCCAGTCATGGGAACCCACCGGAGAGATGTCCCCGTCCTCTGTATTCCCGGGATTCCACACAGGAAGATCACACCATCCCTCACCATCATCAGGTATGTATGACTGAGCATCTAAAATTCAAAAATAATTGTAGGCTATAAGATGTAATTCTTCAATGTAATCTATTGTTCCTTTTTACAAATGTTTTCTATCATCTTTGGGGTTTAGGGCGAAGAACTGAAGGACATGAAGGTTGAGATTAAAGAGGAAGAAGAAGAGAGGTTGGTGAGTGGAGATCAGCAGTCTATGGAGGAGGGGGAGATGATTATGAAAATAAAACAAGAGGAATCTTCTCTACATATAGAGACAAGTAAGTAATGAACATTAATAAACCCACAGTTCATCCAAAACATAATTTTCTTCAGCAAGTAAAGGATTTATAGCTGATCCCAAATGGCATTAAGATAACTGTGTGATTCAACCTTATACTTTTTTTTTTCTACAAAAATTGGTAGCCATGTATATATTTCATGCGATAAACTAAGTCAGTAAAAACAATTACCTGTGTCAAACTATTCTACATTTTTACAGCTTTTGCATTTTTCAAAAATCCTTCCTTATACAGAGAAAATCACATCATTCTGTAAGGAAAGGATTAATGAACCTTAACTGTTAACAATAAGAACATCATTGTTGTATCTACCCTGCAACTCAACATTACCAACCAATGTGGTACAGTTATTGTAGGCCATATTATGTAGAAGTCTCCAGTCCACTCCTGTAGAATGTTATCTTTGTATTTACCACACCACCCAATGTACCCAGCAAATGAGGAGATACTGTACACTATATGAAAAATCCATCTCCATTCCCCAATATAACACCATGGTCCCAACAAATGAGGAGGAGATACTGTTACACCATATGAAAGGTCCATCTCCATTCCTCAATATAACGTCATGTTCCCAATAAATGAGGAGGAGATACTGTACACTATATGAAAGGTCCATCTCCATTCCTCTATATAACATCATGTTCCCAACAAATGAGGTGGAGATACTGTACACCATATGAAAGGTCCATCTCCATTCCTCAATATAACATCATGTTCCCAACAAATGAGGAGAAGATACTGTACACCATATGAAAGGTCCATCTCCATTCCTCTATATAACATCATGTTCCCAACAAATGAGGTGGAGATACTGTACACCATATGAAAGGTCCATCTCCATTCCTAAATATAACGTCATGTTCCCAATGAATGATGTTGAGATACTATACACCATCTAAAAGGTCCATCTCCATTCCTCTATATAACATCATGTTGCCAATAATTAATGTGGATTTACTATACACCATATGAAAGGTCGATCTCGATTCCTCAATATAACATCATGTTCCCAACAAATGAGGAGGAGATACTGTACACCATATGAAAGGTCCATCTCCATTCCTCAATATAATGTCATGTTCCCAACAAATGAGGAGGAGATACTGTACACCATATGAAAGGTCCATCTCAATTCCTCAATATAATGTCATGTTCCCAACAAATGAGGAGGAGATACTGTACGCCATATGAAAGGTCCATCTCAATTCCTCAATATAATGTCATGTTCCCAACAAATGAGGAGGAGATACTGTACACCATATGAAAGGTCCATCTCCATTCCTCAATATAACGTCATGTTCCCAACAAATGAGGAGGAGATACTGTACACCATATGAAAGGTCCATCTCCATTCCTCAATATAATGTCATGTTCCCAACAAATGAGGAGGAGATACTGTACACCATATGAAAGGTTCATCTCTGTTAAAAGTCTCTCCATTCTCACAGTAACAATATCACCAATGCAGTTTGGGTAGATTGTCTCCTTTATGTGGCTTGTATTCAAATTGTTTGTTATGATTGCACCTAATACTATGACGGAGGTCTTTGAAGTTGTTAAAAGTTACAGCAAAATAATTGACTCCTGAATACGAGACTAGAAGAATTCATATAACATTTATTTAACGATTGCTTTCCAACAGATGAACACTGTGTATGGAATATGAATACCTCAGAGGGAGATCTTTTTCCTGATTATGGACAGGATAGCGGGACATCACAACATTCTCCAAGAACAAATTCCTCTGGTCAAAATATACATCACAGGCCTTACTGTTTCGCAAAATCAATGGATCCCTCTAATCCTGAGGCTCATTCACATAATATGACTTCAGATATTCATCTAAAATCTCACAGTGTGGATAGATCAACAGATCCCTCTAATTCCAAGAAGTCTTTTTTAAATCCTGAAGGAGTTCATATAATAGACAATTCATTGTCATGTTTAGAGTGCGGGAAATCCTTCACTGACAACAGAGCACTTAGTAGACATCAGAGAACTCACACACGTGAACATCCTTCTTCCTCTTTGGACTGCGGGAATTTTTCCACGAAGAAAGGAGAATGTCCTACAGACCAGATAAATTACATAGCTGAGCACCCCTTTGCCTGTTCAGAGTGTGGGAAATGTTTCAACAGGAAAGGAAAACTTGATAGACACCAGAGAATTCACACTGGTGAACGTCCTTTTTCATGTTCAGAGTGTGGGAAATGTTTCACGCACAAAGAGAACCTTCTTAGACACCAGAGAATTCACACAGGTGAACGTCCTTTTCTCTGTTTAGAATGTGGGAAATGTTTCGCTAAGAAAGAAAAACTTATTTCACACCAGAGAACTCACACGGGTGAGCGTCCTTTTGCTTGTCCGGAGTGCGGAAAATATTTCACTCAGAATAAAAACCTCCTCATACACCAGAGAATTCACACAGGTGAGCGTCCTTTTTCCTGTTCTGAGTGTGGGAAATGTTTCACAGCGAAAGGAGGCCTCCTTAGACACCAGAGAATTCACACACATAAGCGTCCTTTTTCCTGTTCAGAGTGCGGAAAATGTTTCACTCAGAAAGAAATCCTCATAATACACCAGAGAATTCACACGGGCGAGCGTCCTTTTTCCTGTTTAGAGTGCGGAAAATGTTTCACAGAGAAAGGAGGCCTTCTTAGACACCAGAAAACACATACACATGAGCGTCCTTTTTCCTGCTCCGAGTGCGGGAAATGTTTCATTGTGAAAGAAAAACTTCTTAGACACCAGACAACTCATACACATGAGCGTCCCTTTTCCTGTTCAGAGTGTGGAAAATGTTTCACTCAGAAAAGAATCCTCCTTATACACCAGAGAATGCACACAGGTGAGCGTCCTTTTTCCTGTTCAGAGTGCGGGAAATGTTTCACAGACAAAGGAGGCCTTATTAGACACCAGAAAATTCATACACATCAGCGTCCCTTTTCCTGATCTGAGTGCTGGAAATGTTTTAATGAGAAAACAAAACTTCTTATACCCCTGAAAAGTCACACAGGTGAGCACCCTTTGAAATGTTCAGAGTACGGGAAATGTTTCATGCAAAAAGGAGAGCTTCCGATAGAAAATTCTCATGGAAGAACGTCCAGTTTTCTATTTTGTGTGTAGGAAATATTTCACTCAGAAAAGCATAATACTTACATAAGATAATTCATGAGGGTGACTATTGTTTTGATTTTTTTTGGAAAGAAAGCTTGGTTGGACACTGGAAAATTCACTGCTGAAAAGCAAAAAATCCTTTCTGTATACAGAAGGTAAACCTTTTTCCCTTTAAAAACACACCGTCTGTGCTGCCCTGACTCCAATCAGAGAACTTCACATCATTCAGTAAGGATAAGATTGAGAACTGTTGACAATAAAAACATCATCAACATATCTACCCCACAACCCAATGATTCTATCAATGGTGGTGAAGGTATTCTTCCGATGCCGAAGGGTAGTAAGCATGAACTGTTGACAATAAGAACGTCATCGACGTATCTACCCCACAACCCAATGATTCCGTCAATGATGGTGAAGGTATTCTTCCGATGCTGAAGGGTAGTAAGCATGGACTGTTGACAATAAGAACGTCATCTACGTATCTACCCCACAACCCAATGATTCCGTCAATGGTGGTGAAGGTATTTTTCCGATGCCGAAGGGTAGTAAGCATGAACTGTTGACAATAAGAACGTCATCGATGTATCTACCCCACAACCCAATGATTCCGTCAATGGTGGTGAAGGTATTCTTCCGATGCCAAAGGGAAGTAAGCATGATGTGTCTTTCATCTGCTGGATAATGTTTCCTTGGCTGACCACCGCGTCTACAGTCCTCAACATAGCCCGTTTCAAAATTGTGCTTAGGCATTTTGATTTTTTTGCCCTTAGGCGTGAAGGTGTTAACCATTACAAAAAATAAAGTGAAGAAAACAAATCGGCATCCGTAAGAACACGTACCATCCAATGTTTACAAATGGAAACCCTACTATTACAGCAACCACAAAGCTTCCTCTCTCTCTTGGCTAAGAGATGTACCATCAACATTGTAAAAAATAAGAGTAAAGCAGCATGGTGAGCTGACCAGGGACACAATAACATTGTTACAGATCCTCGCCCAGTTTTAAGCCTCCTACACAGCTGTTTCTGTTTCATTGAATGACTGCGTTTCAACCTACATTTGCAATTGATGATCATTAGCATCTGCTTGGTATAATTAATTAATCATACACCCGACTCTGATCCTACAAAATCCCTGACTTTGTGCAAGTGTACATAGTGTGCACATGTAAGAAGTGATGACAAAGGGCGGTCACACAAAATATTGATTTGATTTTGATTTTTTTTTTCTTCTGTTCGCTCACTTTGCATTTTGTAAATTGATAAAAATAAACAATTATATTTTTTAAAGCAATTTTACTTTACAGCATTTCTTCACACCAAATATTGATTTAATTTGAAATTCTCTTCAGTCACTTTCTATTTTGTTCATTGATAAAAATAAACTATTAATACTTCTATTTCTGAAAACATTCTTTGTTTTTTTTATTCATTCTTAAATTTCACACCTCCCTTAAACTTTTGCACAGCAGTGTGTATTCACAATAAATGATATACACGATATTATCAAAAGTATTGGGACGCCTGCCTTTACACGCACATGAACTTTAATGGCATCTAAGTCTTAGTCCATAGGGTTTAATATTGAGTTGGCCCACCCTTTGCAGCTATAACAGCTTCAACTGTTCCTGGAAGGCTGTCCACAAGGTTTAGGAGTGTGTCTATGGGAACGTTTGACCATTCATACAGAAGTGCATTTGCATGGTCAGGCACTGATGTTGGGCGAGAAGGCCTGGTTCGCAGTCCCTGCTCGAATTCATCCCAAAGGTTGAGGCCAGTCAAGGTCCTCTACCCCAAACTCCCTCATCCATTTCTTTATGGACCTTGCTTTGTGCACTGGTGCGCAGTCATGTCGGACCAGAAAGAGGCCATCCCCAAACTGTTCCCACAAAGTTGGGAGCATGAAATTGTCCAAAATGTCTTGGTATGCTGATGCCTTAGGAGATCCCTTCACTGGAACTAAGGGACCAAGCCCAACCCCCCACCATAATCCCCCCTCCAACAAATGATTTGGACCAGTGCACAAAGCAAGGTCCATAAAAACATGGATGAGCGAGTTTGGAGTGTAGGAATTTGACTGGCCTGCACAGAGTCCTGACCTCAACCCAATAGAACACCTTTGGGATGAATTAGAACAGAAACTGCTAACCAGGGCTTCTTGTCCAACATCAATGCCTGACTTTACAAATGCTCTTCTGGAAGAATGGTCAAACTTTCCCATGGACACACTCCTTGTGGACAGCCTTCCTAGAAGAGTTGAAGCTGTCAAACATGGAGGTGGAAACATTATGCTTTAGCGGTATTTTTCTGCTAAGGGGACAGGACAACTTCACTGCATCAAAGGTACAATGGACGGGGCCATGTACCATCAAATCTTGGGTGAGAACCTCCTTCCCTCAGCCAGGGCATTGAAAATAGGTTGTGGATGGGTATTCCAGCGTGACAATGATCCAAAAATGCACAGCCAAGGCAACAAGGGAGTGACTCAAGAAGAAGCACATTAAGGTCCTGGAGTGACCTAGCCAGTCTCCAGACCTTAATCTCATAGAAAGTATGTGGAGGGAGCTGAAGGTTTGAGTTACCAAACGTCAGCCTCAAAACCTTAATGACTTGGAGGATCTGCAAAGAGGAGGGGGACAAAATTCCTCCTGAGATGTGTGCAAAACTGGTGGCCAACTACAAGAAACGTCTGACCTCTGTGATTGCCAACAAGGGTTTCGCCATCAAGTACGAAGTCATGTTTTGCGAAAGAGGTCAAATACTTATTTCACTCATCAAAATGCAAATCAATTTATAACTATTTTGAAATGCGTCTTTCTGGCTATTTTTGTTGTTATTCTGTCTCTAACCGTTAAAATAAACCTGCCAATAAAATTATAGACTGATCATTTCTTTGTCAGTTGGCAAATGTACAAAATCAGCAGGGGATCAAATACTTTTTTCCCTCACTGTAGCTGCAAAGGGTGGGCCAACTCAATATTGAACCTTACGGACTAAGACTGGGATGCCATTAAAGTTCATGTATGTGTAAAGGCAGGCGTCCCAATACTTTTGGTAAAATAGTGGATATATACAGTATCTCACAAAATTGAGTACACCCCTCACATTTTTGTGAATTTTTTTTTATATCTTTTCATGTGACAACACTGAAGAAATGACACTTTGCTACAATGTAAAGTAGTGAGTGTACAGCTTGTATAACAGTGTAAATTTGCTGTCCCCTCAAAATAACTCAACACACAGCCATTAATGTCTAAACCGCTGGCAACAAAAGTGAGTACACCCCTAAGTGAAAATGTCCAATGCCAATATTTTGCGTGGCCACCATTATTTTCCAGCACTGCCTGAACCCTCTTGGGCATGGAGTTCACCAGAGCTTCACAGGTTGCCACTGGAGTCCTCTTCCACTTCTCCATGATGACATCACGGCTGTTGTCATCAGCTGTTGGATGTTAGAGACCTTGCGCTCCTCCACCTTCCGTTTGAGGATGCCCCACAGATGCTCAATAGGGTTGAGGTCTGGAGACATACTTGGCCAGTCCATCACCTTTACCCTCAGCTTCTTTAACAAGGCAGCGGTCGTCTTGGAGGTGTTTTTGGGGTCGTTATCGTGTTGGAATACTGCCCTGCGGCCCCGTCTCCGAAGGGAGGGGATCATGCTCTGCTTCAGTATGTCACAGTACATGTTGGCATTCATGGTTCCCTCAATGAACTGTAGCTTCCCAGTGCCGGCAGCACTCATGCAGTCCCAGACCATGACACTCCCACCACCATGCTTGACTGTAGGCAAGACACACTTGTCTTTGTATTCCTCACCTGGTTGCCGCCACACAAGCTTGATACCATCTGAACCAAATAAATTTATCTTGGTCTCATCAGAACACAGAACATGGTTCCAGTAATCCATTTCCTTAGTCTGCTTGTCTTCAGCAAACTGTTTTTTGGGCTTTCTTGCGCATCATTTTTAGAAGAGGCTTCCCTCTTGGACGACAGCCATGCAGACCAATTTGATGCAGTGATCAGTGTATGGTCTGACAGGCTGACCCCCACCCCTTCAACCTCTGCAGCAATGCTGGCAGCACTCAAACGTCTATTTCCCAAAGACAACCTCTGGATATGAGGCTGAGCATGTGCACTTAAAGGGGTTATAAACCCTCATGTTTTTTCACCTTAATGCATCCTGGCAGTGACCGGCCCCCCAGCCCCCTCCGTTTTACTTACCTGAGCCCTGGAATTTCCAACAGCGAGGACGCGCCGTCCCTTTGCCCGGGGTTCTCGTCACTTGACTGGTTAGATTGATTGCAGCGCAGCCATTAGCTCCCGCTGCTGTCAATCAAGTCCAATGACCCGGGGGGCCGAGTTATACATTCAGCAGCTATGGACGCCGAATGCTGGACTCAGGAGCACACCCACAAGGTAACCCCCCGGGAGAGCGCTTCTTCTAGGGGGTTATTTGATGCGGGGAGGAGCGGCGAGAACCGCCGAGGGACCTAAAAAGTCGGTGTTCAGAGCCTCACTTTGTGTAAAACAAACTGCACAGTGGAGGAAAGTGTGACATGTTGGTTATTTTTTTTTTTAAATATTTGAAGATTTACAATCACTATAACTTCTTTGGTCGACCATGGCGAGGCCTGTTCTGAGTGGAACCTGTCCTGTTAAACTGCTGTATGGTCTTGGCCACCATGCTGCAGCTCAGTTTCAGGGTCTTGGCAATCTTCTTATAGCCTAGGCCATGTAGAGCAACAAATCTTTTTTTCAGATCCTCAGAGAGTTCTTTGCCATGAGGTGCCATGTTGAACTTCCAGTGACCAGTATGAGAGAGTGAGAGCGATAACACCACATTTAACACACCTGCTCCCTGTTCACACCTGAGACCTTGTAACACTAACGAGTCACATGACACCGGGGAAGGAAAATGGCTAATTGGGCCCAATTTGGACATTTTCACTTAGGGGTGTACTCACTTTTGTTGCCAGCAGTTTAGACATTAATGGCTGTGTGTTGAGTTATTTGGAGGGGACAGCAAATTTACACTGTTATACAAGCTGTACACTCAATACTGTACATGTACTGTACTGTATTATTATTATTATACAGGATTTATATAGCGCCAACAGTTTACGCAGCACTTTACAGTATAAAAGGGAGACAATACAGTTATAATACAATAGAAATACAAGAGGATTAAGAGGGCCCTGCTCAGAAGAGCTTACAGTCTAATAGGGTGGGGCAGGTGGTACAAAAGTTTGTACCTGTGGGGGAATGAGCTGATGGAAGTGGTAGCAGATTAGTTGGAGACGTGATAGGCCTTCCTGAAGAGATGAGTTTTCAGGGATCGCCTGAAGGTAGCAAGCGTAGGGGATAGCCGGACAGGTGGAGGTAGCGAGTTCCAGAGGATGGGAGAGGCCCTGGAGAAATCCTGGAGATGAGCATGAGAGGAGGAGATGAGAGTGCTTGAGAGTAGGAGGTCTTGAGAAGAGCGGAGAGGACAGTTTGGGTGATATTTGGAGACAAGATTGGTGATGTAGCTCGGAGCAGAGTTGTGAATGGCTTTGTATGTTGTGGTTAGTATCTTGAATTTAATTTGCTGGGTGATTGGGAGCCAGTATAGGGACTGGAGGAGAGGGTTGGCAGACACTGAGCGGTTGGTAAGGTGGATGAGTCTGGCAGCAGCATTCATGATAGACTGAAGAGGGGAGGAGCCTATGGAGAGGCTGGCCAATGAGAAGGGAGTTGAAATAGTCTAAGCGAGAGATAACATTGTAGCAAAGTGTAATTTCTTCAGTGTTGTCACATGAAAAGAAAAGAAAAAAAATTAGGGGTGTACTCACTTCTGTGAGATACTGTGTATATATATATATATATATAACGATGTATTTCACACGATGTATTTCATGACAAAATTCTTGTTTTTCTTTTTTTTTTTCTTTTATATGAGGTATAATCTGTGTGTACTAAAGTATGTAACGTAGTAGAGTTCTGCACTTACATAACATAAACTGCAGAATTGATATTTTCCACAAGGAGGAGATCTGACTTAATGTGAGTGGAACGCACACACAGGAAGTGATGTAGGGTGGACACCGGAAGTGATGTCACACAGAAACAGGAAGTTCCGGGGGAGAGGTGAGTTGGGAGAAAATAGAGAGGAGACATTGCTGGAACTGGCAGCAGAGGAGGTAATAAGATATTATTTTATATTTACACCCAGTAACCCCCCCCCCCCCCCCCCCCGTCATGTACATCCTCTTCCTCCATAGTCACTGCGATGTCTTTTATCTCCAGGAGATACTACATATATATATATATATATATATATATATATATATATATATATATAAGAGAACAATATATAATCAGCGACATCCTAAATAAAGAACCATTTATCCAACTGTCCATCCAGAGCCTCTGGTTTCTGGTTTATAGACCTGATACATCTTAAATATAGAACCATTTATCTGAGTTTTAATCCAGAGCCTCTGGTTTATAGACCAGATACATCCTAAATATAGAGCCATTTCTACAACTGTCCATCCAGATCCTCTGGTTTATAGACCAGATACATCCTAAATATAGAGCCATTTATCTGAGTTTTAATCCAGAGCCTCTGGTTTATAGACCAGATACATCCTAAATATAGAGCCATTTATCCAACTGTCCATCCAGAGCCTCTGGTTTATAGACCAGATACATCCTAAATATAGAGCCATTTATCCAACTGTCCATCCAGAGCCTCTGGTTTACAGACCAGATACATCCATGTCTTCTCTGGATCAGGAGATAGAGAAGGTCAGACCAAATGTCTCAGGTCCTACAAGACTGTCCAGTAATTTTCTCTCATTCCTGGTGTGCTAGGGATCTGTGTTGTGTATCAGAGCGGAGTTCTGGATTTAGTGTTCCAGTACCAGCGATATCTAAGGCAGCAATGGTAGGCAGAGCAATCTTCTGCCCAACAGTGTCCACATACGCTATAGCACCAAAAGTATTGGGATGACTGCCTTTATGGACCTTGCTTTGTGCACTGGTGCGCAGTCAAGTAGGAACAGGAAGGGGCCATCCCCAAACTGTTCCCACAAAGTTGGGGGCATGAAATTGTCCAAAATGCCTTGATATGCTGATGCCTTAAGAGTTCCCTTCACTGTAACTAAGGGCCAAGCCCAACCCCTGAAAAACAACCCCACACCATAATCCCCCCTCCACCAAATGGATTGAACCAGTGCACAAATCAAGGTCCATACATGGACCCAAGACATGGGTCAGCAAAGTTTGGGGGTGGAGGAACTTAACTGGCTTGCACAACCCCTCAACCCGATAGAACATCTTTGGGATGAATTAGAGTGGAGACTGTGTGTCAGGCCTTCTCGTCCAACACCAATGCCTGACCTCACAAATGCGCTTCTGGAAGAATGGTCATACATTCCCATAGACACACTCCTAAATCTTGTGGACAGCCTTCCCTGAAGCTGTTATAGCTGCAAAGGGTGGACCAACTCAATTTTGAACCCTACGGACTAAGACTGGGATGTCATTAAAGTTCATGTGCATGTAAAGGCAGGCGTCACAATACTTTTGGTAATGTAGTGTAATTCAAGCTGCAGTAGAAGACAGTGGCTTGACAAACAGACGTCTGCAAGGTACGTATTGTATGACACTGCTAGTATGGCGGGAGATAAAGGAGGAAGATGAAGCTGACAGCGGCGGGAGATGGAGCAGGGGCAGTAAGCTGTTCTTTCTCGTGCGCAAAGTGTGCCTCTCCAATGAGCTTGATGGTGGAACTTCAAGTGCTGAGCACAGTCGTTGTAGACGACCATGGCTTTTTCAGTGGGCGGTAGCTTTTTCTTAATACCTCTGCTGACAGATGATGAAGGCTCGCTGTGGCTGTTAAGTAATACCCGCTGTTCTGGGACTCTGCTATTTTCGGATACTTTGCTCAGTCTCTAAGGACATTGCTGCTTTGCAATTTCCTCCTCCTCCTGCCCATCTCTCTGCGGTTCCATCTCGTCAATCCAAGTTGGGTCATGCACCTCATCATTATCCACCTTCTCCTCCTGACTGGACTCAAAGGCTAAGTTCACCTTTTCATAAAAAATGAAAAGCTGAACTAGATCAAAGTCCCTCCCCCAATCCAAAAAATATCTGGTGATCCATTAACACCCAGCAACTGTCTTCACAGGACCACCAGGTAACCAGTGCTGAGAATATTCTACAGGTCACCAACAAGTTTATTGATCTGCTGACAGGAGAGGTGAGCCGTGCTGGGAATTTTGGGACATTATCCAGTAACAGACAAGGGATGTGTCTGGATGGTGACTGTATCATTGTGTGTGTCAGGTTCCTATAAGGTGTCAGGATGTCACTGTCTATTTCTCCATGGAGGAGTGGGAGTATTTAGAAGGACACAAGGATCTCTACAAGGACATCATGATGGAGGATCAGCCTCCCCTCACATCACCAGGTAAGAGGAGACTTTATTGTAAAGGGGAGAGCAGTACAGAGGGTCCACCTAGATCCCCCATCATCTGATAAACACATAGAAATAATGTATTCAGTCAGTGTATGTGTTTCCTACAGATGGATCCAGTAATGGGAACACACCAGAGAGATGTCCCCATCCTCTGTATTCCACACAGGAAGATCACACCATCCCCCACCATCATCAGGTAGAACACAAAAGTGACTCTTGACTTTATGAGATTATACTATTCTCTCGGCCTATTGGTCTGCATATTTAATTTTTTTTCTATTATTTTTGTTTAGGGTTATGAACAGATGTATCTGAAAGTTAAGGTTAAAGAGGAAGAAGAGGAGCCAGGTTATCAGCAGTCTATTGAGGAAGCATGGATGTTGGTGACCCCAAAAGAGGAGGAACCTTCTCTAGATATCAGCACAGGTGAGTAATGAACACTAAATTCAGAAACTGTTCAAGTATCTAGATTGATGATTGAAGATATGTAGAGCTTCACATCAGGTAATATGATATCTAAAGGACGTCATGATGGAGAATCAGCCGCCCCTCACATCACCGGGTAAGAGGAGACTTTATTGTAAAGGAGAGAGCAGTATGGAGGGTCCACCTAGATCCCCCATCATCTGATAAACACATAGAAATAATGTATTCAGTCAGTGTGTGTGTTTCCTACAGATGGATCCAGTAATGGGAACCCACCAGAGAGATGTCCCCGTCCTCTGTTTTACTGGGATTCCACACTGGAAGATCACACCTTCCCTCAGCAAAAAGAGGTACATGGGATTGAACAGTTAGACCTAAAATATGCATCTATGTAACTGTGTATTCTTTTTACACAAGTATTCTACCACCTTTGGGGTTTAGGATGAAGAACTTATAGACATCAAAGTTGAGGTTAAAGAGGAAGAAGAAGAGACGTTGGTGAGTGGAGATCAGCAGTCTATGGAGGAAGGGGAGATTATTCTGAAACGTATACAGGATGAATCTTCTCTACATATGGAGACAAGTAAGTAATACATATTAATAAACCCACAGTTGATCCAAGTTAAGGCAGAAACCTATATAAAGCAGCATTTTCTCCATCAAGTAAAGTGTTTATTCCTGATCCCAAATGGCAGAAAAATAACTCCCTGCTTCAACATTCTACCATGTTTTTCCTACAAAAGTTGATGGCCACTCACATTTTATGAGACAGTCAGTACAAAACAAACCAATACTATTCTACATTTTTACAGCAGCTGTTCCACAAAGAATTCTTTCTTTATACAGAGAATGTCACATCCTTACTTAACCACTTTCGGACCGCCCACCATGGATATACGTCGCTAATTTGGCGTCAAATACCGTTGTTATGGCAGCAGATAGCTGCCATAATCCCAGTATATTTAACCACGGCTGGCAGTCCTCATTCACATAAAAGTGGTCCCACCTGCGGATTCGCCACGGGATCACTTTTATGGGTGGTGGGAGAAGTAACCCCCCCCACCCTCCCGCCCCCATTCGGTCGTTTACAACGCTTACTGGAGAGATCAGCAGCAGCAGAAATGATCGGGTCCGATGGATGGATGGGCAGAAAGTCAAGTGAGGGCAAGATGGCCCCCACTTGACTCTATGCCCTTGGAGGACTGGAGCGACGTCAAACGTCACTTCTGCCCTCCGGGTTTGAAGGGCCCATTTAAAAAAAAAAAAAATTATATATATATTTCTTTTATTGCTTTTAAGTGTAAGTGAGAGATCTGAGGGCTTTTTTGACCCCAGATCTAATATTAAAGTGGCCCTGTCCTGCTTATTTCCATTACAAGAAATGTTTACTTTCCTTGTAATAGTAATAAAAGTGATAAAAAAACATTTTTTTTTTAAAGGCACAGCGTCCCAGTAGTGTCCCTGTGTTGGCAGAAGCGAACGCATACGCAAGTCATATCCACATATGTAAACGGTGTTCAAACCACACATGTGAGGTATCGCCACTATCGCTAGAGTGAGAGAAATAATTCTAGCACTAGATCTCCTCTGTAACTCTAAACTGGTAACATGTAGAAATTTTAAAGCGTCGTCTATGGAGATTTTTATTTAAGTTTGTCGCCATTCCACAAGCATGTGCAATTTTAAAGCATGACATGTTAGGTATCGATTTACTCGGCGTAACATCATCTTTCACATTATACAAAAAAATTTGGCTAACTTTAGCGTTTTCTTATTTTTTTATTCAAAAAAGTGTATTTTTTTCCCCAAAAAATTGTGTTTGTAAGACCGCTGTGCAAAAACGATGTGACATAAAATATTGCAACAATCTTCATTTTATTCTCTAGGGTGTCTGCTAAAAATAATAAATAAATGCTTGGGGGTTCTAAATCATTTTCTAGCAAAAAATACAGATTTTAACTTGTAAACAACAAGTTTCAGAAATAGGCTTGGTGCTTAAGTGGTTAAGGCAAGTATTGTATCTCTTGACTGTTGATAATGAGAACAACATCAATGTATCTACCCCTCAACCCAAGATTCCCAACAAATGTGGTAGAGGTATTATAGGCCATATGGTATACAAATCCTCACTCCTCTCCTGTACATTGTAATTGTTTTATTTACCCAGTATACCCAGAGATGGAGATACTGCACACCATATGAAAGGTCCATCTCCATTCCTTAATATAATGTCATGTTCCCAACAAATGAGGAGGAGATACTGTACACCATATGAAAGATCCATCTCCATTCCTCAATATAACGTCATGTTCACAACAAATGAGGAGGAGATACTGCACACCATATGAAAGGTCCATCTCCATTCCTTAATATAATGTCATGTTCCCAACAAATGAGGAGGAGATACTGTACACCATATGAAAGATCCATCTCCATTCCTCAATATAACGTCATGTTCCCAACAAATGAGGAGATACTGTACACCATATGAAAGGTCCATCTCCATTCCTCAATATAATGCTTGTTTCCAACAAATGAGGAGGAGATACTGTACACCATATGAAAGGTCCATCTCCATTCCTCAATATAATGTTATATTCCCAACAATTGGGGAGGACACACAGTACACCATATGAAAGGTCCATCTCCATTCCTCAATATAATGTTATATTCCCAACAATTGGGGAGGAGATACTGTACACCATATGAAAGGTCCATCACTGTTTTTTCAAAAAAATCTGATGGAAAAAGTAACAATATCATCAATACACAAACATTCTTACAATTGTTTAAGTGTGCTTTTTGTGTATTGTATCCTTTATGTGGCTTGTATTCATATATCTCTGATATGATTGCACCTAATACTATGACAGAGGCCTTTAAAGTTGGTAAAAGTTACATCAAAGTATTAACTCCTGAATGCAGGACTAGAGAAATTCCTATAACACTTTTTTAAACATTGCTTTCCAACAGATGGACACTGTGTATGGAATATGAATACCTCAGAGGGAGATCTTATTTTATTTCCAGATTATGAACAAGATAACGGGACTTCACAACATTCCCCAACAACAAATTCCTTTGGTCAAAGACCAACAGATCCCTCTAATTCCAAGGAATCTCCTTTAAACCATGAAGAAGTTCACATAGGAGACAATTCATTGTCATGTCTAGAGTGCGGGAAAGCTTTCCCTGACAACAGAGCACTTCTTAGACACCAGAAAATTCACGCTTATAAAAATCCTTTTTTCTGTTCGGAGTGTGGGAAATGTTACCCGAACAAAGGAAAGTTGCTTATACACCAGAGATGTCACACAGGTGAGCGTCCTTTTTCTTGTTCAGAGTGCGGGAAATGTTTTGCTCACAAAGGTGACCTTTTTATACACCAGAGAACTCACACAGGTGAGCGTCCTTTTTCCTGCTCAGAGTGCGGGAAAAGTTTTACAGAGAAAGGAGGCCTTATTAGACACCAGAGAATTCACACTGGTGAGCGTCCTTTTTCCTGCTCAGAGTGCGGGAAATGTTTTGCTTACAATGGAGACCTTTATATGCACCGGAGAATCCACACAGGTGAGCGTCCTTTTTCCTGCTCAGAGTGTGGGAAATGTTTCACAGAGAAAGGTGGCCTTCTTAGACACCAGAAAATTCACACGCAGGAGCGTCCTTTTTCCTGTTCACACTGCGGGAAATGTTTCACTCAGAAAGGAGACCTTCTTAGACACGAGAGAATTCACACAGGTGAGCGTCCTTTTTCTTGTTCAGAGTGCGGGAAATGTTTCACAGAAAAAGGAGGCCTTCGTAGACACCAGAAAATTCACACAGGCGAGCGTCCTTTTTCCTGTTCCAAGTGTGAAAAATCTTTTATTGTAAAAGAAAAACTTCTTTTACACCAGAAAATTCACACTCGTTAGCAACCTTTTCCCTGATTCGAGTGCGGGAAATGTTTCAACAAGAAAGCAAAACATCTTATACGCTTAAAGTCACACTGGTGAGCGCGCTTTCAAATATTCAGAGGGGGTGGACATTTTTCAATCAGAAAGGATACCGTCTTAAACAGAAGAAAATTCACATTGGCGAGCGTCTATTTTTCTGTTTGGAGTGTGGGAAGTGTTTCACTCAGAAAAGTGTAATACTCGGACAAGAGAATTCACACAAGTGAAATTCCTTTTTCATGTTTTTCTTGGAAAGAAAGCCTGGTTGGACATCGGAAAATTCAGTGATGTAGTAAAGTCAGATACGGATTCAGTTTAAACCATTTCCCATAGAATAGTCGATATTTGTACAGCTCTTCTAGCAAAAAATGCTTTCTGTAGTCAGAAGTTAAACCTTTTTTTCTTCCAAAAACACAACCATCTTTGCTGGCTTGACTTGAGACAGAGAACTTCGTATCATTCAGTAAGGAAAATAATATGAAACCTGAACTGTTGACAATAAAAATATCATCGATGTATCTACCCCACAGCCCAACGTTTCCATCACTGGTGGTAGAGATATTGTAGGCCATATGATATGCAAACATCCAGTCTTCAAGGAATGTAATATTTCAATTAGCCACACTACCAAATTAGAAGATACTATGCACCATAATAATGGCCATCTCCATTCCTTCCATATAACGTCATGTTCCCAACATACGAACTGGAGATATGGTACACCATATGGAAGGTCCATCTACATTCCTTCCATATAATATAATTTTCCCAACAAATGAGGTGGAGCTACTGGACACCATATAAAAGGTCCATCTCCATTGCTCAATATAATATCATGTTCCCAACAAATGAGGAGGAGATACTGTACACCATGTGAAAGGTCCATCTCCATTCCTCAATATAATGTCATTTTCCCAACAAATGAGGAGGAGATACTGTACACCATATGAAAGGTCCATCTCCATTCCTCAATATAATGTCATGTTCCCAACAAATGAGGAGGAGATACTGTACACCATATGAAAGGTCCATCTCCATTCCTCAATATTTATTTATTTCAGGTACTTATATAGCGCCATCAATTTGCGCAGCACTTTACATATACATTGTACATTCACATCAGTCCCTACCCTCAAGGAGCTTACAATCTAAGGTCCCTAACTCACATTCATTCATACAGTACTAGGGACAATTTAGACAGGATCCAATTAACCTACCAGCATGTCTTTGGAGTGTGGGAGGAAACCGGAGTACCCGGAGGAAACCCACGCAGGCACAGGGAGATCATGCAAACTCCAGGCAGGTAGTGTCGTGGTTGGGATTCGTACCAGCGACCCTTACTGCTAGGTGAAAGTGCTACCCACTACACCACTGTGCCGCCCCTAATATCATGTTCCCAACAAATGAGGAAGAGATACTGTACACCATATGAAAGGTCCATCTTCATTCCTCAATATAATGTCATGTTCCCAACAAATGAGGAGATACTGTACACCATATGAAAGGTCCATGTCCATTCCTCAATATAATGTCATGTTCCCAACAAATGAGGTGGAGATTCTGTGCACCATATGAAAGGTCCATCTCCATTCCTCAATATAACGTCATGTTCCCAACAAAAAAGGAGGAGATACTGTACACCATATAAAAGGTCCATCTCCATTCCTCAATATAAGGTCATGTTCCCAAAAAATGAGGAGGAGATACTGTACACCATATGAAAGGTCCTCCATCTCCTTTCTTCAGCATAACATCATGTTTCCAACAAATGAAGTGGAGATACTGTACACCATAATAAAAATCAATCTTCATTCCTTCTGTATAATGTCATATTCCCACCAAATGAAGTAAAGGAGGGTCCATTTGCATTCTTACAGTTCAAATGTCATTTCACAGATGCTGTTATCGGTGTGTTTTGAGTGTATTGTATTGTGTATCTGGTTTGTATTTATTTTTTATAGTGGTGATTGCTCCAAGTTCCAGAATTCTGTGAAACTGTTTAGTGCTGTATAAACATATATGATTTTTCAATGTAAAACATGACGTGTACTTTAACCTTTATTACATTCGCATCCAGATGTGGATAAAGATTTATTAGTTACATTTGTTTATAGATGTTTTGTTGGAATTATCATTTTTGTTATTTGTAATATACTTGTTTGTTAATCAATGTTTATTTTTTTATCTATGTTAAAAAAAAAATGGTTAAGTATCATAATGCAAGAGCAATTGAGATGTAAGTTGTGTATATTTGTGATATTGTACCATTCAGAAAATGGAAAATAAAAAAAAATATGTATTAAAAAATTGGTTTCCAATAAATGGTACCTGTGCATGGAATAAGAATACCTTAGAGGGAGAACTTTGTTTATTTCCAGATTGTTATGCACAAGATAATGGGACAATATCCTTAAAGAATACATTCCTCAAAATATACATTACAGACCTTACTATTTGGGAAGATCAACGAATAGCTCTAATCCTGAGGAATCTTCTCATAAATCACATACATGTACATCTGAGATCTCACACTGGGTTCCGTTCACTAAAGAATAACACATGCGGTATTTGAGTCACGTGTAGGGTTGTAGGGTCACGTGTAGAGTTGCCACCTCAGCCCTTTAAACCTGGACCCATATTAATTACACAGGTTCTGTGGCTGATTTACCACTTTCCGCCCGCCATATAGCAATATGACGTCAGGAAAGTGGTTCTGTTATCCTGACCGGACGTCATATGACGTGATCGTGATAACAAGCTGGCGTGTGCCCGTGGGGGCACGCAGCACGGCAATCGGTGATGCTGTGTGTCAGACTGACACACCGCAACACCGATCTCAGTAAAGAGTCTCTGACGGAGACTCTTTACCACTTGATCAGCCATGTCCAATCACAGCTGATCACGATGTAAACAGGAAGAGCCGTGTATGGGCTTTTCCTCAATCACGTGTGACAGAAGCGAGTAGAAGAGAGACGATCTGCGGCTCTCCTGACAGGGGGTGTCTGTACTGATTGATTATCAGCGCAGCCTAGGGTTGCCACCTCATCCCTTTTAACCTGAACACATATTAATTACACAGGTTCTGTGGCTGATTAAGGTGGTAATTAAACTCACTTAGTGCCTTATCTGCATTAAATTAGCCTTAGAAAATGTGTAATTAATATGTGTTCAGGTTTAAAGGGATGAGGTGGCAACTCTAGCGCAGCCCCCCTGAGGATACCCACCCAGGACCACCAGGGATGGCTACCACTGATGACCACCAGGTATGCCACCCATGGCCACCAGGGATGACAATCTGTGGCCACATATGATGCCAATGTGTGCCCATCAGAAATACCTGCCAGTGCCTCCATAGCAGTGATGCCCATCAGTGCCATCTATCAGTGTCCATCTATACTCATCAGTGCCACCCATAAGTACCCATCAGTGCTGCCTATGAGTGCTCATCAGTGCCACCTATGAGTGCCCATCTATGCCACCTGAGTGCCCATCAGTGCTACCTATCAGTGACCATCAGTTTTGCATATCAGTACCCATCAAGTGCCACTCATCAGTGTCCATCTATGCCCATCAGTGCCACCAATAAGTACCCATCAGTGCCACCTATGAGTGCCCATCTTTGCCACCTGAGTGCCCATCAGTGCTACCTATCAGTGCCCATCAGTTTTGCATATCAGTACCCATCAGTGCCACCTCATCAGTGCCACTCATCAGTGTCCATCCATGCCCATCAGTGCCGCCTATCAGTGCCACCAATAAGTACCCATCAGTGCCGCCTATGAGTGCCCATCAGTGCCACCTATGAGTGCCCTTCTGTGCCACTTATGAGTGCCCATCAGTGCTGCATATCAGTGCCCATCAGTGCCACCTCATTGGTGCTACCACATCCGTGCCGCCTTATCAGTGCCTGTCAGTGAAGGAGAAAACGTACTTATTTACAAAATTTTATAACAGAAACTAAGAAAACCTTTTTTTTTTTTTTTTTTCAAAATTTTCGATCTTTTTTTATTTGTTTAGCAAAAAATAAAATCCACAGAGGCGATCAAATACCACCAAAAGAAAGCTCTATTTGTGGGAACAAAATGATAAAAATGTTATTTGGGTACAATGCAGGCATGACCGTGCAATTGTCATTCAGGCTGGGTTCACACTGGTGCGACACGACAGCCGTCCTACTTTGGATCCGACTTTGCCCTGCGACATGAAGCCGGCATGTGTCCGACTTTCAATGAACGGGGATCCGACTTGGATCCCCGCCAATGCCCGGCACTGTGTTTGGTATGAATCTTTAGGGGGAACTCCGCGCCAAATTTTAAATAAAAAAACGGCATGGGTTCCCCCTCCAGGAGCATACCAGGCCCTTGGGTCTGGTATGGACCTTGAGGGGAACCCCCTACGCCGACAAAAACGGCGTGGGGGTCGCCCCCAATCCATACCAGACCCTTATCCGAGCACGCAGCCCGGCCGGACAGGAATGGGGGTGGGGACGAGCGAGCGCCCCCCCCCCCCTCCTGAACCGTACCAGGCCGCATGCCCTCAACATGGGGGGTTGGTGCCTTGGGGGAGGGGGCGCGCTGCGGCCCCCCACCCCAAAGCACCTTGTCCCCATGTTGATGAGGACAAGGGACTCTTCCCGACAACCCTGGCCGTTGGTTGTCGGGGTCTGCGGGCGGAGGGCTTATCGGAATCCAGGAGCCCCCTTTAATAAGGGGGCCCCCAGATCCCGGCCCCCCACCCTATGTGAATGAGTATGGGGTACATGGTACCCCTACCCATTCACTAGGGAAGTGTCAATAAAAAAAAACCACAGTACACAGGTTTCAAAATTAATTTATTGGGCAGCTCCGGTATCTTCTTCCGACTTCTCCCGGTGTTCCGCCTCTTCTCCCGGGCCCCGCCGCTATCTTCTTCCAGCTCTATTGCCAGCGAGGGGCCCGGTCTGCTGCCGCTGTCTTCTCGCCGCTGTCTCGCCGCTTCTTCTCTTCATCTCTTCTTCCGATGTTGACACGACGCTCTCCCCGGCTGGAATGCTCTCTGTGCGCTCTGCTCTGACTTATATAGGCGGTGACCCCGCCCCCTTATGCCGTCACAGTCTCTGGGCATGCTGGGACTGTGACGGCATAAGGGGGCGGGGTCACGATGTCTTCCCCCTGCTTCCTGTATGAGTCACATAGACAACACCAGACAATCCCGGGAGACTTGATTTAAAGCCTCTGCTGTGCATGTTTCCCTACAAGACTGTGTGGGGGTGGGGGAGTGTCCCTTCCCTCCACTCAGGTCTCAGATTACACTCAGCTCCCTGCTTTATGCTGTGCAGTGTGGGACATCAGATCCCCACCCCCTACCTCCTGGAGCTGAGAAATTCTAGACTTCTACACTTTGAACAGCTGTAGAGGAGAGAGGGTTATAGATAAACCGGTACAACTTACATAGGAGGATTTGTTTCACCTCTGTGTATCACCTAAGGCCAATCACTTCACTGGGTATATGTGAGGGTTTACAAACATGTTAATGGTCTTAGTGTGGGAAAGGTTTCATTTAGAAAGGGGGCCTTCTTATGCATCAGAGCATTCACACGGGTGAGTCCATAGCTCCCAACTGTCCCTGATTTCGAGGGACTGTCCCTGATTTGGACTGTCCCTCTGTCCCTCATTCGTCCTCATTTGTCCCTCATTTTGGTCTGATCTATAGAGTTGTATATAAAATGCACTTTTTATCTTTCAAAAAGTGTTTCCCAGTGCTAAACCTTTCATCCAAATTCTAAATTGCTTCAATTGTTAATTTTAAAAGCTAATATAAAGGAATAGTAGTGGTAAAAAAAGCACTTGTGGATTTTATTAACCTTTTTTTTTTTGGTTATGTCCCCTTTAAGGGGCGTGGCAGGGGGCGTGTCCTATGCCTACATATGTTTGCTAGTAGGTGTCCCTCATTCCCATCTTGAAATGTTGGGGGGTATGTGAGTGTCCTTTTTTTTGTTCAGAGCGCAGGAAACTTTTTACTTATGTAGCGCCCAGGTAGTAGATAGGGTTGCTAACAAATTTAGCTTGCTAGGTGGTAACTAGCCTGGCTGATTGATGGGGGATTTACTGGCTTTTCCCTAACTCTGGATTTGATGCATCTCTCTCTTCTGTCACTAGGTGGCATTGTTGCCTGTGGCAATAGAATGACAGGGGGCATAGTGAATTCAGACTAGGAGTGGATGGGTTGTTTCAGCCAATTGGCAGGGGTTTCTTTAGTCCCTTGGCCTGCTGGGAGAGCCGATTTATTCCAGAGGAGTCAGGCGATTGGGATTTGGTGCCACCTGGACGGCTGTCTGGGTGGACGTGTGCTACAAGGCTCCGGGTTGCTAGGCCAGATGCCTGAGGCCTATCCCGGGAGCACCTAGTTGTTAGGCTGTCTGGGGCCTATCCAGGTTTGAGAGAAGCAGCGCGGGGTTGGGGCTTTCGGCCGGAAGCCCAACCAAGTTGCAGAGGTTCCACCGCATGGGGAATCACATCATTGCTAGCGGTTAGGGAGAACCAGTTGTCACAAGGGACGACCATCCTATCGTCAGGGGCAAGTGATGATCAAGGCCAGAGGTAAACGGAGGAATAGTCGCCAGCAAGGGACAACCATTCCTGTTATCAGAGGCCAGTGTATGGAAGTCTGAAAAAGTACCAGAGCAGCCATTTAACCAGCCGGGGACAGTGAAGAAGTGGGAAAGCTTCAGCAGAGTGCCAAGCCAGGAACACAGCGGGTTAGCAGGGGTGATTCATGAGGAGAATATGTGGTAAATGGGAAATGTTTCATTCAGAAAGAGAACCTTCTTAGACACCAGAGTATTCACAAAAAAGTTTTTAAATCCAAACCTCGCTAGAGTACACAGGTCAACACTTGCAGCCAATGGCTGATCGAATGCTGGTTTTCCAGCAGGAACGCTCTACAGAAGCTGATCGCTAGACAAAATAGAACAGACAGCAGTACACATGGACCAAAGGTTGTCCAGGTTCCTGCAGAACCCGGAGGATTTTCGGTCTATGTACACCTTGCTTTAATGTACTAAATGTGTACCTCAGTTACCTAATTCACCAGCTTCTTTCCCGGCATCCAATTCGCATGACAGGAGAGTGTGCCGGGTTCTCAATGAAGCTGGTTCACACATCTCCGGGGCGACCGCAGAGCGCACAACAGAAGGGTCCTGTGCGTCTTTGGCTATGTTTCAGGTCCGAATTCAGGCAAAAGTTCAGACCTGAAATGGTTACCGGGGAGGCACCGGACCTCCTGCTGCGAGCCACGCCGCTCATAGTGTGAATAGGGTTGCCACCTGTCCAGGATTCTCCCGGACAGTCCAGGTTTTGAATCATCTGTCCAGGCTTCAGACCGCCTGAAACCCGAACACAATATTCAGAATGGACTGTGGCTTCCCAAGTAACCAAGTACCAAAACCGTTGAGTGGATAGGTGTGCACACGGGCCCACTATCATACATGGACAGGAGAGGAGAGAGGGCTTGATTTGCTCCTCCTCTTCTCACCCCCACCTCTCTGTCTGCCCACCCACACTCCAATCCCTGGCATTCTGTACCTCTGAAAATTTGAAGCTCAGTAACCGGCAGGTACATAGTAGATAAAAAGTGTTGATGCCTGAGCCTCCATCCTCGGGTGAGTGAGCTGACCAATCATGTCTGTGACTGAAGTCTCCCTCCTCCCTCCCTTCTCTCTCCTGCCTCTAAGCGAGTGAGTACACTAAGGTAAGGGGGGACTCAGATGTAAGGGGTTCCCTGTGGACTCTGATGTAAGGAGGGCTTTGCGAACAATAATTTAAGGGGGGATGCTGGGAACTCTGATGTAAGTGGGAGGTTTGGTGAGCAGAAAGCCCCTAACATCAGAGTTCCCCTTTACACCAGCGTCCACAGCGTCCCCCCCCCCATTCCACAGCCCACTCCTTTCATTATAGTACCAACTATTCCAGTTTCCTTACCAGACAATGTACAAGGTGTGACCATTAAACTTCTGGAATGCCCGCGGTGTAGCAGTATGGTGGTGGGTCACACAGCCATCCGCACTCGAGCGTGTTATGACACTTTCTAACTTGCACTCTCCTGGGTTGCAGACCGGTGGACACGGACTTTACGGAGTGATAGAAGAAATAATACTTGTGTGCTCTGCGCTGTTGTCAGAGAATAAGCGACAGGAATCTGGAGCGGCAGATGAACGTCCAATTGTGCATGAAAATTGGCAAAAGTGCGAGTGAAACTTTAGCTCTGGTAAAACAGGTTTATGGTGAACATTCCATGAAGAAATCAAGTGTTTTTGAATGGCATAGACGGTTTAATGAGGGGCGGGAAGGTGATGGCGCAGGAAGTGGGCAGCCAAAAACGCAAAGGAAGGATGCAAATGTGGACAGATTGCGAACCCTCGTATGCTCATGCTGGTGTTTTTTTTCATCACAAGGGGATAGTTCACTATGAGTTCATAGAACATGGTACAATGATCAACCAACATTGTTAATGGGAAATACTTAAAAGGTTACGGGGATCAGTTCGGAGGTAACTCTGGCCTGACAAGTGGATTCTCTAACACATGTCTGGGCTGGGCTCAGCCCTTCCTTCCCTGAGTTGGACGCTCAGCTGTCGGCTAATTGCCAGCTCCTATCTCTTCATAGTTACTCAGCTGTTGATGATATCCTGCTCGTCAGTCCTGCCTACTTAAGTCGTCCAGTCCAGATGATCTCTGCCTTTGCCTTGGTCAACATCACAGAAACGATCTCCTGCGATCTGGCTCCTGATCTGCTTGCTGTTCCACTACATTGATCCCTGACTTCTGGCTTGGCTGACTATCCGTTCCGGTTACTGAACTTTGGCTATGTTTGAACTACGTTTGTTCTTTTTACTTTATTATTAAACAAGTGTGATTTAACTGTACTTCTGTCTCGGCCTGATTTCATGGTTTCTGACACCACGACAATGCTTCTACACAAAAATTTTTTTTTTTTAACATTCCATTCCGGGAATTACATTTTCACACCTCGTATGTTTGCGTTTCTCAGGAAATGCTGCATTTAAAGAGGTTGTAAACCTCCCTTTGCAAGTTGTACCTATAGGTAAACCTATAATAAGGCTTACCTGTAGGTACTGTAAATACAGTGCCTTGAAAAAGTGTTCATACACCCTTGAAATTTTCCACATTTTTGTCATGTTACAACCAAAAATGTAAATGTATTTTATTGGGATTTTATGCGATAGACCAACACAAAGTGGCACATAATTGTGAAGTGGAAGGAAAATGATAAATGGTTTTCAAAACTTTTTAGAAATAAATATGTGAAAAGTGTGTCGTGCATTTGTATTCAGCCTCCCTGAGTCAATACTTTGTAGAACCACCTTTCTCTGCAATTACAGCTGCGAGTCTTTTTGGGGATGTCTCTACCAGCTTTGCACATCTAGAGAGTGACATTTTTGCCCATTCTTCTTTGCAAAAAAGCTCAAGCTCTGTCAGATTGGATGGAGAGCATCTGTGAACAGCAATTTTCAAGTCTTGCCACAGATTCTCAATTGGATTTAGGTCTGGACTTTGACTGGGCAATTCTAACACATGAATATGCTTTGATCTAAACCATTCCATTGTAGCGCTGGCTGTATGTTTAGGGTCGTTATCCTGCTGGAAGGTGAACCAGTCTCAAGTCTTTTGCAGACTCTAATGCAGCGTACACACGGTCGGACTTTTCGACCGGACTGGTCCGACGGACAATCCGATCATGTGTGGGCTTCATCGGACCTTCAGTGGACTTTTCCAGTTGAAAATCTGACAGACTTTAGATTTGGAACATGCTTCAAATCTTTACATCGTAACTCCGCCGGACCCAGAAATCTGCTCGTCTGTATGCTAGTCCGACGGACAAAAACTGACATTACTGTAGCTATTGGCTACTGGCTATCAACTTCCTTATTTTAGTCCGGTGTACGTCATCACGTACAAATCCGTCGGACTTTGGTGTGATCGTGTTTAGGCAAGTCTGTTCGTTAAAAAGTCCATCGGAAGTCCATCAAAAGTCCGTTGAAAGTCCGTTGGAAAGTCAGTCGGACCAGTCCGGTCGAAAAGTCCGCCCGCGTATACGCGGCTTAACAGGTTTTCTTCTAAGATTGCCCTGTATTTGGCTCCATCCAACTTCCCATCAACTCTGACCAGCTTCTCTGTCCCTGTTGAAGAAAAGCATCCCCACAACATGATGCTGCCACCACCATGTTTCACGGTGGGGATGGTGTGTTCAAGGTGATGTGCGGTGTTAGTTTTCCTCAAAACATAGCGTTTTTCTTTTAGGCCAAAAAGTTCAATTTCAGTCTGACCAGAGCACCTTCTTCCAAATTGTTAAAAAGGAGCCGCGCTAAACAAATACAAATTTTATAAACATTGATAAGTGTAAAATCAGTCCAAATAACACAGATGAATGTGCATAATCTTTTAAAATCTCGAAACAGCTCTCAACACCACTACAGACTAGTAAACCTCCACCACATAAAGTGCATGCTTACCGAAAGGCAAGCTATCATAAGCTTGTGCCTATCAACCCAGCTAGGGCCTTTATCCAGGAGGTAATGAGATGGAAGCAAACAGACAGATGCTTAGTATGATAAGGGCAGGACACCCACCAATCAACCAGGAAGACTCGGTTATTCAATGATCATGTACGTTAACCAGGCCATTTACTCAAAAAGGAAAGAACTCACCATAGTGTAATTCGTATCACACAGGTTTATTAAAATAAAAGGTTGCACTTACATAGGAAGTGAACAACAAAACATCAAGGTTAAAAGCCGGCTGGCTAGTGAGCACCTGTCCTCTCAGGATCACAACGCGATGACGTCAGCACGCCACTCCTCCCGACGCGCGTTTTGTCACAATCTGAAGTCGTCCTGGGGCATGAGTCTGTAGCTGTGTTGAGAGCTGCTTCAAGATTTTGAAAGATCTTGCACATCTGGGTTATATGGACTGATTTTACACTTATCAATGTTTATCAAATTTCTATTTGTTTAGCGCGGCTCCTTTTTAACAATTTTCTATTTTCTGTGTATCTCACTTTGAGCTGCTGCTTATATATAATTTATTCATAACTTAGTGCGGTATTTTCCATTTTTTGTACTGTATTATTTTATTACTCACCTACTGTGTGGAGAGCACAACTAATAGTTGTCCTGTGGACAGATTCTTCCACCTGAGCTGTGGATATCTGCAGCTCCTCCAGAGTTACTATGGGCCTCTCGGCTGCTTCTCTAATTAATGCTCTCCTTGCCCGGCCTGTCAGTTTAGGTGGACGGCCATGTCTTGGTAGGTTTGCAGTTGTGCCATACTCTTTCCATTTTCAGATGATGGATTGAACAATACTCCGTAAGATGTTTAAAGCTTGGGATATTTATTTATAACCTTAACCCTGCTTTAAACTTCCCCACAACTTTATCCCTGACCTGTTTGGTGTGTTCCTTGGCCTTAATAATGCTCTTTGTTCACGAAGGTTCTCTAACAAACCTTTGAGGGCTTCACAGAACAACTGTTATTATACTGAGATTAAATTACACACAGGTGGACTTTATTTACTAATTAGGTGACTTCTGAAGGCAATTGGTTCCACTAGATTTTAGTTAGAGGTATCAGACTAAAGGGGGCTGAATACAAATGTACCCCACTTTTCACATATTTATTTGTAAAAGCTTTTAATACCATTTATCATTTTCCTTCCACTTAACAAATATGTGACACTTTGTGTTGGTCTATCACATAAAACCCCCCCCAAAAAATACATTCACGTTCATGGTTGTAACATGACAAAATGTGGAAAATTTTAAGGGGTATGAATACTTTTTAAAGGCAACGTGCGCCGTTTAGGAGATACTTACTGTATACTGCGCCGATCATGTCATCGGCACATGTGCTGGGAAGAAATGGCCCCCGTGTCGTTTCTTCACGAGCAAGTGCCGTGACCATGCGCGGGAGTGACGTCACACGGCTCTGGCCAGCAATGCATTATGCATATGCTTTTACTTTGCAGGGTTTACTTCCTCTTTAATATGTTGATAAAACTTTGTGTATCATTACTGCTTGGATGAAGAAGAAGGGAACACCCTAAAAGATTGTCCTCAAAATCTAAATATCAAAAAAAAGTGGCACAGACCATACCCATTTGTTTTTACTGCAATATATCGACTACAATCACCTCTACTATTTCAAGGACCAAATTCTTATTTCATATTTTTTTCACTGTCTGCATTTAAATGTTGTATAATCTGCATATGTAATCATGTACAGTATGTAACATAGACTGTAAAATTTATATTCTCCACAAGGGGGCGATTTTACTAGTTGTGAGTGGAACACAGACAGGAAGTGATGTAATGTGCACACAGGAAGTGCTTTCACAAACAGGAAGTTCCGGGCCATAGTTGAGAGGAAGTAGAGACAAGACTGGAACTGGCAGCAGAGGAGGTAAAAACAAAGGCTTATAATATGTACATAGAAACATCCTCAATATAGATCCATTTATCCAACTGTCCTTTCGGAGCCCCTGGTTTATAGACCAGATACATCCTAAATATAGAAGTATTTATCCAACTGTCCATCCAGGGCCTCTGGTTTATAGACCAGATACATCCTAAATATAGAACCATTTATCCAACTGTCCATCCAGAGCCTCTGGTTTATAGACCAGATACATCCTAAATATAAAACCATTTATCCAACTGTCCATCCAGAGCCTCTGGTTTATATATCTGGCAATCCCTTAACACCCAGCAGTCGTCTTCATAGGACATCACCCATCACAGTGCCTCCACCTCACTGCCTGACAACAGAGGTAACCAGTGCCAAGAAGGTTTTAGAAGTCACCAATAAGATCATTGATCTGCTGACAGGAGAGGTGAGCGGTGCCGGGAATTCTGGGACATTATCCAGTAACAGACAAGGGATGTGTCTGGATGGTGACTGTATCATTGTGTGTGTCAGATTCCTATAAGGTGTCAGGATGTCACTGTCTATTTCTCCATGGAGGAGTGGGAGTATTTAGAAGGACACAAGGATCTCTACAAGGACGTCATGATGGAGAATCAGCCGCCCCTCACATCACCGGGTAAGAGGAGACTTTATTGTAAAGAAGAGAGCAGTACGGAGGGTCCACCTAGATCCCCCATCATCTGATAAACACATAGAAACAATGTATTCAGTCAGTGTGTGTGTTTCCTACAGATGGATCCAGTAATGGGAACCCACCAGAGAGATGTCCCCGTCCTCTGTATTCCTGGGGTTCCACAAAGGAAGATCACACCATCCCTCACCATCATCAGGTAGATGGGTAGAACACAAAAGTTAATCTTGTCTGGATGAGATCATACTGTTCTCTCAGTTTATTGGTCCTCACAGTTTCAAGATTTGTTTTTCTTTTTATTGGATTAGCATGACGAACAGATGTATATGGAAATTAAGATTAAAGAGGAAGAAGAGGAAGAAGAGGAAAGGACTGTGACTGGTTATGAGGAGTCTACGGAGGGCGTTGGGATGATGGTGACAATCAAACACGAAGAACCCTCTCTAGATATCAATGCAGGTGAGTAATGAACACTAAATAAAGATACTCTTCATGTTTATAGATTGATAATTAAGGATCTGTAGACCTCAACATTATCAGGTAATGGGATCTCTACAAGGGCGTCATGATGGAGAATCAGCTGCCCCTCACATCACCGGGTAAGAGGAGACTTTATTGTAAAGGAGAGAGCAGTACGGAGGGTCCACCTAGATCCCCCATCATCTGATAAACACATAGAAACAATGTATTCAGTCAGTGTGTGTGTTTCTTACAGATGGATCCAGTAATGGGAACCCCCGTCCTTTGTATTCCCAGGATTCCACACAGGAAAATCACACCATCCCCCACCATCATCAGGTAGATGGAACTGAATATGTAGACCTAAAATTTACTCTGAGCTATGAAATGGTATCCTTCTGTGTAACTTTGTGTTCCTCTTGATGTTTTCTTTCATATTTTGGGTTTAGGTTGAAGAACTGAAATACATCAAAGTTGAGATTAAAGAGGAAGAAGAAGAGAGGTTGGTGAGTGGAGATCAGCAGTCTATGGAGGAGGGGGAGATGATTATGGAAAGTAAACAGGAGGAATCTTCTCTACATATGGACACAAGTAAGTAATAAACACTAAATGCAAAAGCATTTAATTTTACTTTCCTGAATTTTAATTTACATGTCTGTTGAATTCGCTCTGCACAAACAATCTTAAACCCACAATCAAACCAAGTGAAGGCCAAGACCTATATAAACCATAATTTTCTCCTACAATAAAATAATTCCTTCCTGATCCCAAATAGCAATCAGATAACTCCCTGGTTAAATGTTCTACCATGTTTTTTCCTACAAAGATTGGTAGCTATTTACATTTTATGAGATAAACTACTAAGTTGGTAAAATCCATTACCTGTGTCATACTATTCTACATTTTAAAGCTCTTCTGCAAAGAATTATTTTTGCATGCAGAGGTTTAAAATTTTTTCCTCCAAAAAACAGTTAATCTTGCCTCTGTTAAAGAACTTCACATCCTTTATTAAGGAAAAGATTAAAAAAAGTAACTCTTGACAGTAGGAACATCATCAATGTACCTGTCCCTCACACCAACATTCCCAACAAATGGTAGAGATATTGTAGTACATATGATATAGAAATCTCCAGTCTTGTAGAATGTAATCTTTACATTTACCGCACTACCCAATGTTCCTAACGAAAGAGAAGGAGAAACGACACCATATGAAAGGTCCATCTCCATTCCTCAATATAACGTCATGTTCCCAAAAAATGAGGAGGAGATACTGTACACCATATGAAAGGTCCATCTCCATTCCTCAATATAACGTCATGTTCCCAACAAATGAGGAGGTGATACTGTACACCATATGAAAGGTCCATCTCCATTCTTCAATATAATGTCATGTTCCCAACAAATGAGGAGGAGATACTGTACACCATATGAAAGGCCCATCTCCATTCCTCAATATAACGTCATGTTCCCAACAAATGAGGAGGAGATACTGTACACCATATGAAAGGTCCATCTCCGTTCCTCAATATAACGTCATGTTCCCAACAAATGAGGAGGAGATACTGTACACCATATGAAGGGTCCATCTCCATTCCTCAATATAATATCATGTTCCCAACAAATGAGGTGGAGATACTGTACACCATATGAAAGGTCCATCACTGTTAAAGGTCTATTTCCATTCTCATGCTAACAATGTTAATAATGCCTAAACACTGTTACCCGATGTGGTTTGGGGTGTATTGTGTCCTTTATGTTGCTTGTATTCACTTTTTTATGATTGCACCTAATACTAATGCTGGAATGTTTTGTAGTTACATCAAAGTAATTGACTCCTGAATCCAAGACTAGAAGAATTCTTCTAACACTTTTTAAACATTGCTTTCCAACAGATGGACACTGTGTATGGAATATGAATACCTCAGAGGGAGATCTTATTTTATTTCCAGATTATGAACAAGATAACGGGACAGCACAACATTTCCCAAGAACAAATTCCTTTGGTCAAAGACCTTACTGTTTGGCAAAATCTATGGCTCCTTCGAATCCTAAGGAATCCCCTTATCATTTACATAATATGACTTCAGAAATGTATCCAAAATCTCACAGTGTGGATAGATCAACAGATCCATCTCATTCCAAGGAGTCTTCTTTAAATTATGAAGGAGGTCCTGTAATAGACAATTCATTGTCATGTTTAGAGTGTGGGAAATTTTTCACTGACAATAGAGCCCCTCTTAGACACCAGAGAACTCACACACATGAACATCCTATTTCCATTTCCAGTGAGGAGAAATGTTTCGATACGAAAGGAAAACTAATTACGCACCAGAGAAGTCATACAGGTGAGCGTTCCTTATCCTGTTCAGAGTGTGGAAAATGTTTCAATCGAAAAGGGGACCTTTTGAAACACCAGAGAACTCACACAGGGGAGCGTCCTTTATCCTGTTCAGAGTGCGGGAAATATTTTGCTCAAAAAGGGGACCTTTTGAAACACCAGAGAACTCACACGGGGGAGCGTCCTTTTTCCTGTTCAGAGTGCGGGAAATGTTTCACTCAGAAAGGAATCCTCCTTATTCACCAGAGAATTCACACCGGTGAGCGCCCTTTTTCCTGTTCAGAGTGCGGGAAATGTTTTGCACACAGAGAGGGCCTTTTTATACACCAGAGAATTCACACAGGGGAGCGTCCTTTTTCCTGTTCAGAGTGCGGGAAGTGTTTCACAGAGAGAGGAGGCCTTCTTAGACACCTGAGAATTCACACACACGAGCGTCCTTTTTCCTGTTCAGATTGTGGGAAATGTTTCTCTCAGAAAGCAGATCTTCTTCGACACCAGAGAATTCACACAGGTGAGCGTCCTTTTTCCTGTTCGGAGTGCGGGAAATGTTTCACAGAGAGAGGAGGCCTTAGTAGACACCAAAAAATTCACACAGGTGAGCGTCCATTTTCCTGTTCTGAGTGCGGGAAAGGCTTCATTGTGAAGGAAAAACTTCTTATACACCAGAGAACTCACACTGGTTAGCAACCTTTTTCCTTATCCAAGTTTTGGAAACCTTTCATTGAGAGAGCAAAACTTCTTATACACCAGAAAAGTCACTCAGGTGAGCACCGTTGTGAATATTCAGAGTGCGGGAAATGTTTCATGCAGAAAGGAGACCTTCCAACACACCAGAAAATTCACATGGACGTGCGTTCATTCTTCTGTTTGGAGTGTGGGAAATGTTTCACTCAGAAAAGTGTAATATTTGGATGAGAATTCACACAAATTATTATCCTTTTTTGTGTTTTTCTTCTAAAGATCTGGTTGGGCACCAGAAAATTCAGTGATGTAAAGTAAGACACTTTTAAACCATTTCCTGTAGAATAGTATTCTACATTTCTACAGCTCTTTTGGCAAATAATCCTTTCTGTAGGCAGAAGTCAAACATTATTTCCTCCCACAACACACAGTCTGTGCTGTGCTGACTTCAGACAGAGAATGTCGCTTCATTCAGTAAGGAAAAGGTTAGGAAACATGATCTGTTGACAATAAGAATATCATCAATGTATCTACCCCACAACCCCAAAATGATGGTGGGAGGTATTGACGACCTGATGATATACAAACCTCCCGTCCTCAGAAGAATGGAATCTTTCAATTAACCACACTACCAAATGAGGAGGAGATACTGTACACCATATGAAAGGTCCATCTCCATTCCTCAATATAACATCATGTTCCCAACAACTGAGGAGATACTGTACACCATATGAAAGGTCCATCTCCATTCCTCAATATAATATCATGTTCCCAACAAATGAGGTGGAGATACTGTACACCATATGAAAGGTCCACCTCCATTCCTCAATATAACGTCATGTTCCCATCAAATGAGGAGGAGATACTGTACACCATATGAAAGGTCCATCTCCATTCCTCAATATAACGTCATGTTCCCAACAAATGAGGAGGAGATACTGTAAATCATAATAAAGGTCCATCTCCATTCCTCAATATCAGTGGCGGCTGGTGCTCAAAATTTTTGGGGGGCGCAAACAAACTGAAAAATACTGAAACCCCCCCCATCAATTGCAGCCTCACTGTGCCCATCAAATGCATCCATTGTGCCCATAAATTGCAGCCATTGTGCCCATCATATTCAGCCACGTGTGCTAATCATATGCAGCCACTTGTGCCCACCATAAGCAGCCACTTGTGCCCATCAAATGCAGCCACTTGTTCCCATCATATGCAGCCACTTGTGCCGATCATATGAAGCCATTGTGCCCATCAAACGCAGCCACTGTGCCCATCAAACGCAGCCACTGTGCCCATCAAATGCAGCCACTTGTGCCCATAAAATGCAGTCACTTGTGCCCATCATATGCAGACACTTGTGCCCAGTATATGCAGCCACTTGTGCTCACCGACCCCCCCCCCCACTTGCGGGGCGCGTGGCTCTGACAGACCCCCCTGGCACTTACCGACAGGCAGCAGCTCCTCTCAGTGCAGTGAGTGCACCAGAGCAGCGGCGACCTCCGCTCCAGCACGTGTGTCTCCTCCGCTGAGTCCGCTCCTCTTCCTAAGCGCCAGGCATCCAATAGGGTGGCCTGGCGCTTTGGCCGATCAGGAAACAGGTCTGACGCCCTGCCTCCTGATTGGCGGGGAGGAAGGTTAGTGTGAAAATAGCAGAAATTAATTCGCTATCGTCACACAATTGGGTGGGATCAGGGCGCACTCTCTTCCCCCTCGAGCCCACCCTATTTTGAAGCCTATTAGAGCCTCTGGCTCTAATCAGGTGCTTCAAAAAGTACCGCCCCCGCCATAGGAATCCATGCGTCCTGAAAGGGGCTGGACGCATAGATGGGGGGGCAGCCCACAGTGAACAGGCCGCCACTGCTCAATATAATGTCATGTTCCCAACAAATTTGGTAGAGGAAGGTCCATTTGCATTCTCACAGTACAATTATCATCATTGCTCAGACACTTATCTAGTGTGGTTTGAGTGTATTGTATCCCTTATCTGATTTATTGCACCCAATTCTATGTCACAACTCTGTGTGCTGTACCAATATATATGATGTCTGAATGTAAAATATGTAGCATACTGTAACATTTATTAAACAATAGTTTTCCAACAAATAGTCACTGTGAATAAAATAAGAGTATGGAGGGAGATTTTCATTTCATTTCCAGATTGTTGTGCAGAAGATAATGAGACCATACGCTTTTCTCCAAGAAGACTTTACCACCTGGAAAGATCAATGAATCCCTCTAATCTTGAGGAATCTTCTGATGGATCACACAGTTATGCCAGATATACAGTACATCTGAGATCTCACAATGTAAATAGATCAGAAGATCTCAAGGAATTTTCTTCATAAATTCACAGAGTAGAGAATTTGCTTGTCATGTTCGGCGTGTGGGAAATAGTTCACATATCTTACACACCTGAAAGCCAACAAAAGGGAGCATCCATATTTTCGCTCAGGATGCGGGAAAAATTTCCACTAGGAAGGAAAACTTCTTATGCCGCGTACACACGAGCGGACTTTTCGACCGGACTGGTTCGACGGATCGAGTCCGGCGGACAATTCGACCGTGTGTGGGCTTCAGCGGACTTTTTCGGTCGAAAAATCTGACGGACTTTAGATTTGGAACATGTGTCAAATCTTTACGTTGGAACTCCGCTGGACCCAGTTCTTATCGAAAAGTCCGCTTGTCTGTATGCTGGTCCGACGGACGAAAACCGACGCTAGGGCAGCTATTGGCTACTGGCTATCAACTTCCTTATTTTAGTCCGGTTGTACGCCATCACGTATGAATCCGTTGGACTTTGGTGTGATCGTGTGTGGGCAAGTCAGTTCATTGGGAAAGTCCGTTGAAAGTCCGTCGGACCAGTCCGCTCGAAAAGTCCGCTCGTGTGTACGTGGCATTACACACCAGAAAAGTTGTACAGGTGAGTGCCCTTTGTCATGGTTTAGTGCTGGAAATATTTCCTTCGGAAACCAATGGCCCGATCAATGGTGTCCTTAAAGCTGAGAAATACAGGCAGATACTTCTCCATCATGTCGTACCATCAGGGAGGAGTGTGATTGGTCCCAAATGTATTCTGCAGCAGGACAACGACCCCAAAAAGCCAATGTAATTAAGAACTAACCTCAGTGTAAAGCACAGGGAGTCCTGGAAGTGATGGTTTGGCCCCCACAGAGTCCTGATCTCAGCATCATGGAGTCTGTCCGGGATTACATGAGGAGACAGAAGGAGTTAAGGCAGCAGAAGATCTGTGGTTGGTTCTCCAAGATGTTTGGAACAACCTACCTGCCGAGTTCCTTGAAAAACTGTGTGCAAGTCTACCTAGAAGAATTGATGCTGGTTTGAAGGCAAAGGGTGGTCACACCAAATATTAGTTGATTTGGATTTCTCTTTCGGTTCATTTACTTTACATTTTGTTCATTTACAAAAATAAACCGTTAACACTTCTATTTCTAAAAGCATTCACAATCTACAGCGCTTCTTCACACCTGCCTAAAACTTTTGCACAGTACTGTATATATAATGTAATATTCAGGGGTATATCTCTTTGGGACCAAGTGCAAAGCCGTTTGTCTTAAAAGAGAAATACGGGGGAAAGCTTGTTTCGCTGTACTTCTCCTGTGGATCACAGGAGTGCAGTTCGTTCTGCACTCCCGTGACCTGTTTTCAGCAGACAGCGGGATGAAGCCCGCTGTCGGCTGACATCACAGAGCCGGTCCAAGCTCAGGTAAGATTGAGACAATGAAGTTGGGATCCACCCACATGCCGGATGCTCCCGCCCCCTCCACAGCCTAGCGCTCCAGTGAGCATGGGGGGAGGGGGGGGGGGCAGAACAGAGATAGTGAGTGACAGTCACCAGCTCTCTGCTCACGGAGCTGTGAGAACCGAGCCATCAGCGGTGTTTGGCCGCTCGGTTCTCAATGGTAGAGCCATAGCTCCCAACTGTCCCTGATTTCGAGGGACTGTCCCTGATTTGGAGCAATGTCCCTCTGTCCTTCTTTCCCCCTCATTTGTCCCTCATTTGTTCCATATAGTTGTATATAAAATGCACTTTTTATCTTTTAAAAAGTGTTTCCCAGTGCTAAACCTTTCATCTAAATTCTAAATTGCTGCATTTGTAAATATTAAAAGCCAATATAAAGGAATAGGAGTGGCAAAAAAAGTCCTAAGAGCTTCCTGTTTAATGTGCTTCTTCCTGGAGGCCTGCTTAGCCCAGTAGAGACTGGAGTCCCCGTAGTCAGGAGTGGAGGTCCTTTTCCCACCTGAATGTCACTGCGGACCTCCAAACTTCCGGATCCCAAATACATTTCTACTAATACTGAGAGAACTGCGAGTAATTCCTCTCCTTTACATGACCAACTCGGTATTCCTCACCTGTCACGGTTGAGACCCCTGACCCCTGAGTACACACACACATTTCCCTTAAAGGGACCCAGAGCAGCCATTAGAAATTTATGGGCCCCTTACACAGCTTTAGGCCTGCCCCCCCCCCCCCCCCCCCAGCCTTTTTTTTTTTTTTTAACATAGAAGTTTATTTAAATTTTCACAACAGAAACAATTCACTTCGTATTAGATTTAAGTACAGATGACATGCATAGAATCGTTACATGATTTGGTATGAGTAAGATTCAATTATCACAGTAGTTATCTATTTCAGAAGAAGATATTAATACACTCATTAAGGATATCAATATATGGCGTAGGTGCAAAGGATCCCACCTTCCAACTTAGAATATTCTAGCCTCTACATATATAGTTTGGAGAATCCTGGGGGTAAGTCAAGCCCCCCCCCAGCCTTACCACCAACATTCCCCAGGGTTTGCCTATGGGCCATCCTACCGAATCTGCACACCAGCCACCTCACCTGTACGCACTCAGCCCCCCCAATCCTGTATATTTGTCAGCCCCCCTCCACACACACACACACCTGTATATACAGTGGGGCAAAAAAGTATTTAGTCAGCCACCAATTGTGCAAGTTCTCCCACTTAAAAAGATGAAGAGAAGACTACGCCACCAGGGACTCAGATCCTGCAGTGCCAGACGCATCCCCCTGCTTAAGCCAGTACATGTCCGGGCCTGTCTGAGGTTAGCTAGAGAGCATTTGGATGATCCAGAAGAGGATTGAGAGAATGTCATATGGTCAGATGAAACCAAAGTAGAACTGTTTGGTAGAAACACAACTCGTCGTGTTTGGAGGAGAGAGAATGCTGAGTTACAACCAAAGAACACCATACCTACTGTGAAGCATGGGGGTGGCAACATCATGCTTTGGGGCCGTTTCCCTGCAAAGGGAACAGGACAACTGATCCGTGTACATGAAAGAATGAATGGGGCCATGTATCGTGAGATTTTGAGTGCAAACCTCCTCTCATCAGCAAGGGCATTGAAGATGAAACGTGGCTGGGTCTTTCAGCATGACAATGATCCCAAACACACCGCCTGGGCAACGAAGGAGTGGCTTCGTAAGAAGCATTTCAAGGTCCTGGAGTGGCCTAGCCAGTCTCCAGATCTCAACCCCATAGAAAACCTTTGGAGGGAGTTGAAAGTCCGTGTTAAACAGCGACAGCCCCAAAACATTACTGCCCTAGAGAAAATCTGCATGGAGGAATGGGCCAACATACCAGCAACAGTGTGTGACAACCTTGTGAAGACTTACAGAAGACGTTTGACCTCTGTCATTGCCAACAAAGGATATATAACAGAGTATTGAGATGAACTTTTGATATTGACCAAATACTTATTTTCCACCATAATTTGCAAATAAATTCTTTCCAAATTAGACAATGTGATTGTCTGGATTTGTTTCCACATTTTGTTTCTCATAGTTGAGGTATACCTATGATGGCAATTACAGGCCTCTCTCATCTTTGTAAGTTTGAGAACTTGCACAATTGGTGGCTGACTAAATACTTTTTTGCCCCACTGTGTGTCGGCCCCCCCCCCCCCCCCCCCACACACACACACCTGTATATATGTCAGCGCCCCCACACACCTGTATATATGTCGGCCCCCTCACACCTGTATATGTGTCAGCCACACCCCCCCCCCCAACACACACACCTGTATATATGGCAGCCCCACATACACAAATTTGTACACACACAAGCATCTGGCCCCTCCCTGTTCACTTGGTCTTTTCCCAGGGTAGAAAACACTGGAGTAGAAAAGGTATTTAGTGGAAAATCTGGAAGCTGGTGTCCTGAAGGTATACAGTGGTGGCCCCATGCTTTCCATCCTTGCTCTGGAACCTTTCCCTATGCTCCAGTCCTCTGCCTGTCAAAGCGGGTTCCTGTCCCTACAATTACTGTATATACATTGTTATGATGATGTAATTCAATCACAAAATTCTTGCCTTTTTTTTTGTCTGTTTTGAGGTATATTCTGCGTATAATAATACAGTGTCTCACAAAAGTTTGTGCACCCCTCACATTTTTGTAAACATTTTATGTTTTCTTTTCATGTGACATTAGACATTAATGGCTGTGTGTTGAGTTATTTTCAGGGGACAGCAAATTTACACTGTTATACAAGCTGTACACTCACTACTTTACATTGTAGCAAAGTGTCATTTCTTCAGTGTTGTCACATGAAAAGATAGAATAAAATATTTACAAAAATGTGAGGGGTGTACTTACTTTTGTGAGATACTGTGTGTATAACATAATAGAAGAATGCACTACGTAACATGCAGGATTTATATTCTCCAAAAGGGGGAGATCTGACCAATGTGAGTGGAACACAGGAAGTGGTGTAAGATAAGAAAGGAAGTGATGTCACATACAAACAGGAAGTTCTGGGTGATAGTTGAGTTTGAAGGAAGTAGAGAGGAGACATTGCTGGAACTGGCAGCTGAGAAGGTAATAAGATACATAGGTTCATATTATGTTCTCAAATGCGAAGTAAATAGAAAGCCTTATATCCAACTGTCCATCCAGAGCCTCTGGTTTATAGACCAGATACATACTAAATATAGAGCCATTTATCCAACTGTCCATCCAGAGCCTCTGGTTTATAGACCAGATACATCCTAAATATAGAACCATTTATCCAACTGTCCACCCAGAGCCTCTGGTTTATAGACCAGATACATCCTAAATATAGAACCATTTATCCAACTGTCCATCCAGAGCTTCTGGTTTATAGACCAAATACATCCTAAATATAGAACCATTTATCCAACTTTCCATCCAAAGCCTCTGGTTTATAGACCGGATACATCATAAATATAGAGCCATTTATCCATCTTCCATGAAGATATCTCAGGGTTGTTGGCTATGTAGAAGATCAGACCATTCCATTCAGAGCCTCTGGTTTATAGTCCAGATACATCCTAAATATAGAACCATTTATCCAACTGTCCATCCAGAGCCTTTGGTTTATAGACCAGATACATCCTAAATATAGAGCCATTTATCCAACTGTCCATCCAGAGCCTCTGGTTTATAGACCGGATACATCCTAAATATAGAACCATTTATCCAACTGTCCATCCAGATCCTCTGGTTTGTAGACCAGATAAATCCTAAATATTGAAGCATTTATCCATCTTCCATGTAGATATCTCAGGGTTGTTGGCTCCTGTCACTGTGAGATAATGGATGGCGTGTCTTCTTTGTGGCAAGATATGTAGAAGATCAGACCAAATGTTTGTATTGTGTGCATTGTGATGGTACATAACCTCTGGTTGAGAAATATAACTTGTCTTTATTTAACCACTTCAATACAGGGCACTTATACACCTTCCTGCCCAGACCAATTTTCAGCTTTCAGCGCTGTCGCAGTTTGAATGACAATTGCGCAGTCACACAACACTGTACCCAAACTAAATTTTTATCATTTTGTTCCCACAAATAGAGCTTTCTTTTGGTGGTATTTGATCACCTCTGCAGTTTTTATTTTTTGCTAAACAAATAAAAAAAGACTGAAAATTTTGAAAAAAATAAAAGTTTTGCTTTTGTTTCTGTTAAAAAAATGTGTAAATAAATAAGTTTTCTCTTTCACTGATGGGCACTGATAAGGTGGCACTGACAGGCACTGATACGGTGGCACCGATGAGGTGGCACCAATGAGCGGACACTGACGGGCACTGACGATGGGCACTGATATGCAGCACTGATGGGCACTGGTAGGCGGCATTGATGGGTGGCACTGATATGCAGCACTCATGGGCATTGATAGGCGACACTGATGGGCACTGATAGGGTGGCACTGCTGGGCACTGATAGGCGGCACTACTGGGCACTGATACGTGGCACTGATGGGCACTGATACGCGGCACTGATATGAGGCACTGATGGGCATCCCTGGTGGCACTGGCAGTGGTAGGCATTGGAGTGGGCACTGATTGGCAGCTCTCTGGGCACAGATTGGCAGCTGCCTGGGCACATAGTGGCATTTCCCTGGGGGTCTAGGGGCATACCTGGTGGTCCAGTGTGGATGGCTTCCCTGGTGGTCCTGGGCGGCTTCCCTGGTGGTCCTGGGCGGGATCCGAGGGGGGGGGGCTGTGCTGATAATTAATCAGCACAGACCCCCCCTGTCAGGAGAGCAGCCAATCGGCTCTCCTCTACTTGCGTCTGTCAGACACGAGTGAGGAAAAGCCAATCACCGGCTCTTTCTATTTACATCGTGATCAGCCGTGATTGGACACGGCTGATCACGTGGTAAAGAGTCTCCGTCAGAGACTCTTTACCTAGATCGGTGTTGCAGGGTGTCAGACTGACACCCCGCAACAACGTTCGTCGCGATGCACGCCCCCGGGGGCGCGCAGCGGCTCGATATTCCTGATCACGTCATATGACGTCCGGTCAGGAATATCAAACCACTTTGCCGCCGTCATTTGGTAATAGGGCGGGCGGCAAGTGGTTTAAAATACATTATTGCTAACCCCTAACCGGACAGGTCAGGAGAATTCTGGGAAGTCTGTAGTAATAATTGTTACATTATCCAGTAACAGACAAGGGATGTGTCTGGATGGTGACTGTATCATTGTGTGTGTCAGGTTCCTATAAGGTGTCAGGATGTCACTGTCTATTTCTCCATGGAGGAGTGGGAGTATTTAGAAGGACACAAGGATCTCTACAAGGACGTCATGATGGAGAATCAGCCGCCCCTCACATCACCGGGTAAGAGGAGACTTTATTGTAAAGGAGAGAGCAGTACGGAGGGTCCACCTAGATCAGGGGTCTCAAACTGGTGGCCCTCCAGCTGTTGCGAAAGTCCCAGGAGGCATTGCAAGGCTGACATTTACAAGCATGACTCCCACAGGAAGAGGCATGATGGGACTTGTAGTTTCGCAACAGCTGGAGGACTGTTTGAGACCCCTGACCTAGATCCTCCATCATCTGATAAACACATAGAAACAATGGGCTCCATTCACAGCAACCAGATCGCATGCGGTACGTAGGTGTGCAGACATATTTTCCCTAAATATCACATGCAAACCTGACACTGTCAATTCACTTAATCGTTCTGCGTTTTTTTACTACAAAACGCTGAAGACGCTCAGTAAATACCGCATACTCAATACTCAATTCATAGAAGAAAATAAATAAATAAAACAGTGATCGAGGTATGCGTTATTTATGGAATGTGTATTGGCTAATTGGCTGGCCGCTTGCGTCCTTAACAACCAGTAAACAACATGGTTGTTAAGGAGTGGGCGGCTGCTGCAGCCTAAACAACCGATGAGTCATCAGCTGAAAAATTAAGAAAACAAAAGGGGTTTTGTTAAAGGGGCCTTGTCAAACACTGCCTACTGTCTTTTTTTAAACTACGTTTTTTTGGGGTTTTTTTGATGAATGAGCGGGGGTACTATGTACGGCATGCTCATTCACATGGGGGGAGGGGCTGGGATCTGGGGGCTCCTTTGTTAAAGGGGGCTTCCAGATTTCCAATAAGCCCCCCACAACCACTGGACTGGCCAGCCCCAAAGCACCCCCCATTTTAAGAGCATGTGGCCTGGTATGGTTCAGGAGGGGGGAACGCATGCTCAGATAAAGGTCTGGTATTGATTTGAGGGGGGAGGGATGACATTTTTTTTTTCTTAATATTACATTGCCGGCAAATCTTTTTTTTTATAATCAGCTGTCAGTGAAGAACCCTGCTGATAGCTGATGAATCATCAGTTGTTAAAGATGCGGCGGCCGCCCGCTCCTTAACAACCATGACATTTACGGTTTGTAAAGGACGCCGGCGGTAGCACGCTCCGTAAAAGTCAGCAATTTACAGTCTGTGCTAAGGATTCTGACTACCGCCAGTGATAAATTGCCACTTCACGAAATAGCTAATGCGGTATTTTAGTAGTGTCTTTTAGTGAATGCCAAAACTTTTTGAAAAACGCTGTGTGGTATCTTACCGCATACTTGGGTGTGGTAAGATACCGCTTTGTGAATGGATCTCATTGTATTCAGTCAGTGTGTGTGTTTCCTACAGATGGATCCAGTAATGGGAACCCACCAGAGAGATGTCCCCGTCCTCTGTATTCCCAGGATTCCACACAGGAAGATCACACCATCCCTCACCATCATCAGGTAGATGAGTAGAACACAAAAGTGACTCTTGGCTGTGTGAGATTATACTGTTCTCTCAGTCTAATCGTCCTCACAGTTAAATGTTTTTTTTTCTCATTTTGTTGGATTAGCATGAAGATCAGATGTATGTGAAAATTGAGGTCAAAAAGGAAGAAGAGGAGAGGACTATGACAGGTTATCACGATTCTGTGGAAGAAATTGGGATGATGGTAAAAATTAAACAGGAGGAACCTTCTATAAATATGAGCACAGGTGAATAATGAACACTAAATACAGAATCTGTTCATGTATATAGATTGATAATTGAGGATATGTAGGACTTGCCGATCACCAGGTAATATAACCTCTACAAGGACGTCATGATGAAGAATCAGCGGGTAAGAGGAGACTTTATTGTAAAGGAGAGAGCAGTACAGAGGGTCCACCTAGATCCCCCATCATCTGATAAACACATAGAAACAATGTATTCAGTCAGTGTGTGTGTTTCCTACAGATGGATCCAGTCATGGGAACCCACCAGAGAGATGTTCCCGTCCTCTGTATTCCCGGGATTCCACACAGGAAGATCGCACCATCCCTCACCATCATCAGGTAGGTGGGATTGACCATGTAAACCTAAAAATGTATTCCAAACTTAGAGCTAAAAGTCTTCTATGTAATCTTGTTTCAAATAAATTTTATTTTATTTGGGTTTTAGGGTGAAGAACTTAAGGTCATCAAAGTTGAGGTTAAAGAAGAAAAAGAAGAGAGGTTGTTGAGTGGAGATCAGCAGTCAATGGAGGAGGAGGAGATGATTATGAAAAGTAAACAGGAGGAATCTTCTCTACATATGGACACAAGTAAGTAATAAACACTAAATGCAGAAACAGTTCACATTTTCATTTTTTGTTTTATGATTATAAAGTATAAATTTACATCATTAGATAGTTTTAAAAAGACAAATGTCTGTGGAATTCACTCTCCACAAAACAATGGAATTCCTAAAACCACAGTCGATCCAAGTAAAGGTAGGAACCGACATAAAGCAGAATTTTAAGTGATTTCTTACTGATCCCAAATGATAATCAGATAACTCCTTGGATCAACATTCTTCTGTGATTTTGTCCATGTTTTCTATTCTACGTTTTTCAAGTCTTTCTCTATACAGAGAACTTCACATCAATTTCCCATTTCCCAGAATTTCCCTATTAGGAAAAGATTAAGAAAACTTAACAAACTGTCAATAAGAACATCATCAATGTATCTACCTCTAAGCTCAACATTCCCAACAATATTAGTAGAGATATTGCAGGCCATATGGTATAAATATCTCTAGTTTTCTCTTGAACAATGTAATCTTTGTTTTTTCCATATAACCCCATAGTCCCAGCAAATGAGGAAGAGATACTGTACACCACATGAAAGGCCCATCTCTATTCCTCAATATGTCATGTTCCCAACAAGTGAGGAAAAAATACTGTACACCATATGAAAGGTCCATCTCCATTCCTCAATATAACGTCATGTTCCCAACAAATGAGGTGGAGATACTGTACACCATATGAAAGGTCCATCTCCATTCCTCAATATAACGTCATGTTCCCAATAATTGAGGAGGAGATACTGTACACCATATGAAAGGTCCATCTCCATTCCTCAATATAATGTCATGTTCCCTACAAATGAGGAGGAGATACTGTACACCATATGAAAGGTTCATCTCCATTCCTCAATATAACGTCATGTTCACAAGAAATGAGGAGGAGATACTGTACACCATATGAAAGGTTCATCTCCATTCCTCAATATAACGTAATGTTCCCAACAAATGAGGAGGAGATACTGTACACCATATGAAAGGGCCTTCCCTGTTTTTCAGAATGTTATCATATTACCATAAAATGAGGAGGAGATACTGTACACCATATGAAAGGTCCATCTTAATTCCTCAATATAACGTAATGTTCCCAACAAATGAGGAGGAGATACTGTACACCATATGAAAGGTCCATCTCCATTCCTCAATATAATGTCATGTTCCCAACAAATGAGGAGGAGATACTGTACAGCATATGAAAGGTCCATCTCCATTCCTCAATATAACGTCATGTTCCCAACAAATGAGGAGGAGATACTGTACACCATATGAAAGGTCCATCTCCATTCCTCAATATAAAATCATGTTCACAACAATGAGGTGGAGATACTGTACACCATATGAAAGGGCCTTCCCTGTTTTTCAGAATGTTATCATATTACCATAAAATGAGATTATTCCATTTCTATTTCTTTTCTCACAGTAACAATGTCATCAATGCACAAACACTGTTACCCCATGTGGTTTGGTTGTATTGTGTCCTTTATGTGGCTTGTATTTATATTTTTCTGATATGATTGTATCTAATACTATGCCAAACACCTGTGAAGTTGGTAAAAGTTACATCACAATATGAGACTCTTGAATGCAAGACTAGAATAATTCCTATAACACATTTTTAAACATTGCTTTCCAGCAGATGGACACTGTGTACGGAATATGAATACCTCAGATGGAGATCTTCTTATATTTCCAAATGATGCACAAGATAACGGGACAGCACAACATTCTCCAAAAACGAGTTCCTTTGGTCAAATTATACATCACAAATCTTACTGTTTGGCAAAACCAATGTTTCCCTCTAATCCTGAGGAATCCACTGATCATTCATGTAATATATCTTCAGATATTCATCTAAAATCTCACAGTGTGGATAGGTCAACAGATCCATCTAATTCCAAGCAGTCTTCTTTTAGCCATGGAGAAGATCATATAGTAGACAATTCATTGTCATGTTTGGAGTGTGGGAAATCTTTCACTGACAACAGAGCACTTCTTAGACACCAGAGAACTCACACTTGTGAACATCCTTCTTCCTGTTTGGAGTGTGGGAAATGTTTCACTAAGAAAGGAAAACTTTTTGTACACCAAAGAAGTCACACAGGTGAGCGTCCTTTTTCCTGTTCAGAGTGCGGGAAGTGTTTCACTCAGAAAGGAATCCTTCTTATACACCAGAGAATTCACACGGGTGAGCGTCCTTTTTCCTGTTCAGAGTGCGGTAAATGTTTCACTCACAAAGGGGACCTTTTTATACACCGGAGAATTCACACAGGCGAGCGTCCTTTTTCCTGCTCAGAGTGCGGGAAATGTTTCACAGAGAGAGGAGGCCTTCTTAGACACCAGAGAATTCACACACATGAGCGTCCTTTTTCGTGTTCAGAGTGCGGGAAATGTTTTAGTCAGAAAGGAGGCCTTCTTGTACACCAGAGAATTCACACAGGTGAGCGTCCTTTTTCCTGTTCCGAGTGCGGGAAATGTTTCACGGAGAAAGGAGGCCTTCTTAGACACCAAAGAATTCACACAGGTGAGCGTCCTTTTTCCTGTTCCGAGTGCGGGAAATGTTTCATTGTAAAAGAAAAACTTCTTAGACACCAGACAATTCACACAGGTGAGCGTCTTTTTTCCTGATCTGACTGCCGGATACATTTTAATGAGAAACTAAAGGCAAGCATCCTGTTTGGAGTGCGGAAAGTGTTTTATTCAGAAAAGTGTAAAACTGAAAGGAGAGAATTCACATAGGTGAATATCCTTTTTCAAGTTTAGTTTAGGGAAAAATTTGCTCCAGGATTAAAAAGCTTAGTTGGATAGCAGAAGATTCACAGATTTCAGTTTGAGACATTTCCTATGAAATTGTATTCTACATATCTTCAAGCAAAGAATCCTTTCTGTAGAGAGAAATGAACATTTTTTTCTCCAAAAACACATGATTTGTGCTGCCCTAGCTTCACATTATTCAGTAAGGAAAAGATTAAGAAACCTGAACTGTTGACGTCATCGATGTACCTACCCCACAACCCAGTGTTCCCAACGATGATGGTGGAGGTATTGTTGGCAATATGATATACAAACCTCCAGTCTTCGGGAAGAATCGGGAAGAATATAATCTTTAAATTTACAGCAACGAAATGTTAACAACAAACGAAGATAAGATGCTATAGACAATATCAAAAGTTTTTCAAAAGGTTTTGTGTCTAGCCTGATTTGTTTTTAAACTTCTATGTTTGTTCTTTGTCTTTTTGTACTTTAATAATAAAAATTCCAAAAAAAACTTAACTTTCCGTAGTCTAATACCGTTGTGCCCCCAAAGTCCCGTTTCCTAGATTTTATACGTTTACAGATTTTATACGTTTACAATATCAAAAGTCCATCTCAATTCCTCAGCATAATGTCATGTTTCCAACAAATGAGTAGGAGATACTGTACACCATATGAAAGGTCCATCTCCATTCCCCAATATAATGTCATGTTCCCAACAAATGAGGAGGAGATACTGTACACCATATGGAAGGTCCATCTCCATTCCCCAATATAATGTCATGTTCCTAACAAATGAGGAGGAGATACTGTACACCATATGAAAGGTCCATCTCCATACCTCAATATAACGTCATGTTCCCAATAAACGAGGAGGAGATACTGTACACCATATGAAAGGTCCATCTCCATTCCTCAATATAACGTCATGTTCCCAACAAATGAGGAGGAGATACTGTACACCATATGGAAGGTCCATCTCCATTCCTCAATATAATGTCATGTTCCTAACAAATGAGGAGGAGATACTGTACACCATGTGAAAGGTCCATCTCAATTCCTCAATATAATCTTTACATACTTCAGTTAGGAAAAGATTAAGAAAACTTAATTGTTGACAATAAGAACATCATCAATGTATCTACCTCTAAACCCAACATTCCCAACAAATGTAGTAGAGATATTGCAGGCCATATGGTATACATATCTCTAGTTCTCTCTTGAAGAATGTAACATTTGTTTTTTCCATATAACCCCATAGTCCCAGCAAATGAGGAGGAGATACTGTACACCATATGAAAGGTCCATCTCCATTACTCAATATAACGTCATGTTCCCAACAAATGTGGAGGAGATACTGTACACCATATGAAAGGTCCATCTCCATTCCTCAATATAATGTCATGTTCCTAACAAATGAAGTAGTGGAAAGTCTCTACTGCATTCTCACAGTACAAATGTCATCATTGCATCATAGCACAATGACTTTATCCAAAGTGGTTTGAGTGTATTGTATTGTTTATCTGATTTGTATTTATATTTTTTCATATGGTTACTCCCAATACCAGAACTCTGTGGAACTGTTGAGTGCTGTACCAACATATATGACTTCTAAATGTAAAACATAAAGCATACATTAACATTTATTTAAAAATTGCATTCCAAAAACAGGTTACCGTTTATGAAATAAAAGTACCTCAGAGGGAGATTTTTTTTTCATTTCCAAGTTTTTATGCACAATGTAATGGGATAGTATGCTATTCTTCAAGAAAAAAAAAAAAAACCTTTAGTCAAAATATGCATCACAGACCTTACCATTTGGACAGATCAATTGGTCCCTCTAATCCTGAGGAATCTTCAATAAAATCATAAACTTGTACTCCAGATATATATCTGAGATCTCTCAAAGTGAGATTCAGCAGATTCATCCAATCCCCAGGAATCTTCACGCCATGAAAGAGTTCAATCAGTAGATCATTCATTGTCATGTGCAGCGTGTGGAAAATATTTCACAGATAACAGAGCGATTCCTACACAACACAAAACGCACAAATATTTCAGTGAGGAAGGAAAACGTCTTACACCAGAAAGGTCAAACAGGTGAGCACCTCTTCTCATGTTTAGAGTAAGGAAAATGTTCCCTTCAGAAAGAGGACCATCTCAGTCATCAGAAAAGTCACACAAGCAACAGGATATGAACCCTTACATGAGTGAAAAGTGAAATTCTCATGAATATTGATTGTTCATGGAAGAGTGGCCTTCATAGACAACCTCTATTATTGTTGTTGTAATAAAGGCACTTGAATAAGCCAACAAAAGAAACTACTACTACTGCACACAGAGTGGAGGAGAACTGTCAAAAGAATATAGTGTGGATGGTGGGGGGGGAGCTGTTGGAGAATGTAGTCCAGATGGTGGAGTAGAGCTGTCGGAGAATGTAGTGTGGATGGTGGAGGAGAGCTGTCGGAGAATGTAGTGTGGATGGTGGAGGAGAGCTGTCGGAGAATGTAGTGTTAATGGTGGTGGATATCTGTCGGAGAATGTAGTGTGGATGGTGGGGGAGAGCTGTTGGAGAATGTAGTGTGGATGGTGGTGGAGAGCTGTCAGAGAATGTAGTGTGGATGGTGGAGGAGAGCTGTCGGAGAATGTAGTGTGTATGGTGGAGGAGATCTGTCGGAGAATGTAGTGTGGATGGTGGAGGAGAGCTGTCGGAGAATATAGTGTGGATGGTGGAGTTGAGCTGTCGGAGAATGTAGTGTGGATGGTGGAGGAGAGCTGTCAGAGAATGTAGTGTGGATGGTGGAGGAGATCTGTCGGAGAATGTAGTGTGGATGGTGGAGGAGAGCTGTCGGAGAATGTAGTGTGGATGGTGGAGTTGAGCTGTCGGAGAATGTAGCGTGGATGGTGGAGGAGAGCTTTCAGAGAATGTAGTGTGGATGGTGGGAGGAGAGCTGTCGGAGAATGTAGTGTGAATGGTGGGGGAGATCTGTCGGAGAATGTAGTGTGGATGGTGGAGGAGAGCTGTCGGAGAATGTAGTGTGGATGGTGGAGGAGAGCTGTCGGAGAATGTAGTGTGGATGGTGGAGGAGAGCTGTCGGAGAATGTAGTGTTAATGGTGGTGGAGATCTGTCGGAGAATGTAGTGTGGATGGTGGGGGAGAGCTGTTGGAGAATGTAGTGTGGATGGTGGTGGAGAGCTGTCAGAGAATGTAGTGTGGATGGTGGAGGAGAGCTGTCGGAGAATGTAGTGTGGATGGTGGAGGAGATCTGTCGGAGAATGTAGCGTGGATGGTGGAGGAGAGCTGTCGGAGAATATAGTGTGGATGGTGGAGTTGAGCTGTCGGAGAATGTAGTGTGGATGGTGGAGGAGAGCTGTCAGAGAATGTAGTGTGGATGGTGGAGGAGATCTGTCGGAGAATGTAGTGTGGATGGTGGAGGAGAGCTGTCGGAGAATGTAGTGTGGATGGTGGAGTTGAGCTGTCGGAGAATGTAGCGTGGATGGTGGAGGAGAGCTTTCAGAGAATGTAGTGTGGATGGTGGGAGGAGAGCTGTCGGAGAATGTAGTGTGAATGGTGGGGGAGATCTGTCGGAGAATGTAGTGTGGATGGTGAAGGAGATCTGTCGGAGAATGTATTGTGGATGGTGGAGGAGAGCTGTCGGAGAATGTAGTGTGGATGGTGGAGGAGATCTGTCGGAGAATGTAGTGTGGATGGTGGGAGGAGAGCTGTCGGAGAATGTAGTGTAGATGGTGGGGAGAGCTGTAATGCAATGTAAAAGCAATTCAAAAACATAAATATATATTGGTGCTGTATATACAATACGTTATAGTGTTGTATTTCAAAAATGAAAGTTTGATTTTTCATGTTTTTTTTAGTTGTCTGCATTTATACCAGTTATAATCTGTGTGTAATAATGTATGTATCATAATAAAATACGGCTGTACAGCCGTACAGACTGCAGTATTGATATTCTCCACAAGGAGGCTATCTGACGTAATGTAAGTAACTCACATGCACAGGAAGTGAGGTAATCAGGGACAGAAGAATTGGCATGAAATAGAAACAGGAAGTTCTGGGTGAAAGTTGAGTTGGGAGGACGTAGAGAGGAGACATTGCTGAAACTGGCAGCAGAGGAGGTAATATAGGATTATAATATGTGTACAGATGTAGACTTAATATATCCAGCTGTCCATCCAGAGCCTCTGGTTTATAGACCAGATACATCCTACAAATAGAACCATTTATCCTACTGACCATACAGAGCCTCTGGTTTATAGACTGGATACATCCTAAATATAGAGCAATTTATCTGAATTTTAATCCAGAGCCTCTGGTTTTTAGACCAGATACATCCTAAATATAGAACCATTTATCCAACTGTCCATCCAGAGCCTCTGGTTTATAGACCAGATACATCCTAAATATAGAACCATTTATCCAACTGTCCATCCAGAGCCTCTGGTTTATAGACCGGATACATCCTAAATATGGAACCATTTATCCAACTGTCCATCCAGAGCCTCTGGTTTATAGACCGGATACATCCCAGGTATATGGTTAGGGGAGAGCTTATTCTTTAACTCCAAAACCTGTTAGATGAAAAACTGGCCGATGAATACCACCACAGAAGATGTTGGATTGGAATGCTGCGATGGGGAGGGCTCCCCTTTCAGCCTCAGTTCCCCCCTCCTGGCTCTGTCTATTTACTCCTGCTGGTGCTGAAGAAGGCAAAGACAAAAGTGCCTCCCTATGAGTAGAAGCAGCAGAGATTACTTGTGTGACTTGAACAGGGTGGGAGGTAGAAGGGAAAGATGAAACTATAGTGACGGGAGATGGACCAAGTTGAGCCATCTGCTCTGTCCTTCGGGCAAAACAGGCCCCGTCACTGTGCTGGAAGATATGACTACTCATTCACATGGTGCCCAGGTTGTTAAAACATTTTTGCCTCGTTGCCAGTGCTGAGCACAGATATTGCAGAAGTCGAGGTATTAGAGAACACCCAGAAACCAGGATCCTGTGACCAGACTTAGTGGCAGGCTTCAGCTTTTCCTGAGTACCTCTGTTGTCAGATAATGGTGGCCTGATGTGGCTGCTAACTGAGGCCTGCTGCACTGGACTCTGTTGTTTTTGGGTACACTACTCACTCTCCTGAGATTTTGCTGCTGTGCAACTTCCTTCTCATCCGCTGAACTAGTTCACAGGAGGTCAACTTTTTTCATGAAAAGGTGAACTTGAATTCAAGCTTACAATAAGCACCGGCCTGACTGCAGAAACTGACCACCCTGCTCTTCACCCTTGGCTGGTCCTCCTCCTCTTCCTGCTAAGAGGAAAGTAAGGCTTGGGCATCAGTGCATGATATGCACTTGTCCTCTACCGTTGGTTGTTTTGTGTGCTCAATCAACAGCCCCATCATGGAAGGTTGAAACAAAATGTGCAGACTGTTCGTTATCCACTGCTTTAGAGTATATGGGGGAATTTGGTAGGGAGGCAGTGGAGGAAACCTGTTCATCACTCACCAAAAATTGGCTGCTGTTTGCTTAGCAGAAACATGTGAAAGAGCTGATTTGAAGTGACCCATGCTAGGTCATCCACTCTACTAGGGTTATAACTAGGGTTGTCCCGATACCGATACTAGTATCGGTATCGGCACCGATACCAAGCATTTGCCCAAGTACTTGTACTCGGGCAAATGCTCCCGATGCTTCCGCCGATACCTTGACTGTCAGCGGTGATGGACGTGTGGGGGAGTTACAAGCTTCTCCCCCCGCGGCTTTCAGCTGCTTAGTGTTATACAGCGGTGATCGGTGCTTGTAATTCCCCCACACGCGATCACCGCTGACTGTCACCTCCTCCTCCTTAGTCCTCCTCCGTTCCTCTGTCCCCCTCCGCTGTCCTGCTCCATTGCTGTGTCCCCCTCCGTTCCTCTGTCCCCCCCCCCCGCTGTCCTCCTTCTTTGCTCTGTCCCCCTCCGCTGTCCTCCTCCGTTCCTCTGTCCCCCCCCGCTGTCCTCCTTCTTTGCTCTGTCCCCCTCCGCTGTCCCCATGCGTTCCTCTGTCCCCCTCCGCTGTGCCCATCCGTTCCGGCTTTCCGTTGTCCCCCTCTCTCTTCGTCTGTCCCCTCCGTTCTGCTGTCTCTCTCCGCTGTGTGTATGGAGAGAGTCAGCTGACTCTTTCCATTCACATAACTGAAACATTGTAACCTCCTGTGATTACAATGTGTCAGTTTATGAATGGAGAGAAGCCGTTGTCTTCTCTCCATTCATTCTCAGTGCAGCTGACGCTGCAGAGAAAGGGACTGGGGAATCTCTATCCTCAGTCTATTTCTCTGTCTCAAGGGGGAGATATCAGAGGTCTGTTAAGACCCCTGATATCTCACCAAAGCCCCCCAACAGGGCTGATTAAAAAAAAAAAAAAAAACACACACATAGTGCAATAAAGAATAAAAAAAAAAATGTAAAAAATAATAAATGTAAATGAAAAAAACCAAAACAAAAACACACACACAGACACCGTTCACTATACCCCCACCCCCACCCCAACCCCCCCCCCCCCTCAAAAAAAAAAAAAAAAACCTGTCACGTGACATTAAAAAAAAGTATCGGTAATCGGTATCGGTGAGTACTTGAAAAAAAGTATCGGTACTTGTACTCGGTCCTAAAAAAGTGGTATCGGGACAACCCTAGTTATAACTCTCACCTCCTACTGTAATAAAAACAGCAGAAACAGGACAACACTAATGACACCTCCCCCTCCTATCTTCTCCCTAACATGGGGGGGGTGTTCTGTTGTCCTCGCAGATAGATGGATACAATATAAATGATAAGAGTTCAGCATAGGCAGAGCACGTAGGAAGTTTTTTGTTGACAAGTTTTATGTCAGAATCAACTGGTAATAATATCAAACGGATATAACAAATTGCGTTCAGTGATAATTAACGGAACAAAAGTGAGCATATAAGAAAGGTTGATTCTTAGGGTATAGATTCCCTTTAAAGAGAATCTCTAGTTTATTGTCAGCGAGATTAACGAGACCACCGATATGGAATAAGAAGCAGTCTGAGGTATCTTAACTATGGAGGAACTCTGTGCAGACATTATTCTTCCCAGTACAGTCCAGATAATTCTCAGTTTATTATCCGTCTACAGAGAGGAGAGCCCTGTATAGGTCACATCAATGAGGATGGATGAAGACCAAAGTCACATGACTGAGAGGATATTAAACCTCACCCTGGAGATCATCTACCTGCTGACTGGAGAGGTGAGGAGGATTCTGGGAGGTCACATGGCATCACTCTTATCTTTCAAATGGCCTGACCAGAGATGTGAGGAGGATTCTGAGAAGTCTGTTTTGACAAATGTTACTTTCTCTCATTATACAGGATTATAAAGTAGTGAAGAAAATATCTGGTGATCCATTAACATCTAGCAGCCATCTTCAGAGGACATCGCCCATCACAGTGCCTCCACCTCACTGTCGGACAACAGAGGTAACCAGTGCCAAGAAGATTCTGGAAGTCACCAAGAAGATTGTTGATCTGCTGACAGGAGAGGTGAGCGGTGGTGGCAATTCTGGGACATTATCCAGTAACAGACAAGGGATGTGTCTGGATGGTGACTGTATCATTGTGTGTGTCAGGTTCCTATAAGGTGTCAGGATGTCACTGTCTATTTCTCCATGGAGGAGTGGGAGTATATAGAAGGACACAAGGATCTCTACAAGGACATCGTAATGGAGAATCAGCCGCCCCTCACATCACCGGGTAAGAGGAGACTTTACTGTAAAGGGGAAAGCAGTACGGAGGGTCCACCTAAATCCCCCATCATCTGATAAACACATAGAAACAATGTATTCAGTCAGTGTGTGTGTTTCCTACAGATGGATCCAGTAATGGGAACCCACCAGAGAGATGTTCCCCTTCTCTGTATTCCCGGGATTCCACACAGGAAGGTCACACCATCCCTCACCATGATCAGGTAGGTAAACTTAAACATCAACTTTAACTGCTTAATTACCAGCCGCCGCAGTTATACTGCGGCAGATTAGCTCCCCTGCGCAAATTGCCGTCGTACAAAGGTTTGCGCAGGCACAGTTGCAAGCATGCGCGCGCCGCCGGTGGCGCTCTCATGCGTGCTGCGTGGGTCGGGCGGACTCGATGTCCGCTGGGGGCCCGCGATCGCCTAGTACAGAGGCAGAATGAGGATCTGCCTTTGTAAACAAGACGGGTCCCCATTCTGACAAGGGTCATGTCAGAGATCTACTGTTTCCAGTGATCAGGAACAGTGATCTCTGTCATTTCCCAGGCAGCCCTCCCCCACATTGTTAGAACACACCTAGGGAACACGCTTAACCCCTTGATCGCCCCCTAGCGTTAACCCCTTCCCTGCCAGTGTCATTTTTACATTGATCAGTGCATTTTTATAGCACTGATCAATGTAATAATGTCACTGGTCCTCAAAAAGCGCCATTTAGGGTCAGATTTGACCGCCGCAATGTCGCAATCCCACTAAAAAGCGCAGATCGTCACCATTACCAGTAAAAACAATTTAAAAAAATTAAAGTCCCTAAATCTATCCCAAAGTTTGTAGACGCGATAACTTTTGTGCAAACCAATCAATATACGCCTATTTTACCAAAAATATGTAGAAGAATATATATTGGCCTAAACTGATGAATACATTTTTTTTTTTTTTTTTGTTATGTTTTATAGCAAAAAGTAAAAAAAGATTTTTCAAAATCGTCGCTCTTTGTTTCTAGCTCAAAAAAAATGCAGAGGTGATCAAATACCACCAAAAGAAAGCTCTATTTGTGGAAAAAAAAAAGACGTAAATTTTGTTTGGGTACAGCGTCGCGCGACCGCGCAATTGTCAGTTAAAGCGACGCAGTGCTGTATCGCAAAAAATGGCCTGGTCATTAAGGGGGTAAATCCTGATGGTCCTTAAGTGGTTAAACATGTATTCCAAGCAAGGAGATGACATTCTTGTATGTAATTTATGGTTCTTTTTTTTTTTTTTTATGTTTTCTTAATCTTTGGAGTTTAGGCTGTAGAACTAAAAGACATCAAGGTTGAGGTAAAAGAGGAAGAAGAAGAGATTTTGGTGAGTGGAGATCTGCCGTCCATGGAGGAGTTGGAGACGATTATGGAAAATAAACAGGAGGAATCTTCTCTACATATGGACACAAGTAAGTCATTTCCTGAAGTAATATGCTAAGTCATTTAAAATCTTTCCCATCAATCACTATTCTACATTTTTACAGCTTTTCCACAAAGAATCCTTTCTGTATACAGAGGTTCATTTGTTTTGCTCCAAAAACACACAGTTTGTACTGTCCTTGTTTAAGACAGAAAACCTCATATTCCTTCATTTAAGGAAAAGATTAAGAAGATTTAACTATTAACAATAAGTACATCATCTATGTATTTACCCTTCAACTCAACATTCCCAACACATGTGGTAGAGGTGGTGTAGACCACATGGTATACAAATTTCCAGCCCTCTCCTGTATAATGTAATCTTTGTATTTACTACACTATCCAATGTTACAAAAATAAACAAGGAGATATTGTACACCATATGAAAGGTGAATCTCCATTATTCAATATAATGTCATGTTCCCAATGAATGAGGTAGAGGAAGGCCCATTTAATCTTTGCTGTTAGCATATTACCCAATGTTTCTAGCAAATGAGGTGAAGATACTGTATACCATATGAAAGGTTCATCTCTATTCCTCACTATAATGTCATGTTCCCAACAAATGAGGAGGAGATACTGTACACCATATGAAAGGTTCATCTCTATTCCTCAATATAATGTCATGTTCCCAACAAATGAGGGGGAGATACTGTACACCATATGAAAGGTCCATCTCCATTCCTCAATATAACGTCATGTTCCTAATAAATAAGGTGGAGATACTGTACACCATATGAAAGGTCCATCTCCATTCCTATATATAATGCCAAGTTCCCAACAAATGAGGAGGAGATACTGTACACCATATGAAAGGTTCATCTCTATTCCTCAATATAATGTCATGTTCCCAACAAATGAGGAGGAGATACTGTACACAATATGAAAGGTCCATCTCCATTCCTCAATATAACGTCATGTTTCCAACAAATGAGGTGGAGATACTGTACACCATATGAAAGGTCCATCTCCATTCCTCAATATAATGTCATGTTCTCAACAATTAAGGAGAAGATACTTTACACCATATGAAAGGTCCATCTCCATTGTTATATTGAAAGATTGAGATTCCTAAATACAGGACTTAAAGAATTCTTATAACATTTGGTTTAAACATTGCTTTCCAAGAGATGGACACTGGATATGGAATAAGAACCTCAGACGGAGATCTTTTTTTATTTCCAGATTATGCACAAGCTAACGGAACAGCTCAAAATTCACAACAAACAAATTCCTTTGATGAAAACATACATCACAGACCATACTGTTTGGCAAGATCGATGGATCCTTTGAACCCTGAAGAATCCTCTATTCATTCAAAAAATATCACTTCAGATATTCACCTAAAATCTCACAATGTGGATAGATCAACTGACCCATCTAGTCCCAAGAAGTCTTCTTTAAACCATGAAGGAGATCATATAGTAGACAATTCATTGTCATGTTTAGAGAGTGGGAACTCCTTCACTGAAAACAAAGTACTTTTTAGACACCAGAGAACTCACATTCCTGAACACTCATCTTCCTTTTCTGAGTTCGAGAAATGTTTCACTAATGAAGGACAACCTCTTACACACCAGAGAAGTAACACATGTGAGCATCCTTTTTCCTGTTCTGAGTGTGGAAAATGTTTCACTCAGAAAGGATGCCTTCTTATACACCAGAGAATTCACACAGGTGAGCGTCCTTTTTGCTGTTCAGAGTGCGGGAAATGTTTCATCGAGAAAGGAAAACTTCTAACACACCAGAGAACTCACACAGGTGAGCGTCCGTTTTCCTGTTCAGAGTGCGGAAAAAGCTTTGCTCAAAAAGGAACCCTCATTAGACACCAGAGAATGCACACAGGTGAGCGCCCTTTTTCCTGTTCAGAGTGCGGGAAATGTTTCCCCGAGAAAGGAAAACTTCTCAGACATCAGAGAGTTCACACTGGTGCACGTTCTTTTTCCTGTTCAGAGTGCGGGAAATGTTTCACAAAGAAAGGAAAATTTCTCAGACACAAGGAAACTCACACAGGTGAGCATTCTTTTTCCTGTTTAGAGTGCGGAAAATGTTTCACTGAGAAAGCAAACCTTCTTGTACACTATCAAAGTCACAAAGGCAAGCGCCCGCACTCATGTTCGGAGTGTGGAAAAATTTTCAACCGCAAAGGGAACCTTCTTAGACACCAGAGAATTCACAGCCGTGAGAGTCCTTTTGCATGTTCTAAGTGCGGGAAGTGTTTCGTTGTGAGAGAAAAACTACTTAAACATCAGAGAATTCACCATAGTGAGCATCCTTTTTCCTCTTAAGAGTGCAAGGAATGTTTCACTGTGAAACCACCAGAAAGGTTACAAAGGCAAGCGCCCCTTTTAATGTTCAGTGTGTGGGAAATGTTTTACCCAGAAAGAAGACCCTTTTACACAGCAGAGAATTTACATGGGCAAACATCCATTTTTCTGTTCAGGGTGCTGGAAATAATTCATCCACAAAACCATCCTACTTAAACCTAGAATGATAAATAAGAGAATAAGCAATAGAGTACATTATATTGAGTCAGTTTTAAACTATTTTTCGCTGAATAGTATTCTACACTTCTGCAGCTCTTCCAGCAAAGAATCCTTTCTGTAGTCAGAAGTTAAACCTTTTTTCCCTCCCACAACATACAGTCTGTCATGCCTTTGTTCGGGAACTTCACATCATTCAGTAAGGAAAAGATCAAGAAATCTTAACTGTTTACAATAAGAACATCGTCAATGTACCTATCCTACATCCCCACGTTCCCAACAAATGTGGTGCAGGTACTGTAGATGATATGGTGTACAAACCTCCAGTCAACATTTACTGCACTGAACAATGTTACAAACAAACTAGGTGGAGATACTTTACACCATAAGATAAGAAAGGTCCATCTCCGTTCCTCAAAATAACGTCATGTTCCCAACAAATGAGGTGGAGATACTACACAGTATGAAAGGTCCATCTCCATTCCTCAATATAACGTCATGTTCCAACAAATGGGGTGGAGATATCGTACACCATTTGAAAGGTCCATCTCTGTTCCTCAATATAATGGCATGTTCCCAACAAATGAGGAGGAGATACTGTACACCATATGAAAGGTCCATCTCCATTCCTCAATATAATGTAATGTTCCCAGCACATGAAGAGGGGATATTGTACACCATATGAAAGGTCCATCTCTGTTCCTTAATATAACGCCATGTTCCCAACACATGAGGAGGAGATACTGTACACCATATGAAAGTTCCACCTCCATTCCTCAATATAATGTCATGTTCCCAACAAATGAGGAGGAGATACTGTACACCATATGAAAGGTCCATCTCCATTCCTCAATATGATGTCATGTTCCCAACAAATGAGGAGGAGATACTGTACACCATATGAAAGGTCCATCTCCATTCTTTAGTATAACGTCATGTTCCCAACAAATGAAGAAGAGATAATGTACACCATATAAAAGGTCCATCTCCATTCCTCAATATAATGTCATGTTCCCAACAAATGAGGAGGAGATACTGTACACCATATGAAAGTTCCACCTCCATTCCTCAATATAATGTCATGTTCCCAACAAATGAGGAGGAGATACTGTACACTAGATTTATATCCTTTATCTGGTTTGTATTTATTTTTTGGTATGATTGCACCCAATTCTATGCCAGAACTCTGAGAAACTGGTGAGTGCTGTACAAACATGTATCATTTCTGAATGGAAGACTTGAAGCATACTTATAACTTTTATTAAAATATTGTTTTCCTACATATGGTCTCTTTGTAATAATACCTCAGAGGGAGAGTTTGTTTTATTTCCAGATTGTAATAGATTGCAAGATCATTGGACAGTACACTATTTCCCAAGAATAAAATCCTTCATTTAAAATATACATACTATGATGGTGTAAACAGATCCATCAAATCTCAAGGAAACTTCTTCACACCATGGCGGAGTTCACATAACATTGTTATGTTCAGGTTGTGCTAAATATTTCCCCAAAAACTTGCAAAAGAGAGCGTCCCTATTTATATTTGAAGTGTGGGAAATGATTCCGTGAGGTTCCTAGACACCATAAAAGACCTTTCTTATGTTCAGCATGAAGGAAATTTTTCTGCAAGAAAGCAAAACTTCTTACACACCAGAAATGCCACCCGAAAAAGTCACCAGAAAAATCACAAAGACGAGCGCCCTGTCTCATGTAGGGAAAACTTTCCTTCAGAAAGAGGACCTCAGACATCATCACTAGGGTGAGCATTCCTATTCATGCTTAGAGTGAGGGAAATCATAAAACACACCTTCATATTCCCCAGAGAATTCATGTAGGTGAGCATCCTTTTTTTCCTGTGCACAGTGCGGGGAATGTTTCTACGAGAAAGAAAAACTTCTTAACCACCAGAGAATTCACACAGGCGAGTGTCCCCATTCATGTTCAGAGTGCAGGAAAGGTTTCACTCATAAAGTAGACCTTTTAATACACCATATAATTAACCTGAGTGATCTTCCTTATTCCTGTTCCTATTCCTCAGAAAGGACAACTTATTAGACACTGGAACAGTCCCATCATTGAGCACCTTTTCTCATGTTTAGAGCGTGGGATAGGTTTCATTCAGAAAGACGACCTTCTTTCTACATAGTTATACATAGTTATACATAGTTAGTCAGGTTGAAAAAAGACACAAGTCCATCCAGTCCAACCATAAAAAAAAAAAAAAACGTACAATCCAATATACCCAATACTATACCCACAGTTGATCCAGAGGAAGGCAAAAAACCCCAGCAGAGCATGCTCCAATTTGCTACAGCAGGGGAAAAAATTCCTTCCTGATCCCAGAGAGGCAATCGGATTTTCCCTGGATCAACTTTACCTATAAATGTCAGTACCCAGTTATATTATGTACATTTAGGAAAGTATCCAGGCCTTTCTTAAAGCAATCTACTGAGCTGGCCAGAACCACCTCTGGAGGGAGTCTATTCCACATTTTCACAGCTCTTACTGTGAAGAAACCTTTCCGTATTTGAAGATGAAATCTCTTTTCCTCCAGTCGTAAAGAGTGCCCCCTTGTCCTCTGTGTTGACCGTAAAGTGAATAACTCAACACCAAGTTCACTATATGGACCCCTTATATATTTAAACATGTTGATCATATCCCCCCTTATTCTCCTCTTCTCAAGAGTGAACAAATTCAGTTCCTCTAATCTTTCCTCATAGCTGAGCTCCCCCATGCCTCTTATCAGTTTGGTTGCCCTTCTCTGCACTTTCTCCAGTTCCCCGATATCCTTTTTGAGAACTGGTGTCCAAAACTGAACTGCATATTCCAGATGAGGTCTTACTAATGATTTGAACAGGGGCAAAATGATATCTCTCTCTCTGGAGTCCATACCTCTCTTAATACAAGAAAGAACTTTGCTCGCTTTGGAAACCGCAGCTTGGCATTGCATGCTATTATTGAGCTTATGATCTACCAAAACCCCCAGATCCTTCTCCACTACAGATTCCCCCAGTTGTACTCCCCCTAGCATGTATGATGCATGCATATTCTTAGCCCCCAAGTGCAGAACTTTACATTTATCAACATTAAACCTCATCTGCCACATAGTCGCCCAATTAGACAGTGCATTGAGGTCGGCTTGTAAATCGGAGACATCCTGTAAGGACGTTATTCCACTGCATAGCTTGGTGTCATCTGCAAAGACAGAAATGTTACTTTTGATCCCAGACCCAATATCATTTATAAAGATATTAAAGAGTAAGGGTCCCAGCACTGAACCTTGGGGTACACCACTGATAACCTTAGACCAGTCAGAGTAAGAATCATTAACCACTACTCTCTGAATTCTGTCTTTTAGCCAGTTTTCTATCCATTTACAAACTGATATTTCCAAGCCTGTAGACTTTAACTTACACATGAGCCGTGTGTGCGGAACTGTATCAAACGCTTTTGCAAAATCCAAATAAACCACGTCCACAGCCACCCCTCTGTCCAAGGTTTTACTTACCTCTTCATAAAAAGAAATCAGGTTTGTCTGACAACTTCTGTCTTTCATGAACCCATGCTGTCTGTTGCTTAAAATGTTTTTTTCCAGCAAGAACTCGTCTATGTGGTCTTTTATTAAACGCTCCAGTATCTTCCCGACTATAGAAGTTAAACTAACAGGTCTATAGTTACTTGGTAAAGACTTTGATCCCTTTTTAAATATAGGCACCACGTTCGCCCTGCGCCAATCCAGCGGTACTATTCCCGTCATTAATGAGTCCCTAAAAATTAGATACAATGGCTTTGAAATTACAGAGCTCAATTCTTTTAGGATCTGTGGGTGGATGCCATCAGGTCCAGGTGCTTTATCCACCTTTATTCTGTCTAAATATTTCTGGACCATATCCCTTTTGAGCCATTGTGGATCATTGGGGGCTGTGTCAATACCACCCCCATTATGCACATGAACTTCCCCATGCTCTTTTGTATACACAGAGCTGAAGAAAGTATTTAATAAATTAGCCTTCTCCTTGTCCCCAGTCACCCACTCTAGATTATTTTGTAAAGGGCCTACATGCTCAGACCTGACCTTTTTACTATTAATATATTTGAAGAATTTTTTGGGGTTTGTCCTACTATTTTTTGCGATCTGTCGTTCGTTTTGAATTTTTGCACCCTTGATTTCCTTTTTACATATTCTGTTAAATTCTTTGTAGCATTTAAATGACACTAGTGTTCCTTCATTTTTATATTTTTTAAAAGCTCTTTTCTTATTGTTTATAGCTTTTCTAACTTTGACCGTGAGCCACATAGGTTTTCTTTTTAGCCTTTTAAACTTATTGCCCATGGGAATATACTTTGCAGTGAGGTCCCAAACAGTCTTTTTGAAGAATTCCCATTTCTGTTCTGTGTTTATCGCTGCCAATATTCCCTCCCAGTCTAAGTCCTCGAGAGCAGCCCTCATCCTTGGAAAATTTGCTCTCTTGAAGTTAAGTGTTTTTATCTTTCCCTTATGTATTTCTTGTTTACAGCTAACATCAAATGAAATCATGTTATGGTCACTGCTACCCAGGTGTTCCTTTATCTGCACATTAGTAATAAGCTCTGCATGGTTTGAGATTACCAGGTCCAACAGAGCTTCATTCCTAGTTGGGGCCTCAATAAACTGGACCATAAAATTGTCCTGTACTAGGTTTATAAATTTTTGCCCTTTAACTGTCCCAGCAGTGCCATTACTCCAGTCAATTTCTGGGTAGTTAAAATCTCCCATTATTATCACTGTCCCAGCCCTTGCAGCCCTTTCCATCTGTGCAAGGAGCTGAGTCTCCACCTCCTCGTTAACATTGGGTGGTCAATAACAAACTCCAATGATTAACTTTGAACTACGCCCATCTATATGCAGTTCCACCCATAATTCTGAGGGGGTAGAGAGGGCCAAGTTGTGTACAATACGCATAACAGTACAATAGGAGGACGTTAAAATTAGTGGTTTTAGGGGCATTAAACTGTATCAATATAGTCCTTAAAGTGATTGTAAAGGATCATTTTTTATTTTTTTTAAATAACAAACATATCATACTTACCTCCTCTGTGCAGCTCATTTTGCACAGTGTGGCCCCAAACATCCTCTTCTGGGGTCCCCCGGCGGCTCCTCCCCGCATCAGATAACCACATAGGAGAAGCGCTCCTAGGGGGGTTCTTGCGGGCGTGCTCCCGCGTCCAGCATTTGCATCCATAGACACAAATGCTGGACTCGGCCCCGTAATGGCAATACATGAGGCAACACAACAATTGTAAAAATACAACCATTGTCCTAAACATGGGCAATAAATAATCAATGGTATTGCTACATAAAAGGAAAATACAATAGCTAAAGCCCACTCTATTTTATACATATATATATTGACATGGGAATTTATAGATAGGCAACTCCTATCTTCATATTAATTAGTGGTTCCAAATTATTCATAACTACTGCAGTAGGGAACAGACACAAAAGATACACTCCGCATCTTTCCAAATAACTGTTCTGCTTTATTATGACACAATTAAAGGTTTTTATACACGTGATTACGTGTCAATAATTACAGGTATTAATCCCTTTTAATGGATGAATCTAATAAAATTGTATATGTTTTACTGAGACATTGTGGTGCTGGATTTTTTCTCTTATAATGGCAATAAAAATATACTAAGCCATAGCATTCATACAGGATATGGGTGACAAGTGAAAGTTTCACCCAGATTGCCGATTTATTGGATATGGGCCTCTTTACGATGACTATTAGTTGAGAAGGGCCTCCTCACATGGGCGGTCAATTAAAAAAGGTACTCTTTCATAGGTAGCCAGCAGGAAGAATGGCTTCTACATTCAAGGTAAGTGGGGAAAATGATCACCAAAAGATTATTAGATTAATGCTGTAGAACAGGCTGTCGGAGAATGTAGTGTGGATGGTGGAGGAGATCTGTCGGAGAATGTAGTGTGGATGGTGGGGGGAGAACTGTCGGAGAATGTAGTGTGGATGGTGGGGGAGATCTGTCGGAGAATGTAGTGTGGATGGTGGGGGGAGAACTGTCGGAGAATGTAGTGTGGATGGTGGGGGAGAGCTGTCGGAGAATGTAGTGTGGATGGTGGAGGAGAGCTGTCGGAGAATGTAGTGTGGATGGGGGAGGAGAGCTGTCGGAGAATGTAGTGTGGATGGTGGAGGAGATCTGTCAGAGAATGTAGTGTGGATGGTGGAGGAGATCTGTCGGAGAATGTAGTGTGGATGGTGGAGGAGAGCTGTCGGAGAATGTAGTGTGGATGGTGGAGGAGATCTGTCAGAGAATGTAGTGTGGATGATGTAGGGGAGCTGTTGGAGAATGTAGTGTAGATGGTGGAGGAGAGCTGTCGGAGAATGTAGTGTGGATGGTGGAGGAGAGCTGTCGGAGAATGTAGTGTGGATGGTGGGGGGAGAGCTGTAGGAGAATGTAGTGTGGATGGTGGGGGGAGAGCTGTCGGAGAATGTAGTGTGGATGGTGGGGGGAGAGCTGTAGGAGAATGTAGTGTGGATGGTGGGGGGAGAGCTGTAGGAGAATGTAATGTGGATGGTGGAGGAGAGCTGTCGGAGAATGTAGTGTGGATGGTGGGAGGAGAACTGTCGGAGAATGTAGTGTGGATGGTGGAGGAGAGCTGTCGGAGAATGTAGTGTGGATGGTGGGGGGAGAGCTGTAGGAGAATGTAGTGTGGATGGTGGGGGGAGAGCTGTCGGAGAATGTAGTGTGGATGGTGGGGGGAGAGCTGTAGGAGAATGTAGTGTGGATGGTGGGGGGAGAGCTGTCGGAGAATGTAGTGTGGATGGTGGAGAAGAGCTGTCGGAGAATGTAGTGTGGATGGTGGAGGAGAGCTGTCGGAGAATGTAGTGTGGATGGTGGAGGAGAGCTGTCGGAGAATGTAGTGTGGATGGTGGAGGAGAGCTGTCGGAGAATGTAGTGTGGATGATGGGTGGAGAGCGGTCGAAGAATGTAGTGTGGATGGTGGGAGAAGAGCTGTTGGAGAATGTAGTGTGGATGGTGGAATTGAACTGTCGGAGAATGTAATGTGGATGGTGGGAGGAGAGCTGTCAGAGAACGTTTCAAGGGAGGATGGAGCTGATGAGATCACGGTGTGAATTAGATGATCTCTCAGAAAATGTAGTGCAGACATTGGGGATGGAGGCAGAACACAGGGGTGCATAGAGTGTTTAGTAATGTAGACAATGCTGGAAGAACAATTTGTATTGCGATGATAATCACATCCTGGTAGAGATACACTTTGATTGTTTATGAACATGTCTGTTCTGGGGACTTTTCGGCATTGCAGTGGAAAACTCTGGAAGGGACGGGATCTGATGAGGGCTTCATATACTGTCATATAACATTGGTTCCTGTTGGTAGAATCCTCCAGCAATGTGAAATATGAAAGCTCTAACCTGTGTGATAAATATTTTTTTATGGAATAATTCTCCGCACTATTGTTTTGTTTGCTTTTCATTCTTCTGTGTCATCAGGATTGTACCTACTAAGACTATAAAAACGTTTTTATTTTTAATTTATTTATCTTTTGGGTATCGTCTTGGTATTTTTAATCTGCATGTGAAAATAATTGAATGAGTACCATGCAAACTGATGATGATGTTATTAACAATGTAGAAATAAAAAAATATCTAAATGTTATGTTCATTATGTTGTATTTCAAAGACTGATTTCATTTTCTTAATTTTTTTTTTTTATATTGTCTGGATATTATCCGAGGTATAATCTGCGTGTGTAATGTATGTAATGCAATAGAAGAATGTGCCGTAGAACGTAGACTGCAGTATTTATTTTCGCCACGTGAAGGAAGTGATGTAAGATGAGACAGGAAGTGATGTCACATAGAAACAGGAAGTTCCGGGGGATAGTTGAGTTGGGAGGAAGTAGAGACGAGGCATTGTTGAAGTTGGAAGCAGAGGCTGTAATAAGATGTTGGTACAAGTAGGGGAAAGCACACACAGGTCCAGTGTTGAGAGGTGGGTTAAAGGCACAGGGGTTAGAGGAGGAAGTGGTGGTAACAAGGGTGGCTCAAGATTAGGGTTGCCACCTTATCCCTTTAAACTCGAATGCATATTAATTACACAGGTTCCGATGCTAATTTAATGCAGATAAGGCACTAAGTGAGTTTAATAACCACCTTAATCATCGACAGAACCTGTTTAATTAAAATGACTTTGGGTTTAAAGGGATGAGGTGGCAACCCTACTCACGATATACCTACACAGTGTAGCGAGGCTTGGAGTGAGTAGCAGGCACAGGTACAGTTTTGGTGGTGGTGGTGGGGGGTACAAGCTCAGTGGTAAAATGGGAAGGGGGTGTTTGCAAGCATTCTGGTGACAATGGAAATTGGGAAGTGTGAAGGTGTACTCTTGTCTATTACTTTATTTTAGTACTGAGTATTAAGAAAGGGCACATGGATATCTACAAGGACGTCATGATGGAGAATCAGCCGCCCCTCACATCACCGGGTAAGAGGAGACTTTATTGTAAAGGAGAGAGCAGTACGGAGGGTCCACCTAGATCCCCCATCATCTGATAAACAAATAGAAACAATGTATTCAGTCAGTGTGTGTGTTTCCTACAGATGGATCCAGTAATGGGAACCCACCAGAGAGAGGTCCTCGTCTCCTGTATTGCCGGAATTCCACACAGGAAGGTCACACCATCCCTCACCATCATCAGGTAGATAGGTAGAACACAACAGTGACTCCAGACTTATGAGATTACACTCTTATCTCTGCCTATTAGTCCTCACATTTTAAAGGTTTTACTTTGTTGGTGTTAATTTAGAATGAAGAACAGACGTATATAAAAGTTGAGGTTAAAAAGCAAGAAGAGGAGACGTCTGTAATAGATTATCAGCCAACTACAGAGGAAGTTAGGATGATGGGGACAATCAAACAGGAGGAACCTTCTCTGGATATCAGCACAGGTGAGTAAAGAACACTAAATACAGGAAGAGTTTTGGTATATAGATAAATGATTGTGGATCTGTAGGTCTTCACCTCATTAGGAAAGATTATCTTTGTAAGGACGTCATGATGGAGAATCAGCCACCCATCCCATCACTGGGTAAGAGGAGACTTTATTGTAAAGGAGAGAGCAGTACGGAGGGTCCACTTAGATCTCCCATCATCTGATAAACACATAGGGGTTGATTTACTAAAACTGGAGAGTGCAAAATCTGGTGTATCTGTGCATAGAAACCAATCAGCTTCTAACTTCAGCTTGTTCAATTAAGCTTTGACAATAAAATTTGGAAGCTGATTGATTTCTATGCACAGATACACCCAATTTTGCACTCACCATTTTTAGTAAATCAACCCCATAAAATCAATGTATTTAGTCAGTGTGTGTTTCCTACAGATGGATCCAGTAAGGGGAACCCACCAGAGAGCTGTCCCTGTCCTCTGTATTCCTGGGATTCCACACAGGAAGATCAAACCATCCCTCACCATGATCAGGTAGATGTAGTCCTAAACATGTAATGAAAGGGCATTTATCTGTGTAAACTCTTGTATTTTATTATACCTGTATTTTATGATCTTTGAGTTTAGGGTGAAGAACTAAAATATATCAAAGCTGAGGTTAAAGAAGAAGAGGCATTGGTAGGTGGTGCTCAGCTGTCTGTGGAAGAGGGGGAAATAATTGTGAAAAGTCAGCAGGAGCAATCGTCTTTAGATATAAACACAAGTAAGTAGTAAATTAAATGAAGAAACAGTTCACATTATCATTTTAGTTTTTGTTTAGTATAAAGTATAGTATGTACACCATACGAAAGGTCCATCTCCATTCCTCAATATAACATCATGTTCCCAACAACTTAGGTGGAGATACTGTACACCATATGAAAGGTCCATCTCCATTCCACAATATAACGTCATGTTCCGAACAAATGAGGTGGAGATACTGAAGACCATATGAAAGGTCCATCTCCATTCCTCAATATAACGTCATGTTCCCAACAACGTAGGTGGAGATACTGTACACCATATGAAAGGTCCATCTCCATTCCACAATATAACGTCATGTTCCGAACAAATGAGGTGGAGATACTGTACACCATATGAAAGGTCCATCTCCATTCCTCAATATAACGTCATGTTCCCAACAACGTAGGTGGAGATACTGTACACCATATGAAAGATCCATCTCCATTCCTCAATATAACGTCATGTTCCGAACAAATGAGGTGGAGATACTGAACACCATATGAAAGGTCCATCTCCATTCCTCAATATAATGTCATGTTCCCAACAAATGAGGAGGAGATCCTGTACACCATATGAAAGGTCCATCTCCATTCCTCACAATGAGGTGGTTAAAGGTTCAGTTTCAGTTTTAATAATAACAATGTCATCAATGTACATTGTTACCCAGTGTGGTTTGGGTGTATTGTGTCCTTTTTATGTGGCTTGTATTCATATTTGTATTTCTATTATGATTGCACCTAATGCCCCGTACACACGGTCGGACTTTGTTCGGACATTCCGACAACAAAATCCTAGGATTTTTTCCGACGGATGTTGGCTCAAACTTGTCTTGCATACACACGGTCACACAAAGTTGACGGAAAATCCAATCATTCTGAACGCGGTGACGTAAAACACGTACGTCGGGACTATAAACGGGGCAGTGGCCAATAGCTTTCATCTCTTTATTTATTCTGAGCATGCGTGGCACTTTGTCCGTCGGATTTGTGTACGGATTTTGTTGTCGGAAAATTTTATATCCTGCTCTCAAACTTTGTGTGTCGGAAATTCCGATGGAAAATGTGTGATGGAGCCTACACACGGTCGGAATTTCCGACAACAAGGTCCTATCACACATTTTCCGTCGGAAAATCCGACCGTGTGTACGGGGCATAAGACTTATGCCAGAGGTCTGTGAAGCTGTTAACAGTTACATCAAAATGTAAGAATAATGAAAGAAAGATGTTAGGAACTCGTATAACATTTTGTTTAATGATTGCTTTCCAACAGATGGACGCTGTGTACAGAATAGGAATATCCCAGGGGGAGATCTTCTTTTATTTCTTGATAATGCAGAAGATACGAGGTCAATGCCATATTTACCCAGAATAAATTCCCTTAGTCAACATGTCCATCACAGACCATATCATGTGGAGACATCAATAGATCCCTCTAATCCTGAGGAATCTTCTGACCAATCACATAAAATGACTTCACTTATTCATCTAAAATATTGCAGTGTGAATAGATCAACAGATCCCTCTAATCGCGAGGACTCCTTTTCAAGCCGTGAGGAAGTTCCCATAGCAGACAATTCATTATCGTGTTTAGAGTGCGGAAGATGTTTCACTCAGAAAAGAGAACTTCTTACACATTGGAAAACTCACAAGAGTGAGCGCTCCTATACATGTATAGAGTGCGGGAAATGTTTTACAGAGAAAAGAAAGCTTTTTATACACCAGAGAACTCACACAGGCGAGCGTCCCTTTTCCTGTACGGAGTGCGGGAAACGCTTCACTCAGAAAGGGGACCTTCTTATACACCAGAGAAGTCACACAGGCGAGCGCGCTTTCTCGTGTTCAGAGTGTGGGAAAAGTTTCTTTAGGAAAGACAGCCTTGTTAAACACCACAGGATTCACACGGGTGAGCGTCCTTTTTCGTGTTCGGAGTGCGGGAAAGGTTTCATTCAGAAATGGGACCTTCTTATGCACCAGAGAAATCACACAGGGGCGCATCCGTTCTCATGTTCTGAATGTGGGAAATGTTTCAATACAAAGCAACACCTTCTTGCACACGAGAGAACTCACACAGGCGAGCGTCCTTTCTCGTGTTTAGAGTGCGGGAAATATTTTACCCAGCAAGGAAGCCTTTTCAAGCACCAGAGAATTCACACAGGCGAGCGTCCATTTTCCTGTTCAGAGTGCGGGAAGTGTTTTACTGAGAAAGGAAGCCTTCTAACACACCAGAGAATTCACACGGGTGAGAGTCCTTTTTCCTGTTCAGAGTGCGGGAAATGTTTCAATCAGAAAGGCAATCTTATTATGCACCAGAGAATTCACACAGGTGAGCGTCCTTTCTCCTGTTTGGAGTGCGGCAAATGTTTCACTCAAAAAGGAGACCTCGTTGCGCACCAGAAAACGCACAAAAGCAAGCGCCCCTATTCATGTTCAGAGTGCGGGAAATGTTTCTGCGATGAAGCAAAACTTGATATACACCAGAGAATTCACACAGGTGAGTATCCCTATTCTTGTCCACAGTGTGGGAATTGTTTCACTGAAAAAGAAGACCTTGTTACACACCAGGAAAGCCACAAGAGCGGGCCCCCTTATTCATGTTCAGAGTGCGGGAAATGTTTCCGTGATAAGGCAAAACTTGTTATACATCAGAGAATTCACACAGGCGAGCGTCCTTTCTCATGTTTAGAGTGCGGGAAATGTTTCTCCAGAAAAGACTATCTTGTTAAACATAAAAAAAAAACACATGGGTGAGGGTCCTTTTTCATGTTAAGAATTGTGTTTAAGGACAATAAAAAGATTTGTAAAGATACTCGTCGATCGCCCTTTCTTCATACTGAGTGTAGAATTTGTTTTATGTTTAGCGCCACCCCCATGAGGGCCACTGGAAGATGACTGACCCTAAAGGTTTCCCTGACCTTGCAAGCAAACCAATATCCCTGACACCTTGTGTTTGGACTTGTCTCAAAGCAGTGGTTGCCCGCTCATAAGGGGCGTAGGGGCACCGCCCTCCCAATCCATGGACCAGGCGCCAGACGCATGGATTTCAATGTTTTTTTTTTTTTTTTTAAACACATGGTTTGAGCCTGAGGCTCTAATTGGCTTCAAAAAGGGCGGACTCGGGGCGCAGAGCACTGCGCCCTGAGCCCACCCAGTTCTGTGACAATAGCGCATTAATATTCGCTATTGTCATCCTGATTCTCCTCCTGGCCAATCTTAGGATTCCCGGACGAATCGCGTCTCAGGACCCGCTTCCTGTTTGGTCGGGAGGAGAAGCAATGGCCCCGGCTCTTCTCCCTGCAAGCTGCGGGCCATGTGCAACGAGGAGCCGCAGGTGGAGGGGCAGCAACAGCCTCTTCCGGGTGTCCAACCCCGGATCCAGCACCAACACCACCACCTCGTCATCGTCCTCTTAAGGCAGTGGTCTCCAAACTGTGGCCCAGGAGCCCAATGCAGACCTTTGCTTGCTTTTATCTGGCCCTTGGGACACTATTTCATCCACTGATAACAACAATGGGGCATAATTCCACCCTGCTGACCCTAATGAAAAGGCAACATTCCTCCCAATGATACCAACGATAGGGGCACAATTCCTCCCAATGACACCAACGATAGGGCACAATTCCTCCCAATGACACCAACGATAGGGCACAATTCCTCCTAATGACACCAACGATAGGGCACAATTCCTCCTAATGACACCAACAATAGGGCACAATTCCTCCCAATGACACCAAAGATAGGGTACAATTCCTCCCAATGACACCAACAATAGGGTACAATTCCTCCCAATGACACCAACAATCCGGCACAATTCCTCCTAATGGCACCAACGATGGGGCACAATTCCTCCCAATGACACCAATGATGGGGCACAATTCCTCCCAATGACACCAACGATGGGGCACAATTCCTCCCAATGACACCAACGATAGGGCACAATTCCTCCCAATGACACCAACAATCGGCACAATTCCTCCCAATGACACCAACGATAGGGGCACAATTCCTCCCAATGACACCAACGATAGGGCACAATTCCTCCCAATGACACCAACGATAGGGGTACAATTCCTCCCAATGACACCAACGATGGGGCACAATTCCTCCCAATGACACCAACGATAGGGCACAATTCCTCCCAATGACACCAACGATGGGGCACAATTCCTCCCAATGACACCAACGATGGGGCACAATTCCTCCCAATGACACCAACGATAGGGCACAATTCCTCCCAATGACACCAACAATCGGCACAATTCCTCCCAATGACACCAACGATAGGGGCACAATTCCTCCCAATGACACCAACGATAGGGGTACAATTCCTCCCAATGACACCAACGATCGGGCACAATTCCTCCAAATGACACCAACGATAGGGCACAATTCCTCTTAATGACACCAACGATCGGGCACAATTCCTCCCAATGACACCAACGATAGGGCACAATTTCCCCAATGACACCAATGATATGGTACAATTTCTCCCAATGACACCAACAATGGGGCACAGTGACTCCAATGATGGGACACAATTCCTCCCAATGATAGGGCACAATTTTTCCCAATGACACCAACAATGGGGCCCATTAACTCCAATGATGGGACACAATTTCTCCCAATGATACCAACAATGGGGTCCAACGATGGGACGCGATTCCCCACTGAAACCAACGTTGGGGCACAATTCCTCCCACTGACACCAATAATGGGGCATTGTTTTTTTCCACTAACATCAGCACTTTTTCTACTCCCAATGGCAATAGTTCGGCCACCCAAAAGTCTGAAGTAAACTGGCCTTTTGTTTAGAAAGTTTGAAGACCCCCAGTCCTAAGGTAAGGCCATGGTACGCCGCCTTCCCACCTGACCCGTCCGCCATTGTTTCAAAGTGATAATGCAAATACACACAGAGATGTCAGCAGAGCTCAGGGGTGCTGGATCCACAGTCGTTTGTCTGAAAGAAGTAATCCATAAAAGCAGGAAATAACTAGGTAATGACTAAGCACTAACATTTGCACGAAACGCGTCTACCTCTTTGTCCCCTGCTCCGTCTGTCAACCACTTGTCATATGAAGCTTCAATAAAAGGATTTTTGGAAGTGCAGCCACCTGGAACTATTTCTTCAAATCCATTAAAGCAGTTGTAAACCACAGGTGGTTAAAAAAAAAAAGAATTCCCTGCAAGGCAATGTCATAATGTGCTAGTATGCATCGCATATACTAGCGCATTATGATAGACTTACCTGAGAACGAAGCTCTCCAGCGCCGCAATTTCACTGCTGAGATGGCTGACATCCTCCCCTGGTCTGATTTTGTTTGAAAAAGGTTGGGTGCTTACTCATGAGTAAGCACCCGACCTTGGTGTGAAACATATAAGCTGATATGTGAAGTTCACTTTTGTATCCGGCACTTGAATAAAGAAATTGCACAGGAGTGCGGCCGTCCAGCCTTCTTTTCTTCTAAGGCGGCACTGATGGGCACTGATAGGTGGCACTGATGGGCGCTTATGAGGCTTCACTGGTGGGCACTGATTGGTGGCACTGATGAGGCGGCACTGATAGGGTGGCACTGATGGGAGGAATTACTGCACCTATTCTCTATCCTATCCTATGCAAAAACGCCCCGGTTGAAGGAATAAAGAATCTCATCTAATTTAATCTAATCTAATTCAATCTAATCTACCGTAATTACATTTTTTTTTTTTTAGAGGAATAAAATAATAGGAAAAAGTGCTGCAGTTCCCATGTATTGGGGCTGATTTACTAAAACTGGAGAGTGCAAAATCTGGTGCAGCTCTGCACAGAACCCAATCAGCTTCCAGGTTTTTTTTTTTTGCCAAAGCTCAATTGAACAAGCTGAAGTTAGAAGCTGATTGGCTACCATGCACTGCTGTACAAGATTTTGCACTCTACATGTTCAATTTTCTTGTACAATTTTCTTTTAGGTTTACCTTAAACTATGTAGTGCAAGGGCCTGCCTAATTGGAAACAATTGGAAATTGTTTAGTTTTGACCTCATATTATATGGTTTTTGGTAAATCTAAAGGAAAATTTTACAAGAAAATTTAACACGTATGGCCAGCCTAATGTGTTTTTTGATGCTTTTTGCATTTTGCAGGGAATTTTTTTAACAACACAAAATGCGGCGGTTCGCAGCTAATAGACTTCAATGGACCAGCATTGAAAATGCAAGTACTGCGATTTTGACGCAATTTGCGTTTTACGATTTGAGTTTTTTTTTTTACATTCACTGTATATAGCTGGTTGCTAAGGAGCAGGCCGACAAGCCAGCCGTCGTGCCCTTAACAACCGATGGCTTCCCCGCTGACAGCTGGATGTGAAAAAAAAATTGTTGGCTAAAAAAATTCACGAAAGAAACGTCGCGGGGGGTCCCTTCGCAAGAGACCAGATCAGACCCTTATCCGATCATGCAGCCCGGCAGGTCAGGAGAGGGAGGGGACAAGCAAGTGCCCCCCCTCCTGAACTATACCAGACCGCATGCCCCCAACATGGGGGGGGGGGGTGCTTTGGGGCCCCCCCTGCCCCAAAGCACCTTTCCCCCATGTTGATGGAGACAAGGGCCTCTTCCCGACAACCCTGGCCGTTGGTTGTCGGGGTGTGCGGGTGGGGGACTTATCAGAATCTGGAAGCCCCCTTTAACAAGGGGACCCCCAGATCCCACTCCCCCTTATGTGAATGGGTACCCCTACCCATTCACCTAAAAAGCACTGAAATGTTGAGGGCACGCTGTCTGGTATGGTTCAGGAGGGGGGGGGGGGGGGGCGCTCGCTCGTCCCCTTCCTTTCCTGACCTGCCGGGCTGCATGCTCGGATAAGGGTCTGGTATGGATTTTAAGGGGGACCCCAAGCAATTTAAAAAAAAAAAAAAATTGGCATTGTGGTATCCCCTTCAAATCCATACCAGACCAAAGGGTTTGGCATGGTCTTTTGGGGGGGACCCCACGCCGTTTTTTTGTGAATTTTTTTAGCCGGCAATTTATTTTTTTTACATTCAGCTGTCAAAGGGGAAGCCCGCTTACAGCTGGTGACTCATCGGTTGCTAAGGATGCGATGGTCGGCTTCCCAACCCGCTCCCTAGCAACCAGCTATATACAGTGAATGTAAAAATAAACACGCAAATCGTAGTAAAAATGCAGAAGGCCCAGCAAAAAGCACTGCAGAAACCCTCAAAAGCAACATGCATAAATGTGAATCAAGCATTAGCCCTGGTCCACACTGCCTGCGACTTCAGCACGACTTGTATGCGACTTCGATAACAGAAGTCAATGCAAGTCGTACCAAATGTAGTGCAGGAACCTTTTTCTAAGTCGGATTGACTCCAGCTGCACCAATTAGAATGGTTCCATTGCACTGAATGGGGTCAGACAAGTGCTCCAAAGTCGGAGCGACTGTTGCATCACTGTGAACCAGGCCTTAGTAAATCAACCCCACTGTGGCCACCCATGGGAAAATAAGGCAATGAGAGCAACACATTGGTAATTATAACAGCAGATGGGCAATAAAGTTGGGCAACAAAATGGCAATATTGATAATACATGGAACAACATCGAGCATTGGTGAGAATACATGGACTATTATTCCAATACAAAAGCAGCAAATGATCAATGGCAGCAATACAAAAAAAATGCAAGAACAATAAATGAATTCCTGTATGCCTATTGTGGGTTCAATTAAGGAAATATGTATACGCATCTAGTCTGATGGATTTAAAGAAGCTTCAATAAAAGTAGTAATTTATTAGACAGCTCTGGGGGTCTTCTTCTGACTTCGGGGGTTTTCTTCCGACTTCTCCGCTCTCTCCGGCCTCTTCTCCTGGTGTCCGGTTTTTCTGCTCCTCCGCTATCTTCTGACGCTCTTTTGCTAGTGGTGGCCCGGACTTCTGCGTCGTCTTGTTCCCTCTTCTCTTCCTCCGATGTTGACACGACGCTCTCTCCCGTTGTAATTCTGTGTGAGCGATCCGCAATGACTTATATAGGCAGTGACCTCGCCCCCTTATGACGTTACAGTCCCGGGGCATGCTGGGACTGTAACATCATAAGGGGGCGTGGTCATGTCATCGAAGACGACGCCACCACTAGCAAAAGAGCGGCAGAAGACAGCAGAGGAGCCGGCAGAAGAATCGGACACCGGGAGAAGAGGTCGAACACCGGGAGAAGAGGCCGGAGAGCGGGAGAAGAACCGGACACTGGGAGAAGAGGCCGGAGAGAGTGAAGTCGGAAGAAGACCCCCAGAGCTGTCTAATAAATTACTATAAAAACCTGTGAAGTGTGTTTTTTTTTTATTGACACATTTTTCCCTAGGTGAATGGGTAGGGGTACGATGTACCCCATACTCATTCACATAGGGTGGGGGGCCAGGATCTGGGGGCCCCCTTATTAAAGGGGGCTCCCGGATGCCGATAAGCCCATGCCCGCAGACCCCGACAACCAACGACCAGGGTTGTCGGGAAGAGGCCCTTGTCCTCATCAACATGGGGACAAGGTGCTTTGAGGTGGGGGTGCAGGGCGCCCCCCTCACCCAAAGCACCCACCACCCCATGTTGAAGGCATGCGGCCTGATACAGCTCAGGAGGGGGGGCGTTCGCTCGTCCCCACCCCCTTTCCTGACCGGCTGGGCTGCGTGCTCAGATAAGGGTCTGGTATGGATTTTGGGGGGACCCCATGCCGTTTTTTTATTTAAAATTTGGCGTGGAGTTCCCCCTCAAGATTCATACCAAACACAGTGCTTGGCATTGGCGGGGATCCAAATCGGATCCCCACACCAGTGTGAACCTGGCTCACAAGGTGTCAATCTCGCGATAAAAGCGGCGAGATTGACACAATATCAGACAACAATACAGAAGTTGACCAAAGGGTGGTGGTAAAGAGCTGAAAAACCACGTGATTTGAAATTTAGAATCAATGATCCAATCTGTGAGTAGTGATATGTATACATTATGATTTTGGTTTCATTGATCTTCAGTTTGCTTTCCGTTCTTTAGATTCACATTTTTATTAAAAAATAAAACACTATTTTTTAATAAATTTTTGGTTACTCTTTAGATTTCAATTGTGATATAATCCTGATATGATAATAAAGAAGGAAGTGCAATTCATTGTTGACGATGATATCAATATCAATGTAAAAAAATCAACATACACAGTATCTCCCTAAAGTGAGTACACCCCTCACATTTTTGTAAATATTTTATTCTATCTTTTCATGTGACAACACTGAAGAAATGACACTTTGCTACAATGTAAAGTAGTGAGTGTACAGCTTGTATAACAGTGTAAATTTGCTGTCCCCTCAAAATAACTCAACACACAGTGTCGGGAGTGTCATGGTCTGGGGCTGTATGAGTGTTGCCGGCACTGGGGAGCTACAGTTCATTGAGGGAACCATGAATGCCAACATGTACTGAAGCCGAGCGTGATCCCCTCCCTTCGGAGACTGGGCCGCAAACTGAGCTGCAGCACGGTGGCCAAGACCATACAGCGGTTTAACAGGACAGGTTCCACTCAGAACGGGCCTTGGCATGGTCGACCAAAGAAGTTGGGTGCACATGCTCAGCGTCATATCCAGAGGTTGTCTTTGGGAAATAGACGTATGAGTGCTGCCAGCATTGCTGCAGAGGTTGAATGGGGTGGGGGGGGGTCAGCCTGTCAGTGCTCAGACCATACGCCGCACACTGCATCTAATTGGTCTGCATGGCTGTCGTCCCAAAAGGAAGCCTCTTCTAAAGATGATGCACAGGAAAGCCCGCCAATAGTTTGATGAAAACAAGTAGATTAAGGACATGGATTACTGGAACCATGTCCTGTGGTGATAAGACAAAGATAAATTTATTTAGTTCAGATGGTGTCAAGTGTGTGTGGCGGCAACCAGGTGAGGAGTACAAAGACAAGTGTGTCTTGTCTACAGTCAAGCATGGTGGTGGGAGTGTCATGGTCTGGGGCTGCGTGAGTGCTGCCGGCACTGGGGAGCTACAGTTCATTGAGGAAACCATGAATGCCAACATGTACTGTGACATACTGAAGCAGAGGATGATCCCCTCCCTTCAGAGACTGGGCCGCAGGGCAGTATTCCAACTTGATAACGATCCCAAACACACCTCCAAGACAACCATTGCCTTGCTAAAGAAGCTGAGGGTAAAGGTGATGGACTGGCCAAGCATGTCTCCAGACCTAAAAGACCTAAACCCTATTGAGCATCTGTGGGACATCTTCAAACGGAAGGTGGAGGAGCACAAGGTCTCTAACATCCACCAGCTCAGTGATGTCGTCATGGAGGAGGGGAAGAGGACTCCAGTGGCAACCTGTGAAGCTTTAGTGAACTCCATGCCCAAGAGGGTTAAGGCAGTGCTGGAAAATAATGGTGGCCACACAAAATATTGACACTTTGGGCCCAATTTGGACATTTTCACTTAGGGGTGTACTCACTTTTGTTGCCAGCGGTTTAGACATTAATGGCTGTGTGTTGAGTTATTTTGAGGGGACAGCAAATTTACACTGTTATACAAGCTGTACACTCACTACTTTACATTGTAGCAAAGTGTCATTTCTTCAGTGTTGTCACATGAAAAGATAGAAGAAAATATGTACAAAAAATGTGAGGGGTGTACTCACTTTTGTGAGATACTGTACTTCCGTATATAAATTATAATGTATTTCAATTTGCAGTTCTTTATTTAGTTTGATATTTTTAAATCTTAAAAACATCGAAATATAATTTTTCATTATAATTTTTTCGTTGTCTGAATTATAATTGACATATTGACATATAATCATAATGAACGAGGCCGTGAGCCAAAAGGATGAAACGTAACATAGGCTGCAGTATTTGGGTTCAACACGAGGTGGTGATCTCACTTGGAACGCACAGACAGGAAGTGATTTAGGAAGTGAAACAGGAAGTTCCAGGTGAAAGGTCACTTGGAGGAAAGTAGAGAGGAGACATTTCAGGAACTGGAGGTAATAAGATATTATTTTATATTTACACCCAGTAACCCCCTCCCCCCGGTCATGTCCGTCCTCTTCCTCCATAGTCACTGTGATGTTGAAGACCCAACCCATAGCTCATCGGAATAAAAAATGGGGGCAGTTTTGGAGTTTGGCTGGAGATGAACTTTGCTGGACACCCAAGCTCATTTTATATCAATCTTTCTCAACCTTCTTTATGGTTGCCACCTCATCCCTTTAAAACCGAATTCATATTAATTACCCAGTTTCTGTGGCTGATTAAGGTGGCAATTAAACTCACTTGGTGCTTTATCTGCATTAAATTAGCCTTCAGAACCCGTGTAATTCATATGTGTTCGGGTTTAAAGGGATGAGGTGACAACCCTAACCTTCTTACCCTACCAAACCCTTGAAATTATCTTCAGGTTTAGGTGAACGCTTGCTAAAAACTTCACTGGGGGTGAGTTCGATAAATGCCCCTAGCACTGGTGATCAGTGGGAGAAAAGCCCCCTCTCAGTTTTTCCCTATCTTTGTCCCACTGGGGAGAATGACCATTACTTCCTGTACTGTAGATATAACAAGAAGAACAGGAGTCCCTTTAAGAAGATCTCCAATAAGCTTCTGTTTTGGTGGCAACTCCCAATTTTTTTTCACAATTAGAAAATAGAGCTGCGCTAAAACATCCACCTAAATATGAAAGGAGAGTAAACCAAACAGTAAAAAAGATATTATATTTCGTAGTAGGACTTAACACCGCTCGTGTAGAGAGAAGTGGAAACCACTTAAGGACCGGTCCTATCTTTTTCAAACTTGTTGCTTACAAGGTAAAATCATATTTTTTTTCTCGAAAATTACCTAGAACCACCAAACATTATTATTTTTATTTTTTTCAGACACCCTAGAGCAGGGGTCTCAAACTGTGCCTCTCCAGCTGTTGCAAAACTACAAGTCCCATAAGACATTGCAAAGCTGACAGTTACAAGCATGAGTCCCACAGGCAGAGGCATGATGGGACTTGTAGTTTCACAACAGCTGGAGGGACGCCAGTTTGAGACCCCCGCCCTAGAGAATAAAATGGCGGTTGTTGCAATACTTTATGTCACACTGTATTTGCGCAGCGTCCTTACAAACGCAAATTTTTTGGGGGGAAAAAATACACTTTTTTTAAATTAAAAAAATAAGAAAACAGTGAAGTTAGCACATTTTTTTTGATATTGTGAAAGATAATGTTACGCCGAGTAAATTGATACCCAACATGTCATGCTTCAAAATTGTGCCCGCTCGTGGAATGGCAACATTGACCCTTAAAATTCTCCATAGGTGACGTTTAAAAATGTCTACAGGTTATCATTTTTAAGTTACAGAGGAGGTCTATTGCTAGAATTATCGCTCTCGCTCTAAAGATCGCAGCGATACCTCATATGTGTGGTTTGAACACCGTTTACATATGCGGGCGCAACTTACGTATGTGCTCACTTCTGAGCATGAGCATGGCGGGACCGGGCGCTTTAAAAAAAACTTTTTTCTTATTTATTTTACTTTTTATTTTTTATTTTTACACTGTCTTTTAAAAAAAAAAATTTGGGTCACTTTTATTCCTATTACAGTAATACCTCGGATTGCGAGTAACTCAGTTACGAGCTATTATTTTTTAAAAATCCTGACTCGGTTTGCGAGTGTTGTCTTGCAAAATGAGCAGGATTCAAGCCTCTGCGGTGTGCAGTTCCGCATTTGGCCAGAGGTGCGGGGGGGCGCCGGTGACACTCAGAGCCGTTCGGAGCCACTTGGAAACCCTCGGAAACACTCGGGAACCCGGTTTGAGGTAAGTGGTTAGTAGGCCTCCTTGTGATGTTAGTGATTTACAACATGACTTGAAGTCTACCTCCACCACATGAAATGCACACTTACCAGACAGCTGGCTTAACCACTTCCGGACCTTTGAAGTGGAATACCGTTGTTATCGGCGGCAGGAGAGGCCCCCCCGCCACTCTCCGGTGCCCTCCACCTCTTACCAGAGCCACCGGCAGCGACGGAGGCAATTGGGTCCTCTCCCTGGCTCGGTATAGAGACGAGTGAGGGGAAGATGGCCCCCACCCAGTTCCACATGATTGTAGGGCGGAGGTAACTTGTAAACACCAAATCTCAGAAAGAGGCTCGGGCCTTAAGTGGTTAATACCCAGCCAGGGCCTTTTGTCCTCAAGGGAGAAATCAAATGGCACCTCGTATCAAGAAAGATTCACATGTAATAAAGCAGGGCAGATGATCTAAGCCCTTTCCCGGGATCCAAAGAAGCCACATCTCTTTCGGTTAGTATACTCAGAAGGATGACCCAGAAAAAGAAAACTCGCCATAGTGTAAAACCAACTAACGTTTTTAATGTAAAAATAGTATTGCACTTACATTTGAAAGCACGTAAAACAGCATGTAATAAAAAGCTAGTGTAAACGCCCGTTTTTCCGGGATCCTACCAGCGCGGTGACGTCAGCGTGTCCCTCCTCCCAAAACTCCAAATTTTTGCATTCTCCCTTTTTTTGTCTCAGGTGAAAGTAGTCACCAGGACAAGTAGGTTGAATCTCCCCAATGTAGACAAAAGAAGCACTAAAATCCTGACAGGAGGGGTGTAACCCTTTCCCCACCTCCATCCAAAATGTAAAAAATTCAATATAGGAACACTTTAACCACTTCAGCTCCGGAAAGGTTTTACCCCCCCATGACCAGGCCATTTTTTGTGATACGGCACTGCGTTGCTTTAACTGACAATTGCGCGGTCGTGCGACGTTGTACCCAAATAAAATTGATGCCTTTTTTTTTCCGGCTTTATTTTGGTGGTAATTGATCACCTCTGCGTTTTTTATTTTTTGCACTATAAACAAAAAAAAGACAGAGTATTTAAAAAAAAAACGATTTTTTACTTATTTTTTATACATGTAGAGGTTGGTCCGCTTTATCACGTCATCGAGACACACTTCCGGTCCCGGACCAGGCTTTTAGGCACCCTTACATGTGAGTCTAATACCATGTTTTTTTAATCTGGAATAAATGTTTTAAACGCTGCTGCGCAATGAGGCTTTTTCTGTCATTTTTATGAGGAACATCTGCCCCAAACAACGCCAGTACATAGAGGAATTAGGCACTCCTTATTACGTCCATTCATATGAGGAAACAACTATCTTAAACCACATCAGCCCACAGAAAATCCACGGGGACTGCCCCACATGCGTGTTTGAGCAAACTAGAATAATAGTTGGTCCATTTGGAGGGGTGAGTTCACATCTATGTGGGGGCACCGTCTTGTGAGCACATATCAAGCACGGATTCGTATCCACTTTGTAGAGCACGAGCACTTTACTTGGGATTTTGAACTTTTATTGCCTCAAGGTTATTGATGTTTGCAACAAATTATCTGCATGGGACATTTTAGCAACCGTTCTGCCTCTCTTGAGAACCATCGGGGGTCCCAGTGGACATCGGGTCTGCCAGACCCACTGATTGGCTCCCGCTGTTTCCAATCACAGCGGGAGCGAGACGCCGGCGGCGCACGCGCGCCCCAGACCCGAAGAAAGAAATCACGTACACGCTTGATCACGTTTAAGGGCTGCGAATCTGCAGTGTATGTACATGGGGCGGACCTTAAGTGGTTAAAAAACAGTCCTAAATGGGCAAGGCAGAAGGATCGTGTACAGTTTATAGAGATGATTGTAACTTTCTCTCTTTACACAGGAAGGTACTATAAAAAAAAATTACACCATTAACACCCAGCCATCACCCATCACAGTGCCTCCACCTCACTGCCTGACAACAGAGGTAACCAGTGCCAAGAAAATTCTAGAAGTCACCAAGAAGATCATTGATCTGCTGACAGGAGAGGTGAGCGGTGCCGGGAATTCTGGGACATTATCCAGTAACAGACAAGGGATGTGTCTGGATGGTGACTGTATCATTGTGTGTGTCAGGTTCCTATAAGGTGTCAGGATGTCACTGTCTATTTCTCTATGGAGGAGTGGGAGTATTTAGAAGGACACAAGAATCTCTACAAGGACGTCATGATGGAGGATCAGCCGCCCCTCACATCACTGGGTAAGAGGAGACTTTATTGTATTGTATTTATCTGATAAACACATAGAAACAATGTATTCAGTCAGTGTGTGTGTTTCCTACAGATGGATCCAGTAATGGGAACCCACCAGAGAGCTGTTCCCCTTCTCTGTATTCCCGGGATTCCACACCGGAAGATCACACCATCCATCACCATGATCAGGTAGGTGGATACACTGCTAAGTGTCCCAAGACTTATGATATTATACTCTTCTTTGTAGTCCCAGCCTACTGGTTCTTACATTTAAAAGATTTTACTTTCTACAATTTTGTTGGTTTAGCATGAAGAACAAATGTATATTAAAGTTAAGGTTAAGGAGGAAGAAGAGGAGACATCCGTCATGAATTATCAGCAGACTGCAGAGGATGTTGAAATAATGGTGTCAATCAAACACGATGAACCTTCTTTAGATATCAGCAGTGGTGAGTAATAAATACTAAATACATAAAACTGGTATAGTCTATGGATTGATGATTATAGTATCATAGACCTTCACATCATCAAGTAAGATAATCTCTGCTTGGGCATTATAATGGAGGATCAGCCGCCTCTCACATCACCGGCTAAGAGGAGACTTTATTGTAAAGGAGAGAGCAGTACGGAGGGTCCACCTAGATCCCCCATCATCTGATAAACACATAGAAACAATGTATTCAGTCAGTGTGTGTGTTTCCTACAGATGGATCCAGTAATGGGAACCCACCAGAGAGATGTCCCCGTCCTCTGGATTCTCAAGAATACACACAGGAAGATTGCGACATCCCTCACCATGATCAGGTAGATAGGACTGGGTATGTAGACCTAAAAATGCGTTCTGAACTATGAGAGGACTTCTTAATCAGAATGTGTTTTATCATCTTTGGGGTTTAGGCTGAAGAACTGAAAATCATCAAAATTGAGGTTAAAGAGGAGGAAGAAGAGGAGACATTTGTCGAAGGAGATCAGCAATCTATGGAGGAGGGGGAGATAAATATAAAAAATAAACTGGAGAAATCTCTCTACATCAACACAAGTAAGTAATTATATGAATATTGAGTATTTATGCACAATACCTCCTCCCTCCTCAAAAAAAAGCAGTTGATACTGTACACCATATGAAATGTCCACCTCCATTCCTCAATATAATGTCATGTTCCCAACAAATGTGGAGATACTGTACACCATATGAAAGATCCATCTCCATTCCTCAATATAATGTCATGTTCCTAACAAATGAGGTGGAGATACTGTACACCATATGAAAGGTCCATCTCCATTCCTCAATATAACGTCATGTTCCCAACAAATGAGGGGGAGATACTGTACACCATATGAAAGGTCCATCTCCATTCCTCAATAGAACGTCATGTTCCCAACAAATGAGGAGGAGATATAGTACACCATATGAAAGGTCCATCTCCATTCCTCAATATAACGTCATGTTCCCAACAAATGAGGAGGAGATACTGTACACCATATGAAAGATCCATCTCCATTCCTCAATATTTCATGTTCCCAACAAATGAGGAGATACTGTACATTATATGAAAAGATCACCTCCATTCCTCAATATAACGTCATGTTCCCAACAAATGGGGTGGAGATACTGTACACCAGGGATATGCAATTAGCGGACCTCCAGCTGTTGAAGAACTACGAATCCCATGAGGCATAGCAAGACTCTGACCGCCACAAGCATGACACCCAGAGGCAGAGGCATGATGGGACTTGTAGTTTTGCAACAACTGGAGGTCCGCTAATTTCAGATCCCTGCTGTACACCATATAAAAGGTCCATCTCCATTCCTCAATATAACGTCATGTTCCCAACAAATGATGAGGAGATACTGTACACCATATAAAAGGTCCATCTCCTTTCCTCAATATAACGTCATGTTCCCAACAAATGAGGAGGAGATACTGTACACCATATGAAAAGTCCATCTCCATTCCTCAATATAACGTCATGTTCCCAACAAATGAGGAGGAGATACTGTACCCCATATGAAAGGTCCATCTCCATTCCTCAATATAACACCACGTTCCCAAGTAATGAAGAGATGAAAGCTCCATCTCAATAGAATTGTGTTTCCAACAAATGTATCAGAGACATTGTATAGCCCAGGGGCTGCATTAAAGGTCCATCTCCATTTTTCAGCTTATGACCATGTTTACAAGAATTGAGGTGGAGGAAGGTCTAAGTTAATTCTCACCATAACAATGTCACCTTTGCCCAAACACTGTTACCTAGTGTGGTTTGGGTATGCTATATTAGTGAACTGGTTTGCATTGAAATTTTGGTGTTTATGACTGTAGTCAGTTCCATGCCAGAGCTCCGAGAAACACTAGACCATTATATATGACTTCTAACTGCAACGCATTACGAATATGTGTAACATTTATTTACTGATTGCTTTCCAACAGGTGGAAACTACGTTCGAAATAAAAGTATCTCAGATGGAGTTCTTGTTATATCTCCGGAATGTAATACTGAAGAGAATGAAGCAACGCAAAATCCTCCAGGAGTAAAGTCCAACCAGTTGGCAAGAGCAACAAATCGCCCTAAATCCCAGAAATCTTCTCGTAATTTACATACCACGACTTCTGATATTCCTTGCAGTTCAGATAGATCACCAAATCCAGCTACTCCTAAGAAATCTTCTTTAGAAGGCCACACAGAAGAGAGCTCCTTGTCCTGTTCAGTGTGTGGGAAGTCTTTTACGGACAACAAAGCACTTCGTACGCACCAGAAAAACCACAAAGCTGAGCGTCCCTTTTCATGTTCAGTGTGTGGGAAATGCTTTGCTTGGAAAAGAGTTCTTGGTGAACACCAGAAAATCCACACCGGTGAACGCCCTTTCCCTTGTTCAGAGTGCGGGAAATGTTTCACACAGAAAGGCGACCTTGTTCGACACCAAAGAATTCACACGGGAGAACGTCCCTATTCATGTTCCGAGTGTGGGAAAAGTTTTACTCAGAAAATTGTGCTTCTTACACACCAGAGAACTCACACGGGGGAATATCCTTTTTCATGCTCAGAGTGCGGGAAATGTTTCTCGAGGAAAGAGAACCTGGTTGGACACCAGAAAAGACACATGGGTAAACTTCCATTTTCCTGTGCAGACTGCGGGAAATGTTTCAGCCAAAAAGGAAATCTATATAAGCACCAAAGAATTCACACGGGCGAGCGCCCTTTTTCATGTTCAGAGTGCGGGAAGTGTTTCATCCACAAAGCACACCTGCTTCTACACCAGAAAAGTCACACCGGTAAGGGGCTTTTTTCCTGCTCAGAGTGCGGAAAATGTTACATTCAGAAAAGCGCACTTCTTGTGCACCAGAGAATTCACACGGGCCTATATCCCTTTTCGTGTTCAGACTGCGGGAAGTGTTTCACCGAGAAAGAAAAGCTCTTCATACACCAGAGAAACCACACGGGCGAGCGCCCTTATTCGTGTTCAGAGTGCGGGAAAGGCTTCACTCAGAAGGGACACCTCCTTACACACCAGAAGAGCCACACGGGGGAGCGCCCTTTTTCATGTTTGGAGTGCGGGAAAAGTTTCGCGCGGAAGGAAGTGCTGATCGAACACCAGAGAATTCACACGGGCGAGCGCCCTTTCGCTTGTAAAGAGTGCGGGAAGAGCTTCACACGAAAAGGGAGCCTCGTCGGACACGAGAAAATTCATACAGGCGAGGGCCTGTTTTCGTGTACTGTGTGCGGGAAGTGTTTTAGATTTAAAGGCAATCTAGTTAGACATCAGAAGACACACCCCTGCTGATGTGATCGACAAATGTAGAGTGGAATGTAACAGGCCTTAATCTTTAGTACAGGACTGGAGTACATCTTGGCAAAAGTGACATTTCTTTTAATGTGTAATATGACGGGTTCAATCACCTGTTGGCTTTTTTCTTTTAATAAAGACTTATAGTGATGAGATTTGTCTGCTATCGTTCCTGGATCCTCTCCTGACAATACCGGGGTCATCCCAATACACCCCTTTTTAAATTCCCCTCATTATAAAATAAAAATCCAGCAGGGAGAGTGGCAGCCCCTCCATAGTGGGCAATAAAAGGCTCAACAATGCAGGAACCTGGAGAGCCTGGCCTACTATTGGGACACCTGCCTTCACACGCACATAAACTTTAATGGCCTCCCAGTCTTAGTCCGTAGGGTTCAATATTGAGTTGGCCCACCCTTTGCAGCTATAACAGCTTCAACTCTTCTGGGAAGGCTGTCCACAAGGTTTAGGAGTGTGTCTATGGGAATGTTTGACCATTCTTCCAGAAGCGCCTTTGTGAGGTCAGGCACTAAAGTTGGATGAGAAGGCCTGGCTTGCAGTCTCCGCTCTAATTCATCCCAAAGGTGTTCTATAGGGTTGAGGTCAGGACCAGTCAAGTTCCTCCACCCCAAACTCGCTCATCCATGTCTTTATGGACCTTGCTTTGTGCACTGGCCCAAATCATTTGGTGGAGGGGGGATTATGTTGTGGGGTTATCTTTCAGGGGTTGGGCTTTGCCCCTTAGTTCCAGTGAAGGGAACTCTTAAGGCATCAGCATACCAAGACATTTTGGACAATTTCATGCTCCCAACTTTGTGGGAACAGTTTGGAGATGGCCCCTTCCTGTTCCAACACGACTGCGCACCAGTGCACAAAGCAAGATCCATAAAGACATGGATGAGCGAGAAGGCCTGGCTCGCAGTCTCCACTCTGATTCATCCCAAAGTGTTCTATTGGGTTGAGGTCAGGACAGGTTGAGGTCAGGACTCTGTGCAGGCCAGTCAAGTTCCTCCACCACAAACTTGCTCATCCATGTCTTTATGGACCTTGATTTGTGCACTGGTCCAATTAATTTGGTGGAGGGGGGATTATGGTGTGGGGTTGTCTTTCTGGGGTTGGGCTTGGCCCCTTAGTTCCAATGAAGGGAATTCCTAAAGGGATTGAAATGTCAGAAGGTTTTTTTACCTTAACGGCAAGAGAAGCTACTGTAGATAGATAGAATGGAGAGCTGTCGGAGAATGTTATGTGGATGGAAAAAAAAAAAAAAAAAGAATATTTGGGGGTTCTAAGTAATTTTCTAGCAGAAAAAAAATTATTTTTAATTTGTAAACAACAAGTTTAAAAAATAGGCTTGGTCCTTAAGTGGTTAAAGAGAGAGAGAACGATCCACACGTTTCGTTTTTGGAAAAGGTATAATCTGCTTATCTATTCATGGATGTAACATAAGAGAAAAATGAAGCACGAGTCAGAGAGCAAAGTGACGAAACATAACGTAGAATTTCAGTATTTATATTCCACACAAGATCTCATTCATAGTCAGTGGAACCAACAAAAAGGAAGTGATGTAGGACATGAACAGGAAGTTCCGGGTGAGAGGTAAATTGGGAGGAAGTAGACAGGAGACATTGCTGGAACTGGCAGCAGAGGAGGTAATAAGATATTATTTTATATTTACATCCAGTAATCCCCCCGTCATGTCCGTCCTCTTCCTCCATAGTCACTGTGATGTCAGTTATGGTTTATAGACCAGATACGTCTTAAATATAGAACCATTTATCCAACTGTCCATCCAGAGCCTCTGGTTTATAGACCAGATTAAGGATGAGCTCCGGCGTGTTCGCATGGCGCACGTGCCGAGCCCGCCAGGAAGTCGGCACGGCGCAGCGCTAATCACAGGCAGGGAGACATTTCCCGATCTCTGCAGCCGCACATCGGGAAATGTCTCACTGCTTGTGATTAGCGCTGCGCCGTGCCGACTTCCTGGCGGGCTCGGCACGTGCGCCATGCGAACACGCCGGAGCTCATCCCTAGACCAGATACATCCTAAATATAGATCCATTTATCCAACTGTCCATCCAGAGTCTCTGGTTTATAGACTGGATACATCCTAAATATAGAACCATTTATCCAACTGTCCATCCAGAGCCTCTGGTTTATAGACCAGATACATCCTAAATATAGAACCATTTATCCAACTGTCCATCCAGAGCCTCTGGTTTATAGACCAGATACATCCTAAATATAGAACCATTTGTCCAACTGTCCGTAAAACTGTCTTGGGTTGTTGGCTCTCATAACTGTGAGATAATGGACAGCACAGATGTCACCCAGGCCTAATTTGTTGGAGTTTGCATGTTCTGTTCACATTGATGTCACCCTGACAGCCGTGTCACATGACACTAATAGGACGGGGCTCACAATAAAGACATTCCCGGGCACTGTGCACACAGAACAATGTCATGTCTACATATTGCTTAGTACCTTAAAAGGAATCTCTGGTTTTCTGGTTTCGATGATATGCAAGAGTCCTGTATTGCAGTATAAAATGCAGTCTGAGGTGTCAGGATTCTGGAGGTACTCTGTGCAGACATTATTCATCCCGGTACAGTCCAGATAATTCTCAATGTATTATCTATCTACAGAGAGGAGAGTCCTGTATAGATCACATGACCATTTCAATGAAGATGGATGGGGACCAGAGTCACACAAGTGAGAGGATATTAGACCTCACCATGGAGATCATCTACCTGCTTACTGGAGAGGTGAGGAGGATTCTGGGAGGTCACATGACATCTTTCTTATATCTTTTCATAAAATACTGACCTGACCGGAGAGGTAAGGAGATTCTGAGATTTGTTACTTTTTCTCTTTATACAGGATTATAAAGTAGTGAAGAAAACATCTGGAGATCCATTAACACCCAGCTATCTTCACGGGACATCACCCATCAAAGTGCCTCCACCTCACTGCCTGACAACAGAGGTAACCAGTGCCAAGAAGATTCTAGAAGTCACCAACAAGATCATTGAGTTGCTGACAGGAGAGGTGAGCGGTGCTGGGAATTCTGGGACATTATCCAGTAACAGACAAGGGATGTGTCTGGATGGTGACTGTATCATTGTGTGTGTCAGGTTCCTATAAGGTGTCAGGATGTCACTGTCTATTTCTCCATGGAGGAGTGGGAGTATTTAGAAGGACACAAGGATCTCTACAAGGACCTCATGATGGAGAATCAGCGGCCCCTCACATCACTGGGTAAGAGGAGACTTTATCGTAAAGGAGAGAGCAGTACGGAGGGTCCACCTAGATCCCCCATCACCTGATAAACACATAGAAACAATGTATTCAGTCAGTGTGTGTGTTTCCAGATGGATCCAGTAATGGGAACCCACCAAAGAGATGTCCCCGTCCTCTGTATTCCCAGTTTATATTTCCATTTTACTTCTATGTGTATAAAGTTCATAAGATAAAAAATACTTAGGATAGGATAAAATTCATAGGATAAAGATACTGTACACCATATGAAAGATCCATCTCCATTCCTCAATATAATGTCATGTTCCCAACAAATGAGGAGGAGATACTGTACACCATATGAAAGGTCCATCTCCATTCCTCAATATAACGTCATGTTCCCAACAAATGAGGAGGAGATACTGTACACCATATGAAAGGTCCATCTCCATTCCTCAATATAACGTCATGTTCCCAACAAATGAGGTGGAGATACTGTACACCATATGAAAGGTCCATCTCCATTCCTCAATATAACGTCATGTTCCCAACAAATGAGGAGGAGATACTGTACACCATATGAAAGGTCCATCTCAATTCCTCAATATAATGTCATGTTCCCAACAAATGAGGAGGAGATACTGTACACCATATGAAAGGTCCATCTCCATTCCTCAATATAACGTCATGTTCCCAACAAATGAGGAGGAGATACTGTACACCATATGAAAGGTCCATCTCCATTCCTCAATATAACGTCATGTTCACAACAAATGGGGAGAAGATACTGTACACCATACAAAAAATCCATCTCTATTCCTCAATATATGATGTTTTTAGCTGTTCTCCAACTTGTGGCATTCTCAAATTTTCTTTTTTCAACAGATGGACACTGTGCTTGGAATAAGAATACCTTGGAGGGAGGTTTTATTATATCTCCAGATTATAATGTAAAAGATAATGCCACCACACAAAGTTCTCCAGGAATTACACTCATTACTCAAATTACACAACAAAGACCTTATCAGCGATCAATGGATCACCCTTTTCCTGAGAAATCTTCTGATCAATCGCAAACTATGACTTCAATTATCCACCAGAGTTCCCACAGTACCGAGAGATTAACTGATCCATCAAATCCCAAGGAATCCTCTTTAAGGCATAAAGGAGTCCTCACAGACAAGAGATTATTTACATGTTTGGAGTGCGGGAAATGTTTCACTGAAAACAGAGCACTCCTTATACACCAGAGAAGTCACACGGGTGAGCGCCCCTATGCATGCTTGGAGTGCGGGAAATGTTTCATTCATAAAACAAACCTTCTTGTTCACCAGAGAATTCACACTGGGGAGCGTCCCTTTTCCTGCTCAGAGTGCGGGAAGTCTTTCACTGAGAAAAGCGTACTTCTTACACACCAGAGAAGCCACACAGGCGAGCGCCCTTTCCCTTGTTTAGAGTGCGGGAAAGGTTTCCTTCAAAAAGGAGACCTTCGTAGACACCAGAGAAGTCACACGGGTGAGCGTCCCTATTCCTGTTCAGATTGTGGGAAGTGTTACTCTCGGAAAACAGAACTGCGTACCCATCAGAGAATTCACACGGGTGAATATCCTTTTTTATGCTCAGATTGCGGGAAGCGTTTCTCTAGGAAAGCGAGCTTTCTTACACACCAGAGAGTTCACACAGGGGAGCGACCCTTTTCATGTTCACAGTGCGGGAAGAGTTTTACCGAGAGAGAAAAACTTCGTAGACACCAGAAAATTCACATGGCTGAGCGTCCTTTTTCATGCCCTGACTGTGGGAAAGGTTTCATTGAGAAAGCAAAATTTCTTGCACACCAGAGAAGACACGTGGGTGAGCGCCCTTTTTTATGTCCGGAGTGCGGGAAATCATTTTTTGAAAAAAGAAGCCTTCTTTATCACCAGAGAACTCACACCCGTGAGGGCCCTGTTCATGCTGAGAGTGTGGGAAATGTTTTACTTAAAAAGGAAGTCTGAATAGACATCAAGGTACAAACACCCGTCGAAGCTTTTGTACAACATGTACATTGACATACAATAGGTGGAACTGTTCAGTCCATACAGTGCCTGGGAAAAGTATTCACACCCCTTTAAATTTTCCACCTTTTGTCATGTTACAACCAAAACGTAAATGTATTTTATTGGGATTTTATGTGATAGACCAACAGAAAGTGGCACATCATTGTGAAGTGGAAGGAAAACTATAAATGGTTTTCCAAGTTTTTTACAAATAAATATGTGAAAAGTGTTGGGTACATTTGTATGCCCCCCCCCCCCCCCCCCCGAGTCAATACTTTGTAGAACCCCCTTTCACTGCACTTACAGCTGCAAGTCTTTTTGGGGATGTCTCTACCAGCTTTGCACATCTAGAGAGGGACATTTTTGCCTATTTTTCTCTGCAAAATATCTCAAGCGCGGTCAGATTGGATGGAGAGCGTCTGTGAACAGCAATTTTCAAGTCTTGTCACAGAGTCTCAATTGGATTTAGGTCTGGACTTTGACTGGGTCATTCTAACGCATAAATATGCTTTGATCTAAACCATTCCATTGTAGCTCTGGCTATATGTTTAGGGTCGTTGTCCTGCTGGAAGGTGAACCTCCGCCCCAGTCTCAAGTCTTTTGCAGACTCTAATGGGTTTTCTTCTAGGATTGCCCTGTATGTGTCTCCATCCATCTCCCCATCAACTCTGACCAGCTTCCCTGTCCCTGCTGAAGAAAAGCATCCCCACAACATGATTCTGCCACCACCATGTTTCACGGTGGGGATGGTGTGTTCAGGGTGATGTGCAGTGTTAGTTTTCTGCCACACATAGCATTTTGCTTTTAACCAAAAAGTAAAATTTTGGTCTCATCTGACCAGAGCACCTTCTTCTACATGTTTGCTGTGTCCCCCACGTGGCTTCTCACAAACTGCAAACAGGACTTCTTATGGCTTTCTTCTTGTCCATCTTCCATAAAGACCATATTTGTGGAGTGCACAACTAATAGTTGTCCTGTGGACAGATTCTCCCACCTGAGCTGTGGATCTCTGCAGCTCCTCCAGAGTTACCATGGACCTCTTGGCTGCTTCTCTGATGAATGCTCTTCTTGCCCGGCCTGTCAGTTTAGGTGGACGGCCATGTCTTGGTAGGTTTGCAGTTGTGCCATACTCTTTCCATTTTCAGATGATGGATTGAACAGTGCTCCGTGAGATGTTCAAAGCTTGGGGTATATTTTTTATAACCTAACCCTGCTTTAAACTTCTCCACAACTTTATCCCTGACCTGTCTGGTGTGTTCCTTGGCCTTCATGATACTGTTTGTTCACTAAGGTTCTCTAACAAACCTCTGAGGGCTTCACCGAACAGCTGTATTTATACTAAGATTAAATTACACACAGGTGGACTCTATTTGCTAATTAGGTGACTTCTGAAGGCAATTGGTTCCACTAGATTTTAGTTAGGGGTATCAGAGTAAAGGAGGGCTGAATACAAATGCACATCACACTTTTCACATATTTATTTGTAAAAGAATTTGAAACCTATTTATCATTTTCCTTCCACTTTACAATTATGTGCCACTTTGTGTTGGTCTATCACATAAAATCCCAAATAAAATACATTTACGTTTTTGGTTGTAACATGAGAAAATGTGGGAAATTTCAAGGGGTATGAATACTTTTTCAAGGCACTGTAGATACTGTAGCTGTGTGATTAAAAAATGATTCGTTTTCAAAGGGATACATTCTGGCTAAAGTCATATTTTAGGTATAGGTGGAGTTTGGTGGGCTGAGTCACCAGTGGACATCTTCTGTTTCTTGGAGACTCCATTTGTTAGGTCTGCATGCTAGGGTTCCGGTCTTCTTCTGGCAACATTGGGGTGTCTTTCCTCTGTTTGCATCCCCCAAGATAATGAGCATGAATCCAGCAGAGGAGCGGGAGAAGCCATAACAGGTATATGCAGACCAGGGAACTCAAGATATATAAGCATACCACCAGGGAACTTCTGTTAACCCCATAAGCCTCAGATTCTTTTGGGTGGGGGGCAGTTAGACCCATCCGGAGTTGGGTCTTTTAGGGTGGCGAGTTTTGCAGGGATTAGATTGTAATTGACAGAAATAAATTGGAAACTACTTTCAATTGGTACCAACAACCCACATTATTTATTGAAATAATCTCTCTGTTTGGACTACCAAAATATTCAATGTTTGGAAATGTCAAACAATATTCTTAAACTTATTTTGTTTTCTATTATTCGTGAAAAACATGTCTGATAATAAAAAAATGTCAACGTCAATGATCTTGTATTATACACACCAACACACTGTTCTTACGTACAACTCAATACTTGAGGAGATTGATTTACTAAAACTGGTGCACTCAGAATCTGGTGCAGCTGTGAAGGCCTGGCTCGCAGTCTCCTAATTAATCCCAAAGGTTTTCTATCGGGTTGAGGTCAGGACTCTGTGCAGGCCTCTCATGTTCCTCCACCCCAAACTCGCTCATCCATGTCTTTATGGACCTTGCTTTGTGCACTGGTACGCAGTCATGTTGGAACAATTAGGGGCCATCCCCAAACTGTTCCCACAAAGTTGGGAGCATGAAATTGGCCAAAATGTCTTGGTATGCTGACGCCTTAAGTGTTCCCTTCACTGGAACTAAGGGGCCAAACCCAACCCCTGAAAATTCAACCCCACACCATAATCCCCCCCTCCACCAAATGATTTGGGCCAGTGGACAAAGCAAGGTCCATAAAGACATGGGTGAGCGAGTTTGGGGTGGAGGAACTTGACTGGCCTGCACAGAGTCCTGACCTCAACCTGATAGAACACCTTTGGGATGAATTCGAGCGGAGACTGCGAGCCAGACCTTCTCGTCCACTATCAGTGACTGACCTCACATATGAGCTTCTGGAAGAATGGTCAAACATTCCCATAGACACACTCCTAAACCTTGTGGACAGCCTTCCCAGAAGAGTTGAAGCTGTTATAGCTGCAAAGGGTGGGCCAACTCAATATTGAACCCTACGGACCAAGACTGATATGCCATTAAAGTTCATGTGCGTGTAAAGGCAGGTGTCCCAATACTTTTGAAAATATAGTGTATTTCCTCTCAAAACATTTATGTAGGATAACAAGGTCTTCTGACCAACGCTTTTCACAGATAACATCTGCTTCCTCTGGAAAATGTGTTTTAGGAAGAACTCGTCCAATGTTAGAAATAATTTTATAAGTATATTCACAACATTTATCATAATACTGTATACTACACTATGCCAAGTGCACAATTCATGAACCACATTGCAGAAGTACAAGTTCCTTATAAGAGGCTACAGGAGGTAAACAAGCCAACAAAAATGTTTGCGCAGGAGCAATGTCGTGGTGGAGAATCCTCTTGTCAGGCCAGAGTTCTTTTCCTCGGAACAGATTCCTGTAATCTTTTCAAAGTAAAAATGTTGGTTGACCATTGTACCATGTTCTATGAACATGGTGAACTATCCCCCTATGATCTAAAAATCACAACCAGCATGAGCATACGAGAGTCCACACTCTGTCTATATTTGCATCCGTCCTTTGCGTTTTTGGTTGCCCATTTCCTTCGCCATCCTGGACATCTTCCCGCCCCTCCTTAAACCACCTATGGAATTCCAAAACCCTTGATTTCTTCATGGAATGTTCACCATAAGCCTGTTGTTACAGAGCTAAAGTTTCACTCGTACTTTTGCCAATTTTCATGAAAAAGTGGATGTTCTTCTGCTGCTCCAGATTCTTTTCAAGTATTTTCTGCCAAAAGCTCAACGCGCACACGTATTATTTCTTCTACTACTACATAAAGACCGAGTTCACTGGTCTGAAACCCAGGAAAGTGCGAGTTAGAACACGTTTGAGTGTGAATGGCTGTGTGACTCTCCACCATAGTGCTACACCACAAGCATTCCAGGAATTAAATTGTCACACCTCATGTAATTATATATATATATGTTTCACCGGCTACTTTATTAGGTACACCGTGCTAGTACTGCCGAGTTGGACCCCATTTTGCCTTCAGAATTGCCTTCATTCTTCATGGCATAGATTCAACAAGGTGTTGGAAACGTTCCTCAGAGATTTTGGTCCATAGTGACATGATAGCATCACACAGTTGCTGGAGATTTGTCGGCGGCACATTCATGATGCCAATCTCCTGTTCCACCGCATTCCAAAGGTGCTCTATTGGATTGAGATCTGATGACTGTGGAGGCCATTGGGAGTACAGTGACCTCATTGTCATCTTCAAGAAACCAGTGGTGAGATTGGAGCTTTGTGACATGGTGCATTATCCTGCTGAAAGGAGCCACCAGAAGATGGGGTCATAAAGGGAAGGACATGGTCAGCAACAATACTCAGGTAGGCTGATGCTCATTTGGTACTAAGGGGTCCAAAGTGTGCCAAGAAAATATCCCCCACACCATCACACCACCACCACCAGCCTGAACCGTTGATATAAAGCAGGATGGATTCATTCTTTCATGTTGGTTACACCAAATTCTGACCCGACCATCTGAATGTTGCAAATCGAGACTCATCAGACCAGGCAATGTTTTTCCAACCTTCTATTGTCCAATTTGGGTGAGCCTGTGCGAATTGTAGCCTCAGTTTCCTGTTCTTAGCTGACAGGAGTCGCACCCAGCGTGGTCTTCTTCTGCTGTAGCCCATCTGCTTCAAGGTTCGATGTGTTGTGCGTTCAGAGATGGTATTCTGTATACCTTGGTTGTAACGAGTGGTTATTTAAGTTACTGTTGCCTTTCTATCATCTAGAACCAGTCTGGCACCAACAACTATGCCACCTTCAAAATTCCTTTCTTCCCCATTGTGATGCTCGGTTTGAACATCAACAAGTCGTCTTCACCACGTCTAGATGCCTAAATGCATTGAGTTGCTGCTTTGTGATTGGCTGATTAGCAATTTGTGTTTCAAAGCAATTGAACAGGTGTACCTAAAAAAAAAAAGGGTCCGGTGAGTGTATATCTGCGTGCAGACACAAGCTATACCAAAAAACTGTTGCTTGAGCAGAACCTCAACATAGTCTATCACAGCACAGCACTTCCAGCAACAGGCATAGTTCCAGAAACAACAGATCTTGTAGTTCCACAAGCTCATTCTAATAGAAAACTCTGTCCACGTCTTTTCAAAATGTAGAAAGATTTGCTTCAGAGGCCGTGTGAGTCGGTAACGCAGGGTGCGATCACTCGGAGTTCAGACAATCGCCAAGTGCTCACTGAAGATGAAGTATGACTTCACAGCAGATAAAGTAGAGTGTGAAAAAAGGCTTTAGAAATCTTCTTACAGATTCCTTCTAAATGCCAATATATACAATGACTTTCCTCCCGCTATTTGGGTCTCAGATCGAAGCGTGGTTCTGTTTGATCAGTATATAGTGCGATGAGTCCACTTGCCGCCTGCCATATAGCAAAATGATGTCGGGAAAGTGGTTGCGATATCCTGACCGGACGTCATTTGACGATGTCAGAATATCAAGGCGCGCATCGCGGCGATCGTTGTTGCGGTGTGTGACTGACATACCGCAACTCCGATCTAGGTAAAGAGTCTCTGACAGAGACTCTTTACCACGTGATCAGTCGTGTCCAATCATGGCTGATCACAGTGTAAACAGTAAGAGACGTTGATTGGCTTTTCCTCACTCGTATCTGACAGACGCGAGTAGAGGAGAGACGAACGGCTGCTCTCCTGACAGGGGGGGTCTGTGTTGATTGTTTATCAGCGCAGCCCCCCCTCGGATGCCCGCCCAGGACTACCAGGATGCCGCCAGGACCACCAGGGATGGCCACCACACTGGACCACCAGGTATGCCACCCTAGACCACCAGGGAAATGCCAATCAGTGCCAAAGAAAAATGCCTGCCAGTGCCACCAGTGATGCCTATCAGTGAAATCTATCAGTGCCAACCATCAGTGCTGCCTTTCAGTGCCGCCTATCAGTGCCCAGCAGTGCCGTCTATCAGTGCCACCCATAAATACCCATCAGTGCAGCCTTTCAGTGGCCATCAGTGTCACCTATCATTGCCCATCAGTGCCCACCAGTGCCACCTATGAGTGCCCATCAGTGCCGCCTATCAACGCCCTTCGTAGGATGGTGGCAGAAGGCCATACACTGTTCGACAATCGGAGACACCACCCCCCGGGAGCTGAGGTGGACGGATCGGCGGGGGCAACCCACAAGGCGCCATCCAAGGCAGGCATGAACCCCCGAGGCAAAACCTAGAGTGGAAAGTGAAGGTTGAAATTAAGGATGGCGCCTTGTGGGTTGCCCCCGCCGATCTGTCCACCTCAGCTCCCGGGGGGGGGTGTCTCCGATTGTCGAACAGTGTACGGCCTTCTGCCACCATCCTACGAACCACAATGCGTAAGCATGCACTTTGTGTGGGGCTCTTTCAATTACCCCACCTCTGTTTCATGTATATATTTAACAGACCAATTTTTTTACATCTCCTATCCTAGATAAGACACGCGCTTGCTCCTGATGAGTGGCACAATAGCCACGAAACGCGTAGAGCTACCATTGCCGCGTTTTTCACCAACGTCATGCAATTCTGTTTTTGGAGGCTTTTGTAGACAATGCCCTCGTATATGGTTGTGCATTTATATCCAATTGGTGTACCATGGAAGAGTGTTATATTCATATAATCATGTATAATTGCTGCTATTATTGCCAATATTTCTTTCAATTTGTGATTGATATATATTTATTATATGCATGTTATATTTTTATGAATTGAATACATTTTCCTAGTTGTTCATCGGTTTCTTTCTGGACATTCACGCATTTCATTTAAAGTCCCACCTTTGTTGCTCCTTTTTCTTAGACTAGTACAGGGATGGAAACACATGACCGCATCAGGTCATGGTTTCATTTAAAGTCCCATGGGATGGTTAGTCCCAAACCCTTTTCTAATATAAAATACTTATCTTAGAACGAAGCCCCCGTACCGCCTCCCGGTCACCGCTAAGGGAGCTGACATGTTCCCTCTGTGTGTCTTCCGGGTTCACGGCTGGAGCGCTGAGTGGCCTGGGCCACGATGACGTCACTCCCGCGCATGTGTGGGAGTCCTCTGTTACGGCAAGGAGCTCTGATTTTCCGGCAGCATCCGCTGGACCTATAGAGCGCATGCGCAGCTGACGTCAGCGGCTGCAAGCAAGGTGAATATCTCCTAAACCATACAGGTTTAGGAGATATTCATTTTACCTACAGGTAAGCCTTATTATAGGATTACTTGTAGGCAAAAATCACAAAGCACGGTATACAACCGCTTTAAAAATAAAAATGAGGGGGAATCAGAGAAATATACCATACAATATACATGACAAAAGACAGTCCCTCTCTCTATATATACTGTATATATATATATATTGCAGTTAATGGCACCTGCTACTAAAACAATACCATACAGATACATAGATGACATATATGAGTGTGTAGTCATGAAATATCATAGGTGAATGGACTGGGAGGCCAAAATTAAAGCGGAGTTCCACCCAATAATGGAACTTCCGCTTTAAGTGACGGTGACCCCCCGACATGGCATTTTTTTGGGGAGGGGAGATACCCTCTTTTTAGAGGCATCCAGCTCTCACTTCCTCCCGGGGCTCCGCATAGGGTTGCCACCTGTACGGTTTTCTCCCGGACAGTCTGGTTTTTGAATGATGTGTTCGGGTTTACATCTGCCCCAGACCCAGACACATCATTCACACTGGACTACACCGAGAGTGACATCTGATGACTCCCCTCTCCCTGACCGCAGCTTGGTTCAGCAGAGTGTTAGTGTATCAAAGCTCCTCCCCTCCTCCTCCTCCTTCTACCTTCTGTACACATACGAGGAGGAGGGGGGAGCAGGGACGCGCTGATATCAGGTTTGTAGAAAGTTTTTATTATGCTCTGTAGATGGAGAAGGGAGGGGGAGAGAGCGGCTGGAAAGGAAGCCAAGGTAGAAAATATGTGGAGTGATTGAGGGATTAGGAGGAAATGTGCTGGGGGGGGGGCTTTGGCAGGGGGAAGACAATGCTAAAAGTGTAGATTGGCTTTGAAATCTGACAACCCCTCCTAGCACTCTCTCTCTTCCTTCCCAAAGGACCCCTCCAGCACATATCCTACCCCCACCCCCCACCCCTCCCCCTTGCACTGGCCCTCTTCTCTCACAAAGTGCCCCCCCCCCCCAAGCACATATCTGATCCCCACAAGCGCCCACAGCACATATGGGCACAGGCTACATATAATGGGCACAGAGGCTGTATGATTGGCACAGAGGTTGCATATGATGGGCACAGTGGCTGTATGATGGGCACAGAGGCTGCATATGATGGGCACAGAGGCTGCATATGATGGGCATAGAGGCTGCATATGATGAACACAGTGGCTGCGTTTTATGGGCACAGTGGCTGCATTTGATGGGCACAATGGCTGCATTTGATGGGGCACAGTGGCTGCATTTTATGGGGCACAGTGAGGCTGCAATTGATGTTTATTTTTAAGAATTTTTCAGTTTGTTTGCCCCCCAAAAAATTTTGAGCACCAGCTGCCACTGCCCCCCAGCACAAATCTAACTCTCCCCACTCCAATGCTAGTACTAGCCCTCTCCCCAGGACATATGTGACCCCTGCATTCCGTGCAGAACACTCACAATTCAGCCACGTGCACTGTTTGCTGCGGCGAGCTATGCGCCACATTACTACTCTCTTTCAGGCCACCAAAAGTGCCCCAGGTCTTTTACAATCGTATAGCGTATAACCACCCTAATAAAATGCCGCCGCTAAAGTGTTCAGGTTTGGCTTGAAGAAAAGGTGGCAATAGCTCCGCTGCGCCGGAAGGAAGTTCACCTCTCCCCCCTCCCTCCCTGCAATCTTCTGGGACACGTCAGAAGTCCCAGAAGATTGCCCGGCCATTCACAGCGTGCAGTGCGTGCCCGGCTGTGAAGCCACATCGGTCGCCCACGGTAAGAATGCCGGCGCAGTGGAGAGCAGGGGGAGAGGAGCGGGGCTTCGTACGCTCGCATCGCTGGATCGTGGGACTGGTGAGTGTCTGATTATTAAAAGTCAGCAGCTACACTTTTTGTAACTGCTGACTTTTAATTTTTTTTATTTTTTTCGGCTGAACTCTGCTTTAAAATCCCACCGTAGGCTGTAGTTTTAAAATATGCCACATGGTGGCGATTTCACATAGAGTACTTTGAACGCACAAACAGGAAGTCTCTATGCCTCGTACAGACAGGAAGTTCCGGGTGAGAGGTGAGTTGGGAGGAAGTAGAGAGGAGACATTGCTGGAACTGGCAGCAGAGGAGGTAATAAGATCTTATTTTATATTTACACCCAGTAACCCCCCGTCATGTCCGTCCTCTTCCTCCATAGTCACTGTGATGTCTTTTATCTCCAGCAGATGATGTACAATACTCATGTAGCAATAACTCTCGGTGGAGCTGCTGGTTTAAACTGGCTTGTTACCTTCACTCTCGATACCTCTGTTTCACCGGCACCGGGTCTAGGGTTCCGTTGAGTTTACCTCTGGACGATATAAGCACCAAACACTTGAGTAGGTTTTCCAATGCTTTAATAAAATGAACAAGGGAAGTAGCAGGAAAAAGGTAGTAGGAAAGCTGCAGGGAAGCTCAAATACCTTTCTGTTGTATTTCTTCAGAACATTCTTTGCAATTGAACACTTGTAATTGAATAGTCCCTCTTTTGTAGGATTTGCCCGCCTGGATAGACATCTCTCACTTGCCTAGCAGCCAGCACGTAGCACGAACAAAAGTCTCTGCCACAGACTTGTTTGGAATAAAACCCGTACGATCCTCTGCCACAATATATATTGGTTTGTGATGAATGTCAGATACAGTACTTGAACCTTTAAGCCAACCCGGCAGTACTATACTGTAAGATTACTTCAGGATACGTCCTCCAACCGAGTCACCAGGCCCCTCTCCAGACCAGCACTCTGCATGATCCTTCCATGACGGGTCCTCCCCTGGGATCTCCTCAGTTGTCCAGCTTCTTCACTCAGGATAGACAGCTCAGGACCATTCCTCTGCTGCTGTGGTAGGCCCCAGACAGGCTTCTGGGCCCACCCACATGCCGGAACGGAGGACCACGAGGTGGTATTCCTAGTGCATACCTGTCTGCCAGGAGGGCCAGCAGGTGGCTGAAAACGAACCCTAAAACATGGCGTCTGTCCCATAAATACCCTCTTCCAGAATGCAACTCGGAGGACCACCTCCACCGAGTTATCTCCGGGACAGAGGAGCACTCATTTGCTTCAACACGTTGCTTTTCCAACACCTGCCGATGGTGACAACGACACCCACCGGCACAATGTGGAACTGCATGCAACGTCAGCCAAGCTGGAACAGAGGCAAATCTAACTTCCTATAATAAGCGACCCACTAAATTTACCTATCAGCGGTAGATAAAAATCTACCACCACTACACTCATATACAATACAACTGTAATATGTACACAGATACATCCTAAATATAGAACCATTTATCCAACTGTCCATCCAGAGCCTCTGGTTTATAGACCGGATACATCCTAAATATAGAGCCATTTATCCAACTGTCCATCCAGAGCCTCTGGTTTATAGACCAGATACATCCTAAATATAGAGCCATTTATCCAACTGTCCATCCAGAGCCTCTGGTTTATAGACCGGATACATCCTAAATATAGAGCCATTTATCCAACTGTCCATCCAGAGCCTCTGGTTTATAGACCAGATACATCCTAAATATAGAGCCATTTATCCAACTGTCCATCCAGAGCCTCTGGTTTATAGACCGGATACATCCTAAATATAGAGCCATTTATCCAACTGTCCATCCAGAGCCTCTGGTTTATAGACCAGATACATCCTAAATATAGAGCCATTTATCCAACTGTCCATCCAGAGCCCCTGGTTTATAGACCAGATACATCCTAAATATAGAACCATTTATACAGTCCAGATAATTCTCAGTTTATTATCTGTCTACAGAGAGAAGAGTCCTGTATAGGTCACATGACCAACTCAAGGAAGATGGATGGGGACCAGAGTCACATGAGTGACAGGATATTAGACCTGACCCTGGAGATCATCTATCTGCTGGCCGGAGAGGTGAGGTGGATTCTGGTAGGGTCATAGGACATCACAGACATACCTAGAAAGGTGAGGAGAATTCTGGAAAATATTAGTGATAGTTGTTTCTTTCTCTCTTTATACAGGATTATAAAGTAGTGAAGAAACCATCTGGGGATCCATTAACACCCAGCAGCCGTCTTCACAGGACATCACCCATCACAGTGCCTCCACCTCACTGCCTGATAACTAAGAGAGATGTTGAGAAGATTCTAGAAGTCACCAAGAAGATGATTGAGCTGCTGACCGGAGAGGTGAGCGGTGCCGGGAATTCTGGGACATTATCCAGTAACAGACAAGGGATGTGTCTGGATGGTGACTGTATCATTGTGTGTGTCAGGTTCCTATAAGGTGTCAGGATGTCACTGTCTATTTCTCCATGGAGGAGTGGGAGTATTTAGAAGGACACAAGGATCTCTACAAGGACGTCATGATGGAGAATCAGCCGCCCCTCACATCACCGGGTAAGAGGAGACTTTATTGTAAAGGAGAGAGCAGTATGGAGGGTCCACCTAGATCCCCCATCATCTGATAAACACATAGAAACAATGTATTCAGTCAGTGTGTGTGTTTCCTACAGATGGATCCAGTAATGGGAACCCACCAGAGAGATGTCCCTGTCCTCTGTATTCCCGGGATTCCACACAGGAAGGTCACACCATCCCTCACCATCATCAGGTAGGTGGGACTGAGCATGTAGACAAAAAAATGTGTTGTAATCAATTGTTCCATTCAAATGCATTCTGTCATCTTTGGGGTTTAGGATGTAAAACTGACAGACAGCAAATTTAAGGATGAAGAGGAAGAAGAAGGGACAATGGTGAGTGGAGCTCAGCAGTCTATGGAGGAGCAGGAGATGATTATGAGATGTCCCCTTCCTCTGTATTCCCAGGATTCCACACATGAAGATAACACCACCGCCCACCACCATCAGGCAAGTGGAACCGAGCATAGAGACATAAATGTGTGTTTCATGGAAGATGTCATTCTTCTATGTAATTTCTTGTTCCTTTTTAATAATGTATTCTGTTATGTTGGAAGTTTAGGTTGTAGAACTGAATCACATCAAAGTTGAGATTAAAGAGGAAGAAGAAGAGACGTTAGTTAATGGAGATCAGCAGTCTATGGAGGAGGGGGAGATTATTTTGGAAAGTAAACAGGAGAAATCTTCTCTACATATGGACACAAGTAAGTCATAAACACTAAATGCAGAAATTGTTTGCATTTTCATTTTACTTCTATGAGTAAAAAGTATGCATTTACTTTGGTACACATACAGGGGCTGACATATATCCTTGAATCTACACTTTCCCCTTAAAAAAAGAACAAATCCCTAAGTTTTTTGAAAGGCAGAAAACACGTGTGAAACTTGGCCTAATTTTCCCCAACAAGGAAAAAAGAATTCTACTTTTTACAGCAAAGAACTCTTTCTGTATTTTACGGTTAAACCTTTTCCCTCCAATTACAGAAAGTCTCGTTTGTCCTTGTTCGGTATATAGAACTTGACATACTACAGTATGAAAACAGTTAACAAAACTGCTGTCAGTAAGAATAGTATTGATGTACCAACACCACCATCCAATGTTTTCAACAAAGGTAGAGATACTGTACACCATATGAAAAGGTCCATCTCCATTCCTCAATATAATGTCATGTTCCCAACAAATGAGGCGGAGATACTGTACACCATAAGAAAGGTCCATCTCCATTCCTCAATATAACGTCATGTTCCCAACAAATGAGGAGGAGATACTGTACACCATAAGAAAGGTCCATCTCCATTCCTCAATATAATGTCATGTTCCCAACAAATGAGGTGGAGATACTGTACACCATATAAAAAGTCCATCTCCATTCCTAAATATAACGTCATGTTCCCTACAAATGAGGTGGAGATACTGTACACCATATGAAAGGTCCATCTCCATTCCTCAATATAATTATCATGTCCCCAACAAATGAGGAGATACTGTACACCATATGAAAGGTCCATCTCCATTCCTCAATATAACGTCATGTTCCCAACAAATGAGGAGGAGATACTGTACACCATATGAAAGGTCCATCTCCATTCTTCAATATGTTTTCATTATTTCAATACATGAGGTTGAGGAAAGTCCACCTCCATTCATATACCATATTATTACGATAGTCTCTGTGCACAGTTACTGTTGGGTTCTAGACCAACGTAGATGACTTCTGAATGCAGGGCATGAATAGTTTTTATAACATTTATTTAAAACTTGCTTTCCAACAGATGTATGGAAAATAAATATCTCAGACGGACATCCCATGATATCTCCAGGTTATAATGCGGACGATAATGACATTGCACAATATTCTTCAAAAGTAAAGTCGACTTCTCCAGTTCCATATCATAGACCTTCCAGCATGGTGAGACCAATGGATCCCTCTATTCCTGAGGAATCTTCTAATATGAATTCAGATATCAATCTACGATCCCAGAGTACCAACAGACCAACAGATCCAACTAATCCCAAGAATTCTTCTATTAGCGATGATGGAGTTCAAACAGGAAAGCGTTCAATGTCATGCCCGGTGTGTGGGAAGTCTTTTAGTGACAACAGAAACCTTCTTAGACACCAGAGAAGCCACACAGGGGAACGTCCCTATTCTTGTTCACAGTGTGGAAAATGTTTCATTCACAAAGCGGACCTTCTTAGACACCAGAGAATTCACACGGGCGAACGTCCTTTCTTATGCTCAGAGTGCGGGAAACGTTTCATACACAAAACACACCTTCTTACGCACCAGAGAATTCACACGGGCGAACGTCCTTTTTCCTGCTCAGAGTGCGGAAAGTGTTTCACTGGGAAAAGTGTACTTCTTACGCATCAGAGAATTCACACCGGTGAACGTCCCTTTTCCTGTTCCGACTGCGGCAAGTCTTTCACTGAGAAAAGCGTGCTTCTAACACACCAGAGAAGCCACACGGGCGAGCGCCCTTTCCCTTGTTTAGAGTGCGGGAAATGTTTCCTTCAAAAAGGAGACCTTCGTAGACACCAGAGAACTCACACAGGGGAGCGACCGTATTCCTGTTCAGAGTGCGGGAAATCTTACTCTCGGAAAGCAGAACTCCGGATACACCTGAGAATCCACACCGGCGATTATCCTTTTTTGTGTACGGTGTGCGGGAAAACGTTCAATTACAAAGAAAAACTCCGTAGGCACCAGAAGACTCACACCGGCGAGCGTCCTTTTTCGTGCCCTGACTGTGGGAAATGTTTTATTGAGAAAGGAAAGCTTGTTGCACACCAGAGGAGACACACGGGTGAACGTCCTTATTCATGTTCTGAGTGCGGGAAATCTTTTTACGAGAAAAGAAACGTTCTTAATCACCAGAGAACTCACACTGGGGAAAGTGCGGGAAATGTTTCACGCCCAAAGCAGACATGATGCAAGAACGTGTACCTGCTAAAGCTGTTGACAACTGTTGGGTGGCATTTAATCAGTGGAACTGTATAGTCCTTCCAACACAGAGGACTTTGCTTCAGTAACAGGAGTAGATATAGATAAAATTCCTTTAGGGATATGTTTATTTAATGTTCAAATCTTTCTTCTGTGTTCAGATTATTTAATCTGAAAAGGAACTCGATGGGTGTTGATAGGTTAATGGATAAAGAGTATAAAAATACTAAATATCTTAGAAGAATTATTAGTTGAAGGTAAAATTGATGAGATGGACCTGGACTTTGAGGAAGAAAGCAAGGAGCAGGTCATAGGTTCTAAATACAGATAAACAAAATAAATCAGCGCGAAATGATATAGACTAGAACAGCAGCTGAACACTAGGGCCAATAATCAAATCCCTCAATAAACATCAACAAACAGACGGTGCAGCGCTAAATACATGGAGAAAATAGAATAAAATTGAGATAAAACACAATACAATCCACCACGGTGTAAAGATAAAAAAAGTCCATATAATCAGGTCCAAACAGATCTTCAAGGTAGAAAGGACTGTGTGTTTGCAAATGGTGTTTCCAGGAGCCCACCACCACAGAAACAAATGGCCTCTCACCTGGTGTTGTGGACCCTTTAATTATAGAGGGTCATAAGCGCTCTTGGCATATAATATGCAAATATTATGCGGCTACACAAATCTTCATCAATGACCATCAAGGACCCAATATAGGACACTCCAATAAGGACATGTAGGAAATAAAAGTGGCGAAAATAGTGCTCTCCGTATAAAATGATCTTTATTACTATATAAGAAATGGTAAAACACTCACAAGTGAAGTACTTGGTAATAGCAGACAAGCAGTAGTGGCGATCTCCTGTTCCTCCGAACAGCAGAGCAGATGCGCAGTGGCCGCGGGTGACGTCACAACGCTACCTCGTTCTGGACGCGTTGCGTCCCAGTGGGCGGGGACTTCATCAGCAGATGAGGAACGTCGTGGGCACCCGCGCTAAATACCAGGTAAGTAACCATGGCTACAGTACACCAAACGGAATTGACCTAAGGATCACCCGGAACTAAATCCGGACGTAACCCCTTATACAGGAATATAAAACAAACGGAAATGGCTCTCCCAAAAGCAATAGGAAAAGACATAGCTGTGACAATAAAACGCATCAATCCTGGAGGGACAAGTGCATAATTCCTGAAATGGAATATTACCATACCAAAGGGAAAATTAGATATTAAAAATATATATATATAAAAACATATATATATAAAAAGTATTATCATTGTAAAAATAAATATTCATAAATTTTCAGAACACCATAAAAATATTATAAAAATAAGAAGTGAGTCATCCGCGGCCACTGTCATCAAATATAAATGAAATAAAAATAAAATTCAGCGATCTGATATAAAGCAATTTGTATCAAAATCAACGTTTAACCCCTCAGGGCAAAGAACCCTGGTTTCGAAGATCCAGTAAGATTCTCTCTTACTCAGTTGCCTTATGAAATTACCCCCCCTCCAGTGTCTCGTGACCCTCTCTATACCCCAAAACCTCAAACTTTTGGGGTTCTGATGATGATGGAGTTTGAAGTGTCTAGAGACATTGTGGGTTTTCAGGCCTTTCTTAATGTTGTTAACGTGCTCAGCAAGTCTCACATGTAGGGGTCGGGATGTTCTCCCTATATACTGGAGCCCGCATCCACACTCCAGCATATACACGACCCCTACCGTGTCACAGGTAATTAGCTGTTTAATATCATACTCTTTACCAGTAGCTGAGGCTAGGAATTTTTTCCTTTTCTTTATGTTCCCCTTTGCATGCTTACATGGGATGCATTTGCCGCATGCATAGAAACCACTCAGAAAAGAAACAGGAGGGTTCAGAACGCTAGGGACCAGACGGTCCCTTAATGATGGAGCCTTCCTATAAATAAACTGAGGGCGGTCAGGGAGCACTGGGCCTAAGACTTTATCTTGTTTCAAGATGGGCCAATTCTTCTGAACTATTTTCTCAAATGTGCGGTATTGCACATTATAGTCAAGCACCATCTTTTTTATTTAATCGTCTCCACCTTTTTCCTTGACCGTATCAGAAACCAAAATACCTCTGTCAAGACTTTTGACTTTAGTGATCTCCTCCTCAAGCTTGGAACGATCGTATCCTTTTTGTTCAAACCTAGATGTCAGAATGTTTGATTGCACCAAGAAATCCTCCTCCGTGGTGCAATTCCTACGCAGCCTGATGTACTGACCCCTGGGGATGTTGCACAACCAAGAATGGTGGTGACAACTCCCCAGGGGGATGTACGAGTTGCGGTCCGTTGGTTTGAAAAAATTGGTCATAATAAAACGGTTGTGTATAATACTGATAGTCAGATTCAGAAAAACAACTTTTTCCTGGTCAACCGTCCAAGTCAAGACAATGTTTTTATGGTTAGTGTTAAGAGCATCAATAAACAAGTCAAGTTTGTCCCTATCTCCTCTCCAAATCAGAATAAGGTCGTCAATATAACGACGGTAACAAATGAGCTCTGGGGGCTTATTAGAAAAAACTGCCTCTTCCTCCCAGTGGGCCATAAATAAATTGGCCACACTGGGAGCAAAACGGGCCCCCATAGCAACTCCCCTTGTCTGCAAATAAAAATCCCTATTATACCAAAAATAATTTTTGGTTAAACAAAAGTTTAAACAACTCAACAGGAATTCTTGATGCCTCCCAGACAATGAGGAGGAGGATAGAGCCCATTCGACAGACGTCATAGCATCTCTGTGACCAATAATGGTATACAGAGAGCTGACGTCTGCTGTGACCAAAAAAGTGGGTGAAGAACAATCTAAACTTTCCAAAATCTGAATCACATGTTTAGTGTCTCTGAGGTATGCAGGGGTTTTAATAACAAGTGGTTGCAAAAAGACGTCAATGTATTGCCCAAGACGAGCTGACACTGAGTCGATCCCATTAACAATGGGTCGACCAGGGGGGTGGATGATGTCTTTATGTATCTTGGGCAGAAAGTAAATCACAGGGGTTCTGCAAAATAAAGGATCCAAATACATTGCTTCTTTCTTGGTGAGGATTTTTTGATCCCTGCCATCCTCAATAATAGCATGCAATTCGTCCTTATATGTTAACATGGGGTCTTTACTAAGGATCCTATAGGTGTCTTGGTCGGAAAGCAGACGACTCATTTCTGACTGATAATATTCTCTGCTCAAAACGACCAGACCCCCCCCTTTGTCGGCGGGACGGATGACTATATCCTTCCGCTCGGAGAGCGATTTGATCCCGCGCTTAATAAACAAAGGATCAACAATTTTTTTAACCTTTAACTGATTTAAATCATGCGAAACCATATTTTTGAACACTTCTAAATGTTTATTGTCGGTGTTCTGTGGGTTAAACGTAGATTTGTTGCGTAAAGATGAGTGTTGAGAGATGGACGGTTTAGTCCCATGATGAGGTTGGGCCAAAAAATATTTTTTCATATTAAGGGACCTAACAAATTTCTGGATATTAACATAAGTATCAAATTTATTAAGGTTTTTTATAGGGGCAAATTTTAAGCCTCGATCCAAGACCTTAATCTCATCGTCACTAAGAGTGATTTGGCTCAGATTATAGATACCCTTCCCTACCGTGGTTTGGGCCTTTTGTACCCTCCTGCCCCCTCTCCTTCCTCTCTTTCTTTTCGCTTGCGAGGGCCGGCGTTTGGTGGAGTGTAGGGTATCGGCTGTCTCCACATCTCTCCTTGTTGGGGTAGAAAAGGCTGAGGGGGGTATCTCTGTTCCCCCCGTTGGCCTAAAAAACCATTTTCCTTATAAGGGGTGTGGTCAGCTAGAGGGGCAAAGCGGTTGGACGTGGGAATGGGTTTGTTGTAGGGGGGTCACGACCTCCTCTCTCAAAGTATTCTCTACTTTCTTCATATGCTGGATAACCATTTTGGCGGTAAGGAGTCACATGATGGTTATAGGGCCTATTATTACCCCTGCCCCTTCCTTTCGTGTTTCCTCTTTTGTTTTTCTTTTGGCCATAAGTACCAGAGGGAGGGGCCTGTTTAGTTTGATGTGAGTAGTCATATTCATGAACGGGATTATTTCTAGGGGCACAACTACCAGACCCTCCCGTGGCCACTTGAGTATTGGCCAACGGAGGGGCTAAGTCCTCCATAATGGGAGAGTTCTGCCATTTGAATATAATCCCCCCATTGAAATCCTCAAAGTCCCTAATACATTTTTTATGTTTCTTATTTTGGGTTTCCAAATCCCACTTCCTGAGTTTATTTTTAAGATCTCCGGATAATCTAATAAACTCCTCACTATCTTTAAAGGTTTCAACACTTTTGGTAATTTCACCAATCTGCGAATCGAGGGTAGCCATCCTCTTTCTTTTACGTATAAGGAGAAACTCCAAAAGTTTAAAACCTCTTTTAATGAAGAAATCACTCCATTCAGACATAGACTGAACGTCAGTCAGGCCATCATTGGGGGGTAAATCCCACCGCAGACGCCTAGGTATAAGTCTGGCAGCAAGGTACTGCTCAAAAGAAGTGATGTCCCACCAAGTTTTGATCTTTTTTTTCATAAATATAGCCCAATTTTCTGAAACATTGAGGTAAATCATTAATGGGTTCTAAGGTAGGATTCCTAGAGAATACCTCATTAATCTTAATATCACGCTTTTCAAAATATTCAAACACTTCCATAACGCAGCTAGATTACTGAGAAGTAAGTAAAAGGCCCAAACCACAGTAGGGAAGGGTATCTACAATCTGAGCAAAATCACTCTTAGTGACGATGAGATTAAGGTCTTGGATCGAGGCTTAAAATTTGCCCCTATAAAAAACCTTAATAAATTTGATACTTATGTTAATATCCAGAAATTTGTTAGGTCCCTTAATATGAAAAAATATTTTTTTGGCCCAACCTCATCATGGGACTAAACCGTCCATCTCTCAACACTCATCTTTACGCAACAAATCTACGTTTAACCCACAGAACACCGACAATAAACATTTAGAAGTGTTCAAAAATATGGTTTCGCATGATTTAAATCAGTTAAAGGTTAAAAAAATTGTTGATCCTTTGTTTATTAAGCGCGGGATCAAATCGCTCTCCGAGCGGAAGGATATAGTCATCCGTCCCGCCGACAAAGGGGGGGGTCTGGTCGTTTTGAGCAGAGAATATTATCAGTCAGAAATAGAGTCGTCTGCTTTCCGACCAAGACACCTATAGGATCCTTAGTAAAGACCCCATGTTAACATATAAGGACGAATTGCATGCTATTATTGAGGATGGCAGGGATCAAAAAATCCTCACCAAGAAAGAAGCAATGTATTTGGATCCTTTATTTTGCAGAACCCCTGTGATTTACTTTCTGCCCAAGATACATAAAGACATCATCCACCCCCCTGGTCGACCCATTGTTAATGGGATCGACTCAGTGTCAGCTCGTCTTGGGCAATACATTGACGTCTTTTTGCAACCACTTGTTATTAAAACCCCTGCATACCTCAGAGACACTAAACATGTGATTCAGATTTTGGAAAGTTTAGATTGTTCTTCACCCACTTTTTTGGTCACAGCAGACGTCAGCTCTCTGTATACCATTATTGGTCACAGAGATGCTATGACGTCTGTCGAATGGGCTCTATCCTCCTCCTCATTGTCTGGGAGGCATCAAGAATTCCTGTTGAGTTGTTTAAACTTTTGTTTAACCAAAAATTATTTTTGGTATAATAGGGATTTTTATTTGCAGACAAGGGGAGTTGCTATGGGGGCCCGTTTTGCTCCCAGTGTGGCCAATTTATTTATGGCCCACTGGGAGGAAGAGGCAGTTTTTTCTAATAAGCCCCCAGAGCTCATTTGTTACCGTCGTTATATTGACGACCTTATTCTTATTTGGAGAGGAGATAGGGACAAACTTGACTTGTTTATTGATGCTCTTAACACTAACCATAAAAACATTGTCTTGACTTGGACGGTTGACCAGGAAAAAGTTGTTTTTCTGGATCTGACTATCAGTATTATACACAACCGTTTTATTATGACCAATTTTTTCAAACCAACGGACCGCAACTCGTACATCCCCCTGGGGAGTTGTCACCACCATTCTTGGTTGTGCAACATCCCCAGGGGTCAGTACATCAGGCTGCGTAGGAATTGCACCACGGAGGAGGATTTCTTGGTGCAATCAAACATTCTGACATCTAGGTTTGAACAAAAAGGATACGATCGTTCCAAGCTTGAGGAGGAGATCACTAAAGTCAAAAGTCTTGACAGAGGTATTTTGGTTTCTGATACGGTCAAGGAAAAAGGTGGAGACGATTATAATTTCAAGATGGTGCTTGACTATAATGTGCAATACCGCACATTTGAGAAAATAGTTCAGAAGAATTGGCCCATCTTGAAACAAGATAAAGTCTTAGGCCCAGTGCTCCCTGACCGCCCTCAGTTTATTTATAGGAAGGCTCCATCATTAAGGGACCGTCTGGCCCCTAGCGTTCTGAACCCTCCTGTTCCCTCTTCCGATAGGTTATTTTCTTTTCTGAGTGGTTTCTATGCATGCGGCAAATGCATCCCATGTAAGCATGCAAAGGGGAACATAAAGAAAAGGAAAAAATTCCTAGCCTCAGCTACTGGTAAAGAGTATGATATTAAACAGCTAATTACCTGTGACACGGTAGGGGTCGTGTATATGCTGGAGTGTGGATGCGAGCTCCAGTATATAGGGAGAACATCCTGACCCCTACATGTGAGACTTGCTGAGCACGTTAAAAACATTAAGAAAGGCCTGAAAACCCACAATGTCTCTAGACACTTCAAACTCCATCATCATCAGAACCCCAAAAGTTTGAGGTTTTGGGGTATAGAGAGGGTCACGAGACACTGGAGGGGGGGCAATTTCATAAGGCAACTGAGTAAGAGAGAATCTTACTGGATCTTCGAAACCAGGGTTCTTTGCCCTGAGGGGTTAAACGTTGATTTTGATACAAATTGCTTTATATCAGATCGCTGAATTTTATTTTTATTTCATTTATATTTGATGACAGTGGCCGCGGATGACTCCCTTCTTATTTTTATAATATTTTTATGGTGTTCTGAAAATGTATGAATATTTATTTTTACAATGATAATACTTTTTATATATATATGTTTTTATATATATATATATATATATTTTTAATATCTAATTTTCCCTTTGGTATGGTAATATTCCATTTCAGGAATTATGCACTTGTCCCTCCAGGATTGATGCGTTTTAGTGTCACAGCTATGTCTTTTCCTATTGCTTTTGGGAGAGCCATTTCCGTTTGTTTTATATTCCTGTATAAGGGGTTACGTCCGGATTTAGTTCCGGGTGATCCTTAGGTCAATTCCGTTTGGTGTACTGTAGCCATGGTTACTTACCTGGTATTTAGCGCGGGTGCCCACGACGTTCCTCATCTGCTGATGAAGTCCCCGCCCACTGGGACGCAACGCGTCCAGAACGAGGTAGCGTCGTGACGTCACCCGCGGCCACTGCGCATCTGCTCTGCTGTTCGGAGGAACAGGAGATCGCCACTACTGCTTGTCTGCTATTACCAAGTACTTCACTTGTGAGTGTTTTACCATTTCTTATATAGTAATAAAGATCATTTTATACGGAGAGCACTATTTTCGCCACTTTTATTTCCTACATGTCCTTATTGGAGTGTCCTATATTGGGTCCTTGATGGTCATTGATGAAGATTTGTGTAGCCGCATAATATTTGCATATTATATGCCAAGAGCGCTTATGACCCTCTATAATTAAAGGGTCCACAACACCAGGTGAGAGGCCATTTGTTTCTGTGGTGGTGGGCTCCTGGAAACACCATTTGCAAACACACAGTCCTTTCTACCTTGAAGATCTGTTTGGACCTGATTATATGGACTTTTTTTATCTTTACACCGTGGTGGATTGTATTGTGTTTTATCTCAATTTTATTCTATTTTCTCCATTTATTTAGCGCTGCACTGTCTATAGGTTCTAAATAGTCTAATTTATATATATATATATATATATATATATATATATATATATATATATATATATATATATGTATATACTATATTGCCAAAATTATTGGGACGCCTGCCTTTACACGCACATGAACTTTAATGACATCCCAGTCTTAGTCCGTAGGGTTCAATATTGAGTTGGCCCACCCTTTGCAGCTATAACAGCTTCAACTCTTCTGGGAAGGTTGTCCATAAGAGCCCTTTCACACTGGGGCGGTTTGCAGGCGTTATTGTGCTAAAAATACCGCCTGCAAACCGACCCAAAACAGCCGCCACTGTTTGTTCAGTGTGAAAGCCGAGGGCTTTCACACTGAAGCGGTGCGCTGGCAGGAGAAAAAAAAACTCCTGCAAACCGCATCTTTGGAGCGGTGAAGGAGCGGTGTATTCACCGCTCCTGCCCATTGAAATCAATGGGGCAGCGCGACTATACCGCGGCAATACCGTGGCTATAGCCGCAGAATGCGAGCAGTTTAACACTTTTTACCGCCGCAAAAACGATGGTAAAGCAGCGCTAAAAATAGCGCTGTTTTACCGCCGACGCCCCCACCGTCCCAGTGTGAAAGGGCTCTTAGGTTCAGGAGTGTGTCTATGGGAATGTTTGACCAGTCTTCCAGAAGCACATTTGTAAGGTCAGGCACCGATGTTGGACGAGAAGGCCTGGCTCGCAGTCTCCGTTCTAATTCATCCCAAAGGTTTTTGGGTTGAGGTCAGGACTATGTGCAGGCCAGTCAAGTTCCTCCCACTAAACTCGCTCACCCATGTCTTTATGGACCTTGATTGTGCACTGTTCTAAATCAATTAGTGGAGGGGGGATTATGGTGTGGGGGGGGGGTTGTTTTTCAGGGGTTGGGTTTGGCCCCTTAGTTCCAGTGAAGGGAACTCTTAAGGCGTCAGCATACCAAGACATTTTGAACAATTTCATGCTCCCAACTTTGTGGGAACAGTTTGGGGATGTCCCCTTCCTGTTCCAACATGACTGTGCACCAGTACACAAAGCAAGGTCCATAAAGACAAGGATGAGCGAGTCTGGGGTGGAGAAACTTGACTGGCCTGGCCTTAAACAGATAGAATACCTTTGGGATGAATTAAAGCACAGACTGCGAGCCAAGCCTTCTCGTCCAACAGAAGTCTGTGCCTGACCCCACAAATGCTCTTCTGGAAGAATGGTCAAACATTCCCATAGACACACTCCTAAACCTTGTGGACATCCTTCCCAGAAGAGTTGAAGCTGTTATAGCTGCAAAAGGTGGGCCAACTCAATATTGAACCCTACGGACTAAGACTGGGAGGCCAATAAAGTTCATGTGTGTGTAAAGGCAGGTGTTCCAATACTTTTGGTAATATAGTGTATGTGTGTGTGTGTGTGTGTGTGTGTGTGTGTGTGTGTGTGTGTGTGTGTGTGTATGTATGTATGTATGTATATATATATATATATATATACACACACACACACACACACACAGTGTATATATAGTACATGAATATAAATAAAAGCATAGCAGTGTACCTCCCGGTCATCTCAAAAGAAATGAAAGGAAACAGTTTGGTCATTAATGACAAAGGACAATATGACTTTCAGGCCCCATACACACCTAGCATATTGCGAGCGCAATTTTTTTGGCCAATTTTCCCTGCAAAATGCATAGGGCAGACGGTTGATTTCAATGGGCTTGCCGAAGTGCAACTAATGAAACACAGTAGCTCACTGGGCATTTTGGTGTGTTGCGGTTTGCATGTTTTTTAATGAATTTGTTGAGCATTTTTTGCATGAAGCAAAATATGCATTTGCTTCCAGTGGCGTCGCTATGGGGGGGGGGGGGAGCGGGGAGTGCGGCCCGCACCGGATGACACCAGCCAGAGGGGTGACACCGGGGCCGCCATTACACAGTGCGCTATATTGCGTGCACTTGCAGAGCTCGGTGTGAGTAGGACACCTAGCCGTGCGAGGGAGGCTGCCTATAACACTCCCCAGTCAGTGAAGCTAACCCTCAGGGATCTTCAATATCTCCTTCAGCTGGGGTTGGTGGGCAGGAGTTGGGGGTGTGGCTGCCTCCTTCACTCCTCCCACAGACTTACCTTCCCTATACCACCCTAACCTGCCCTATACCACCCCAAACTGCCCTATACCTCGCTAACCTGCCCTATACCACCCCAACCTGCCCTATACCACCCTAACCTGCCCTATATCAACCAAACCTGCCCTATACCACCTTAACTTGCCCTATACCACCCCAACCTGTCTCATACCACCCTAACCTGCCCTATACCACCCCAAACTGCGCTATATCACCCTAACCTGCCCTATACCACCCCTAACTGCCCTATATCACCCCAACCTGCCCTATACCACCCCAACCTGCCTTATACCACCCTAACCTGCCCTATACTACCCTAATTTGCCACTACACCACCCTAGCCTGCCACTATATCACTTCATACTACCCTAACCTGCCACTATACCACCCTATACTATCATTTACAGGGACTGGTTTGGGGTGCAACCCGTGACGGTGCACTGCCTGCAGGGCGCTGGGCAGAATACACGGGGGGGGGGGTGACACCATATTTTACCACACCAGGTGACACCAACCCTAGTGACGCCACTGTTTGCTTCCTGGTTTGAGGGTGCCATTGAAGTCATTCTAAAGGGTAACATTTAAAAAAATAACAAACATGTCATAATTACCTGTTTTGTGTAATGGTTTTGAACAGAATAGCCCCAATCCTCTTCTTCTTGGTTCCCCCACTGACAGTCCTAGCTCCACACCCCTGCTGAATGCCCCCAATACCAAACCTTTTGCTATGGGGGCACTCAAGCAGGCTCGCTCCCGAGCCGCACTCCTGTGAATGGAGATTGTCCATTTAGACACAGAGCGCGGCTTGGCCCCATCCCTGCTGCTCTCTCCTCCTTGTCTCACTGGCTGTGATCGACAGCAATAGGAGGGACCCTGGAGAGCCGCTACCCTCATGCACATTGCTGGATCGAGATGGGGCTCAGGTAAGTATATGGGGGGTTGGGGGGGAGCTTCACCCAGAAGGTTTTTTACCTTAATGCATAGAATTCTGTAGGGCTGAAACAACTAATCGATTAATCGACAACTAATCGATTATTAAAATAATCGATTACTAATATAATCGATTAATCGGCCAGTAACATAAAAGGGTTAAAAAAAACTAAAATGAGCCCTTTATAATACAAAAAGAGCAAATAATCGCTACTGTAACTATGCTTTTTTCAGCCGCTGCATATTTGGAAAGGGTCAGGGACTTTTTTTTAACACAAAACGGTGCTTTTTTGGTTTAATATACTTCAATGGAGAAGCTGCAGAAAAACATGTAATGCGTTTTTGCAGCAATTTGTGTTTTTTAATCGGCCCAACAACAAATTGTCCAAAATAAATGCAAAATCATGTGCGCAAAAAATCAAAACGCACAGCAAAAAGCACTGCAGAAACAGATCAAAAGCAAACTGCAGAGGTGTGTACTGAGCCTTATGCTGTCCACACGGATCAATTTTCAGACGAGAATATTCAGACGAAAAATCTTTGTACATTCACTGAATGAAAGAATTTTTCAGTTCATGAAATTTTCACTTATTTTTAACAGTCTGTTTTTAAAATGAATGTAACTTCTGAATGAAAACCACATACACTGTCTGAAAATTCCTTTGACCAAGAAGTTTTCTATTATTTCCAAATTTTCCCATCACTGTGGTTGAAAATGAACTTCGATTTGACCCCACTAACGATTAGAAAATTGAACGAACGTTCTTAAAATTACATTTTTTTTAAGGAAGATATTGTTTGTTTTTTAAATAAAAAAAATTTGATCTCTGAGTCTGATGATATTTACCAGATTCACCCTTTAATATACTGTTAGAGGATATATACTGTATTTACTATCTCTCCTCTAATAGTATATAAACAGTATATCTCTTCTGTCTGTTATTCTCAGATTGGATTAGAGATTTTGCTCCCTATCCATATAGTTGGTTATTTACATTTACTACTGCATAGAGATATTTAAGAATAAATTTCCTATTTTTTAAACTTTACATATTAACTAAATTATACACCACACTTTTTTTTAAAGGTTATTATCCGATTAATCAAAATAATAATCGGCCAACTAATCGATTATGAAAATAATCGTTAGTTACAGCCCTAGAATTCTGCCTTTAGAACCACGTTAACAATTAAAGACACCGAAAGCACAACTTGTTCATTTTAGGTGTATAAAGGTGGCCACTATACAATGTAATTGTACAATCTCCTTTAGATTTACCAAAACAAAATATTAGGAGGATACACCGTCTATCCAATCACTCTGTATCTAATCAGGCAGGCCCCTTGCACTACATAGTTGATGGTAGATCTAAAGGAGATTGTACAAAACAGATGTTATGTGCTCACTCAGCTCCTGCACACTCTGCCAAATGAACAATGTATGCAAAAGGAAGGTATTTTACAATCCGATTGTATGGTGAGCTTTACAGACTTTCAGGGATGCACTCTCTCTGTTTTCAGTGCTACAGCTCTGCTCCACATAGGATGTTATGTGATCACTCAGCTCCTGCACACTCTGCCAAATGAACAATCTATGCAAGAAGAAGATAAGGTACAAAATGAGGAAGATACTGGCTCTGTATTTAGGGAGAATGGTGCACACTGACATTGCCTGTGTTGGAAAAACATGAGACTACAGAGGTGGGTAGGAGAAATCTCCTGGAGGGGGAGGGCAGGTGCAGGGCGCGTGTTATTGACCCGTTGAACTGCTTCCTGACTCTTAACAGTTTGCATGTCCCACTTTCCTAGACATGTACCAGGAAGTAACGGAGGGGTTATCTATAGAAGAAAAATGGAGGCTGAGGAAAAGCCTGCCATAGAATATACAGAAAGTGTTTTCTTTAACTGCAACAGAGGTACATTAATGTCATATTAGTACACTTGAATTTATAAAAAAAGAAAGAAATTTTAACACCCCTAATTCTGTTCTGGGACAGTCAATATCTACACTCCATGGTAAGGGTTAACGTGACTGTGCTACCTGTGTGGATATAAATGCTAGGGTAACTTCCTGAAACTGATCAGAACTGAACAAATAGCTTGAGGAGGCTGCAAAACATCTTTAACGTGTCCAAATCGCTTCTTCAGTGGTTGGGACAAGCTACGATGCATCTTCAACATGACAGGTAAAGTCAAATTGAATGTAACTAACCACTACTAGATATACCATGACCTGGATATATGAGAACCTTAACACCCAGTGTCAAAACGTTAATAACTGGTAGTAGTCCGTCACATTCAACTGGACTTGTTCTGTAACGTGGAAGATGCTTCAAGGCCTCTCCCAACCATAGGAGAAGTGGTTTGGAAAAGCTACGAACCCTCTTCAACATTACAGAGCAAATCCAGTTGAGTGTAACTGACTACTACTGGACATACCATGACCTGGATAAATCAGAACCTTCACAGCCATATAGTATGAGAAAGATTGAATTTTTGGATTTACGGATAAAGAAAAAATATCGGAAATCTACATGTTCCTCAAACCAGGTGCGGGTAGAATGCCTATCCATGGGAGTCATTTTCTGCCATCCACTATAGGAGGAATTCTGGAATCAGCAGTTTATGTGAATAGTAGAGCTATCTACCATAAAAGGTTTCAAGAAAGTGGGTTTGGTCACAAGGTGATCACAGCAGGATTTGATAGTGAGGAAATAATAGGAGCAACAACAACAAAAAATAAAAGACAAAATTATATTAAATTAATGACTGGTTTGGAGTGCCATTGAGGAAGATGAAAAGCTCTATTAAAGTGGTTGTAAACCTCACACATGAACAAAGCATATCCTCTATAGTGTGTACTTGTCTCAATCCAGAGCACTAATGGCCCGTACACACGGTCGGATTTTCCGATGGAAAATGTCCGATCGGAGCGTGTTGTTGGAATTTCCGACCGTGTGTGGGCTCCATCGGACATTTTCCATCGGATTTTCCGACACACAAAGTTGGATAGCAGGAGATAAAATTTTCCAACAACAAAATCCGTTGTCGGAAATTCCGATCGTGTGTACACAAATCCGACGGACAAAGTGCCACGCATGCTCAGAATAAATAAAGAGATGAAAGCTATTGGCCACTGCCCCGTTTATAGTCCCGACGTACGTGTTTTACATCACCGCGTTTAGAACGATCGGATTTTCCGACAACTTTGTGTGAGCGTGTGTATGCAAGACAAGTTTGAGCCAACATCCGTCGGAAAAAATCCTAGGATTTTGTTGTCGGAATGTCCGAACAAAGTCCGACCGTGTGTACGCCCTATAAGTGTCAATTCTGTCTGCTGCCTCATTCCTCTACTATAGGCAAGAGTCACTTCTGATGAGTTTTCCTGACACCAAGAGAAAAATGGTGACAGCTCCAGCAGATTAACAGTCTCAGCTCTGGTCCTGCATGCTGTGTGAAGGGGGGGGGTGTCCCTTTCTTCCAAACAGCTCTCAGAGCTCTCTTTACTGATGTAAGCTGAAATGGTGTGTGTGTGTGTGTGTGTGTGTGGGGGGGGGGGTAGTGTGGATGGTGGGGGGAGAGCTGTCGGAGTATGTAGTGTGGATGGTGGGGGGAGAGCTGTCGGAGAATGTAGTGTGGATGGTGGAGGAGAGCTGTCGGAGAATGTAGTGTGGATGGTGGGGAGAGATCTGTCGGAGAATGTAGTGTGGATGGTGGAGGAGATCTGTCGGAGAATGTAGTGTGGATGGTGGAGGAGAGCTGTCGGAGAATGTAGTGTGGATGGTGGAGGAGAGCTGTCGGAGAATGTAGTGTGGATGGTGGGGGGAGAGTTGTCAGAGAATGTAGTGTGGATGGTGGAGGAGAGCTGTCGGAGAATGTAGTGTGGATGGTGGGGGGAGAGTTGATGGAGAATGTAGTGTGGATGGTGGAGGAGAGCTGTCAGAGAATGTAGTTTGGATGGTGGAGGAGAGCTGTTGGAGAATGTAGTGTGGATGGTGGAGGAGAGCTGTCGGAGAATGTAGTGTGGATGGTGGGGGGAGAGCTGTTGGAGAATGTAGTGTGGATGGTGGGGGGAGAGCTGTCGGAGAATGTAGTGTGGATGGTGGAGGAGAGCTGTCGGAGAATGTAGTGTGGATGGTGGGGAGAGATCTGTCGGAGAATGTAGTGTGGATGGTGGAGGAGATCTGTCGGAGAATGTAGTGTGGATGGTGGAGGAGAGCTGTCGGAGAATGTAGTGTGGATGGTGGAGGAGAGCTGTCGGAGAATGTAGTGTGGATGGTGGGGGGAGAGTTGTCAGAGAATGTAGTGTGGATGGTGGAGGAGAGCTGTCGGAGAATGTAGTGTGGATGGTGGGGGGAGAGTTGATGGAGAATGTAGTGTGGATGGTGGAGGAGAGCTGTCAGAGAATGTAGTTTGGATGGTGGAGGAGAGCTGTTGGAGAATGTAGTGTGGATGGTGGAGGAGAGCTGTCGGAGAATGTAGTGTGGATGGTGGAGGAGAGCTGTTGGAGAATGTAGTGTGGATGGTGGAGGAGAGCTGTCGGAGAATGTAGTGTGGATGGTGGGGGGAGAGCTGTTGGAGAATGTAGTGTGGATGGTGGGGGGAGAGCTGTCGGAGAATGTAGTGTGGATGGTGGAGGAGAGCTGTCGGAGAATGTAGTGTGGATGGTGGAGGAGAGCTGTCGGAGAATGTAGTGTGGATGGTGGAGGAGAGCTGTCGGAGAATGTAGTGTGGATGGTGGAGGAGAGCTGTCGGAGAATGTAGTGTGGATGGTGGAGGAGAGCTGTTGGAGAATGTAGTGTGGATGGTGGAGGAGAGCTGTTGGAGATTTTTTTTTTTAATAGTTAATAAAATATGCACACTATCAATAATTTTTCTTTATATTAATTCATAACTTTATATGAATTATATTAATATTATACAGGATTTATATAGCGCCAACAGTTTGTGCAGCGCTTTACAATGTAGGAAGACACTACTACAATAGTATAATTCAAAACAAGAGGGTTAGAGGAGCCCTGCTCCTGCAAGTTTACAATCTAAGAGGGAGCAGCTGGTGAAACAAAAGGTAGGTACTGTGAGGGATAAACTGATGAGGGGAGTAGAGGATTTGGTTGTTAGCTGGATAGGCCACCCTGAAGAGATGAGTTTTCAAGGATCGCCTAAAAGCGGACAGAGTAGGAGATAGCCAGACAGAATGGGGTAGTGAGTTCCAGAGGATGGGAGAGGCTCTGGAGAAATCCCGGAGACGAGCATGGGAGAAGGAGACAAGGGAGCTAGAGAGCAGAAGGTCTTGGGAGGAGCAGAGAGGACGGTGTGGGTGATATTTGGAGCTTCTTCCATCTATTTGAACTCACTACCCCAATTGGTCTGACTGTCCCCTAATCTACCCATTTTTAGACGATCCCTGAAAACCCTTCTTTTTAAAGTATTCTATCCTGCTTCTAACTAATACACTGTTTTACTTCCTCCATCAACTCTTCCCCCACAGCTATTACCTTGTCTATCAATTGATCCTCCCTTTTTAGATTGTAAGCTCTAATGAGCAGGGCCCTCTGATTCCTCTTGTACCAAATTGTAATGTAGCTGTACTGTCTGCTTTTATTTTGTTAAGCGCTGCGCAAACTGTTGGCGCTATATAAATCCTGTATAATAATAATACGAATAATAATAAGATTGGTGATATACCCTGTTTCCCTGAAAATAAGACCTAGCGTGATTGTCGGTGATGGCTGCAATATAAGCCCTACCCCCCAAATAAGCCCTAGTTAAAGTCCTTGTAGGTCTTATTTTCAGGGTAGGGCTTATTTTCGGGGAAACAGGGTAGGGCTTATTTGGGGGGTAGGGCTTATATTGCAGCCATCACTGACAATCACGCTAGGTCTTATTTTAGGGGAAACAGGGTAGCTCAGGGCAGAATTGTGAATGGCTTTGTATGTTACGGTTATGCCCCGTACACACGATCGGACTTTCCGACAACAAAACCGTGGATTTTTGTTTGAAGGTTGTTGGCTCCAACTTGTCTTGCATACACACGGTCACACAAATGTTGGCCAACAATTACGAATGTGGGAACGTGGTGACGTACAAGAGGTGCGATGAGCCGATAAAAAGGAAGTTCAATAGTCATGTGATATCTCCATTACGAACGCTAGTTTTACAAGACCGAGCGCTTCCGGCTCGTACTTGATTCCGAGCATGCGTGAACTTTTCTGCGACGGACTTTTGTACACACGATCAGAAAGTCCGACAACAAAGTTTTGTTGGCGGAAAATTTGAGAGCCTGCTAGCCAACATTTGTTGGCGGGAAGTGCGACAACAAATGTTTGATGGAGAATACACACGGTCAGACTTTCAGCCAACAAGCTCACATCTAACGTTTCCCGTCGGAAAGTCAGATCGTGTGTACGCGGCATTAGTGTTTTGGACTTTATTTGTTGGGCAATGGGAAGCCAGTGGAGGGATTGGCAGAGAGGAGTGGCGGACATTGAACGGTTGGTAAGGTGGATGAGTCTGGCAGTGGCATTCATGATAGACTGAAGAGGGGATAGCTTGTGGAGAGGTAGGCCCATGAAGAGGGAGTTACAATAGTCAAGGCGAGAGATAACAAGGGAGTTAATAAGCTGCTTAGTGGTCTCAACGGTTAGAAGTGGGCGTATTTTGGAGATGTTTCGGAGGTGAAGTCTAAATAATCAATTGAAATATAATGTAGGTATGTCATAAAGAATGCAATGTAACACCTTAAGAAGCAGGGGATTATATATTAAGACAAGACATAGGCTGAAGTCTTTTATATTCTGCACAAAGTGGGGATCTTGCCAACTGTACAAACAGGACATAATGTTGGGTGAAGACAGAAAGTTAGGTCAGACACTTTCAGGAAGTGATGTCAGGCACAAACAGGAAGTTCCGGGTGAGAGGAGAGTTGGCAGGAAGTAGAGAGGAGACATTTCTGGAACTGGCAGCAGAGGAGGTAATAAGATATTATTTTATATTTAGTCCCAGTAACCCCCCCCCGTTATGTCCGTCCTCTTCCTCCATAGTCACTGTGATGTCTTTTTATCTCCAGCAGATATTGCTACACACACATAATACAATTGTTATATGTACACGGGTCGGATACATCCTACATATAGAACCATTTATCCAACTGTCCATCCAGAGCCTCTGGTTTATAGACCAGATACATCCTAAATATAGAACCATTTATCCAACTGTCCATCCAGAGCCTCTGGTTTATAGACCAGATACATCCTAAATATAGAACCATTTATCCAACTGTCCATCCAGAGCCTCTGGTTTATAGACCAGATACATCCTAAATATAGAACCATTTATCCAACTGTCCATCCAGATCCTCTGGTTTATAGACCGGATGCATCCTAAATATAGAACCATTTCCAACTGTCTATCCAGAGCCTCTGGTTTGTAGACCAGATATATCCAAATTTATACCAATTTAGAAAGTATTATAGTCAAACTGAAACGTAATCAGAGAAAAAGGGGCCATAGATTAGTTCCTGCAGTATTTAGGTGCAAAATCATATAAGAAAGGAAACAGAAAAATAGCTTTGAGCACATTCATTTTTTTAACCAAGGACGCAGAGTACGAGTATGAGGGCTTCCATTGAAAAAACAAAACTATTTGATAATCTTCTATTCAAGGTTCAGTTTGAGTTGTACATAAGATAATATCTGGTTGTCTTTCAGTTCATTGAAAAATGAGGCCTATAATATATAACAAGAGGTCAAAGAAAGACCAACGGGAACTAAGGAGGAACGCTGTGGAGACATTCTTCATCCCAGTATAGTGCAAATAATTATCAGTATTATTCATTGACAGAGAGGAGTGTCCTTTTTTAGATCACATGACCAAATCAATAAAAATGGGCAGTGGCCAAATCCAAGTGACTGAGAGGATATTAGACCTCACCCTGGAGATCATCTACCTGCTGACTGGAGAGGTGAGGAGGATTCTGGGAGGTCACATGACATCACTCTCGTCCCTGTTACTATATTATAGACCTGACTGGATAGGTGAGGAAGATTCTAGGAAGAATTTACAAATTTTTTTTTTTTTGTCAACTTACTTAGGATTACAAAATAGTGAAGAATAAACCTGGTGATCCAACACCCATAAGCTGTCTTTATGGAGAATCACCCATCACAGTGCCTCCACCTCACTGCCTGACAACAAAGGTAACCAGTGCCAAGAAAATCCTAGAAGCCACTAAGAAGATCACTAAGCTACTGACAGGAGAGGTGAGCGGTGCTGGGAATTCTGGGACATTATCCAGTAACAGACAAGGGATGTGTCTGGATGGTGACTGTATCATTGTGTGTGTCAGGTTCCTATAAGGTGTCAGGATGTCACTGTCTATTTCTCCATGGAGGAGTGGGAGTATTTAGAAGGACACAAGGATCTCTACAAGGACGTCATGATGGAGAATCAGCCGCCCTTCACATCACCGGGTAAGAGGAGACTTTATTGTAAAGGAGAGAGCAGTACGGAGGGTCCACCTAGATCCCCCATCATCTGATAAACACATAGAAACAATGTATTCAGTGTGTGTGTTTCCTACAGATGGATCCAGTAATGGAAACCCACCAGAGAGATGTCCTTTGTATTCCCGGGAATCCACACAGGAAGGTCACACCATCCCTCACAATGATCAGGTAGGTAGGACTGAGCATGTAGACCTAAAATATATTCTAAGCTATGAGTGGCCATTCTTCTATAAAATTTTTGTTCCTTTTTTACACATGTATTCTTTCGTTTTTGTGGTTTAGGATGAAGAACGGAAAGACATCAAGGTTAAAGTAAAAGTGGAACAAGTAGAGACATTGGTGAGTGGACATCCGCAGTCTGTGGAGGAGGGTGGTCCTCGGTATTCCTGGGATTCCACACAGGAAGATCAAAAAAGCCCCCACCATGATCAGGTATTTAAAAATTGACAAAAAGCAGTCAAATCCTATTCTACAAGATGAAATCCTTCTGTGTATTTTTTTCTTATTGGCAGTAACTTTTCTAGACATTATGTTTTACAATCTTTGGGGTTTTAGGCTGTAAAATTGAGAGACATCAAAGATGAAGATAAAGAAGAAGAAGAGAGGTTGGCGAGTGGAGATCAGCAGTCTATGGAGGAGGGGGAGATGATTATGAAAAGTGAACAGAAGGGATCTTCTCTACATATGGACACAAGTAGGTCATAAACACTAAATACAAAAACAGTTGAACGTTTTTGTTTTACTTCTTTGAATATAAAGTATGCATTTGTATTAGATGAGTTGAAAAAATATGTATATCAAGAGGGTTTACAAAAGAAAAATAATCTAAATGTACAGCAGATCCAACAAAAGGCAAAAACTCATAAAGCTTGGTTCAATTTGCTTCAACAAAAAATAAAATCATTCTTTCTGGATCTAAAAGGCCATCTTTTACCTAACTGGATCAACATTCTACATCCCTTCTACATCCCTGGTGCCCAACTTTCGCATGAGGCCCTTTGGTATATGATGAGCGGCCCCCAAACCGCAGCAGTCTGTAGTAGGAACATTGATTAGGGCAGGGTTCCATGGAGCCCTAGGGTTCCTCCAGAGGTTGCTAGAGGTTCCTTCGGCAATGAGCAATTTCTGCCTCTCAGATAAGCTTCCCACTGACACCAGTGATCTTTTTTGCTATCTGTAAAGGGGTAATTTTTCACACTGACCATCACACTAATGTATCATGAGCTGTAGATCTATTTCTCTCTAAATATTTTTATTTGATTATTTTTAGCAGGGATGAGACCAGAAACTTATTTCAAGGGTTCCTCTGTGTTGAGAAAGGTTGGATTAGGGTAATAGCTTTGGTTTCTACTAGCTCCATGTTTTCAGGTTCTTATTGTCCTCTGCAGCATATCCCCAGCCAACAATGTATCCTGTCCACACTCTCTGACCCTCATTTCCTCTATTAGGTCTGCCGTCTCTGACAGTCCTCTCAAGCATTACTTATATTGAACATTATATGCAGCACTTTGGTGATGTCAGGGGTCTCATTTTGAGGCCCCCTTTAGCTCAAAAGTTGATAACCACTGTTGCACTATTTTCTTTAATACAAGTATTAGCTGTCATATAAATTTTTGTATTTAGGGACATCCAGTCATTTTTTTACTAAGTAATATACTAAGTCAGGTAGACTACGTTTCTGCAGAAGGCTGTTAACTACTTCCAGACCGCCGCACGCCGATATACGTTGGCTGTTTGAAGAGGGATATCTTTGTTATGGCAGCAGCTAGCTGCCATAACCCCGGTATCCTCTTCTTCAGCGGGCGGTCCAGTTTCCGATAATAGTGGTCTTTGCTGTGGATTCACTGCAAGATCACTTTTATCGTCGGCGGGAGAGGGTCTCCCCCTCCCGCCGCTCTCCGGTGCCCTCCGCCGCTTACCGGAGCCATCAGCAGCGGCGGAGACGATCAAGGCCTCTTCTGTGTGTGGTATGGAGACCAGTGAGGGGGAAGATGGCCCCCACCCGGCTCCATACCATTGCAGGGCGGAAGCGACGTCAAAATGTCACTTCCGCCTATAGCTCTTAAAGTGGTTGTAAACCCATTACAACCACTTTAACCTACAGGTAAGCCTAGATTAAGGCTTACCTGTAGGTGCAAGAAATATCTCCCAAACCTAAAAGGTTTAGGAGATATTTGCAGAAATAGCGGCACCGATGTCTACAGCCGCATGCGCCGTAGACATCAGGTGCACTGAGCGTTCCGTTTCTAACGGCGATCATGCCGTTAGTGGCAGCACCAGCGCGCATGCGCGGGAGTGACGCTATCGCGGCTCCGGCCAGTCACAGGGCCCTAGCCGCGATACCCGGAAGTCACTCCGGGATAGATGGCGCCATCGGAGGAGGTGAACGAGGGCCGATGCGGGGGCTTCGATCTCAGGTAAGTAATTCATAATGAGCTAGTATGCTATGCATACTAGCTCATTATGCCTTTGTCTTGCAGGGTGTTTTTTTTTTTTTTTCATAGGCTTTACTTCTTCTTTAAAGGGCCTTTTTTTTTTCTCAAAATGACAAAATTTTATGTATTTATTTTTCTATCGGATTTTAGTGTAAATATGAGATCTGAGGTCTTTTTGACCCCAGATCTCATATTTAGGTGGTCCTGTCATGCTTTTTTTCTAACACAAGGGATGTTTACATTCCTTGTAATAGGAATAAAAGTGACACAATTTTTATTTTAAAAGAACAGTGTAAAAATTAAAAAATAAAAGGTAAAATAAATAAGAAGAAAAAATACAAAAAAATTTAAACGCGCCCTGTCTCCCCGAGCTTGCGTGCAGAAGCAAACGCGTATGTGAGTAGCGCACGCATAAGAAAAATGGTGTTCAAACCACACATGTGAGGTATCGTCGTGATCTGTAGAGCGAGAGCAATAATTCTAGACCTCCTCTGTAACTCGAAACATGTTGCCTATGGAGATTTTTAAGGGTAAAAATTTGTCGCCATTCCAAGAGCGGGCACAGTTTTGAAGCGTGACATGTTGGGTATCAATTTACTCGTCGTAAAATCATCTTTCACAATATAAAAAGAAATTGTGCTAACTTTACTGTTAATTTCCTCCACCCCAAACTCGCTCATCCACACTATATTGCCAAAAATATTGGGCAACCCCTCCAAATCATTTGGTGGAGGGGGGATTATGGTGTGGGGTTGTTTTTCAGGGGTTGGGCTTGGCCCCTTAGTTCCAGTGAAGGGAACTCTTAAGGCGTCAGCATACCAAGACATTTTGGCCAATTTCATGCTCCCAACTTTGTGGGAACAGTTTGGGGATGGCCCCTTCCTGTTCCAACATGACTGCCCACCAGTGCACAAAGCAAGGTCCATAAAGACACAGATGAGCGAGTTTGGGGTGGAGGAACTTGACTGGCCTGCGCAGTCATGACCTCTTGGTTTGTTGACGTCTTAAGAGTTCCCTTCACTGGAACTAAGGGGGCCAAGCCCAACCCCTGAAAAACAACCCCCACACCATAATCCCCCCCCTCCACCAAATGATTTGGAGGGGTGGCCCAATACTTTTGTGTGGATGAGTGAGTTTGGGGTAGAGGAACTTGACTGGTCTGCACAGTCTTGACCTCAACCTGAACACCTTTGAGATGAATTAGAGCGGAGACTGCCAGCCAGTCCTTCTCGTCCAACATCAGTGCCTGACCCCACAAATGTGCTTCTGGAAGAATGGTCATTTTGTTAAGAAAGTATTTTTGTAATTTTATCTGAAATACTTATTCCCATTTCTTTCTCTGGCACCGCTATAATCCCCCTTTACTCCCCTAATTTTCTATATATATATATATATATATATATATATATATATATATATATATATATATATATATATATATATATCTGTGTATGTAAGTTAGACTATTTAGAACCTATGACCTGCTCCTTGCTTTCTTCCTCGTGTAAAGGCCGGCATCCCAATACTTTTGGTAATATAGTGTGTGACTCCTGAATAAAAGACTTAGATGAATATTTTTAGTTTTTATTAAAAACTTTTTCTTTTCTTTATTTATTCTTTTTTTTTTTTTTTTCTTTTTTTTATTCTTCTTTTTTTTTTTTCTTTTTTTATTCATTTTTTTTTCTGGATCAACATTCTACATCCCTTCTACATCCCTGGTGCCCAACTTTCGCATGAGGCCCTTTGGTATATGATGAGCGGCCCCCAAACCGCAGCAGTCTGTAGTAGGAACATTGATTAGGGCAGGGTTCCATGGAGCCCTAGGGTTCCTCCAGAGGTTGCTAGAGGTTCCTTCGGCAATGAGCAATTTCTGCCTCTCAGATAAGCTTCCCACTGACACCAGTGATCTTTTTTGCTATCTGTAAAGGGGTAATTTTTCACACTGACCATCACACTAATGTATCATGAGCTGTAGATCTATTTCTCTCTAAATATTTTTATTTGATTATTTTTAGCAGGGATGAGACCAGAAACTTATTTCAAGGGTTCCTCTGTGTTGAGAAAGGTTGGATTAGGGTAATAGCTTTGGTTTCTACTAGCTCCATGTTTTCAGGTTCTTATTGTCCTCTGCAGCATATCCCCAGCCAACAATGTATCCTGTCCACACTCTCTGACCCTCATTTCCTCTATTAGGTCTGCCGTCTCTGACAGTCCTCTCAAGCATTACTTATATTGAACATTATATGCAGCACTTTGGTGATGTCAGGGGTCTCATTTTGAGGCCCCCTTTAGCTCAAAAGTTGATAACCACTGTTGCACTATTTTCTTTAATACAAGTATTAGCTGTCATATAAATTTTTGTATTTAGGGACATCCAGTCATTTTTTTACTAAGTAATATACTAAGTCAGGTAGACTACGTTTCTGCAGAAGGCTGTTAACTACTTCCAGACCGCCGCACGCCGATATACGTTGGCTGTTTGAAGAGGGATATCTTTGTTATGGCAGCAGCTAGCTGCCATAACCCCGGTATCCTCTTCTTCAGCGGGCGGTCCAGTTTCCGATAATAGTGGTCTTTGCTGTGGATTCACTGCAAGATCACTTTTATCGTCGGCGGGAGAGGGTCTCCCCCTCCCGCCGCTCTCCGGTGCCCTCCGCCGCTTACCGGAGCCATCAGCAGCGGCGGAGACGATCAAGGCCTCTTCTGTGTGTGGTATGGAGACCAGTGAGGGGGAAGATGGCCCCCACCCGGCTCCATACCATTGCAGGGCGGAAGCGACGTCAAAATGTCACTTCCGCCTATAGCTCTTAAAGTGGTTGTAAACCCATTACAACCACTTTAACCTACAGGTAAGCCTAGATTAAGGCTTACCTGTAGGTGCAAGAAATATCTCCCAAACCTAAAAGGTTTAGGAGATATTTGCAGAAATAGCGGCACCGATGTCTACAGCCGCATGCGCCGTAGACATCAGGTGCACTGAGCGTTCCGTTTCTAACGGCGATCATGCCGTTAGTGGCAGCACCAGCGCGCATGCGCGGGAGTGACGCTATCGCGGCTCCGGCCAGTCACAGGGCCCTAGCCGCGATACCCGGAAGTCACTCCGGGATAGATGGCGCCATCGGAGGAGGTGAACGAGGGCCGATGCGGGGGCTTCGATCTCAGGTAAGTAATTCATAATGAGCTAGTATGCTATGCATACTAGCTCATTATGCCTTTGTCTTGCAGGGTGTTTTTTTTTTTTTTTCATAGGCTTTACTTCTTCTTTAAAGGGCCTTTTTTTTTTCTCAAAATGACAAAATTTTATGTATTTATTTTTCTATCGGATTTTAGTGTAAATATGAGATCTGAGGTCTTTTTGACCCCAGATCTCATATTTAGGTGGTCCTGTCATGCTTTTTTTCTAACACAAGGGATGTTTACATTCCTTGTAATAGGAATAAAAGTGACACAATTTTTATTTTAAAAGAACAGTGTAAAAATTAAAAAATAAAAGGTAAAATAAATAAGAAGAAAAAATACAAAAAAATTTAAACGCGCCCTGTCTCCCCGAGCTTGCGTGCAGAAGCAAACGCGTATGTGAGTAGCGCACGCATAAGAAAAATGGTGTTCAAACCACACATGTGAGGTATCGTCGTGATCTGTAGAGCGAGAGCAATAATTCTAGACCTCCTCTGTAACTCGAAACATGTTGCCTATGGAGATTTTTAAGGGTAAAAATTTGTCGCCATTCCAAGAGCGGGCACAGTTTTGAAGCGTGACATGTTGGGTATCAATTTACTCGTCGTAAAATCATCTTTCACAATATAAAAAGAAATTGTGCTAACTTTACTGTTAATTTCCTCCACCCCAAACTCGCTCATCCACACTATATTGCCAAAAATATTGGGCAACCCCTCCAAATCATTTGGTGGAGGGGGGATTATGGTGTGGGGTTGTTTTTCAGGGGTTGGGCTTGGCCCCTTAGTTCCAGTGAAGGGAACTCTTAAGGCGTCAGCATACCAAGACATTTTGGCCAATTTCATGCTCCCAACTTTGTGGGAACAGTTTGGGGATGGCCCCTTCCTGTTCCAACATGACTGCCCACCAGTGCACAAAGCAAGGTCCATAAAGACACAGATGAGCGAGTTTGGGGTGGAGGAACTTGACTGGCCTGCGCAGTCATGACCTCTTGGTTTGTTGACGTCTTAAGAGTTCCCTTCACTGGAACTAAGGGGGCCAAGCCCAACCCCTGAAAAACAACCCCCACACCATAATCCCCCCCCTCCACCAAATGATTTGGAGGGGTGGCCCAATACTTTTGTGTGGATGAGTGAGTTTGGGGTAGAGGAACTTGACTGGTCTGCACAGTCTTGACCTCAACCTGAACACCTTTGAGATGAATTAGAGCGGAGACTGCCAGCCAGTCCTTCTCGTCCAACATCAGTGCCTGACCCCACAAATGTGCTTCTGGAAGAATGGTCATTTTGTTAAGAAAGTATTTTTGTAATTTTATCTGAAATACTTATTCCCATTTCTTTCTCTGGCACCGCTATAATCCCCCTTTACTCCCCTAATTTTCTATATATATATATATATATATATATATATATATATATATATATATATATATATATATATCTGTGTATGTAAGTTAGACTATTTAGAACCTATGACCTGCTCCTTGCTTTCTTCCTCGTGTAAAGGCCGGCATCCCAATACTTTTGGTAATATAGTGTGTGACTCCTGAATAAAAGACTTAGATGAATATTTTTAGTTTTTATTAAAAACTTTTTCTTTTCTTTATTTATTCTTTTTTTTTTTTTTTTCTTTTTTTTATTCTTCTTTTTTTTTTTTCTTTTTTTATTCATTTTTTTTTCTTTTCTTTTTTTTCTTTTCAGATGGACCTTTCATTCTGAATAGTTCAGAAGGAAATTCAATTTTATCTCTAATTTTCAAGGCAGAAAATGACGACATCACACAATGTTCCCCAGGAGTGAATCCCATTGTTCCCATTATAGTTCACCATTTGCAGGGAATAATGGAATCCTCTAATCTTGAAGAATCTTCTGATCAGTCCAATACTATGACTTCAGATGTCCATCTGAGATCTCACAGTGCGGATCGATCAACACATCCACCCAACCCCGAGGAGTCTTCTTTATGCGACGAAGGTCACATAGGGGAGTTTTTGTTGTCACCTTTGGATTGCAAGAAGTCTCACGCTAAAAACATAGCACTACCCAAACAGCGGGGCGAGCCTCCTTTTTCATGCTCAGAGTGCGGGAAATGTTTCACTGCGAAAGGCAGCCTTCATAGGCACCTGAGAATTCACACGGGCGAGCGTCCACATTCATGTTCAGAGTGCGGTAAATGCTTCATTCAGAAAGGAGCCCTTCTTATACACCAGAGAATTCACACAGGCGAGCGCCCACATTCATGTTCAGAGTGCGGGAAATGTTTCATTCAGAAAGGGGCGCTTATTATACACCAAAGAACTCACACCGGTGAGCGTATTTTTTCATGTTCGGAGTGCGAAAAATGTTTTGCTGACAAAGGAAACCTTCTTATACACCGGAGAACTCACAACGGCGAGCGTCCCTATTCGTGTTTAGAGTGCGGGAAATGTTTCACTCAGAAAGATGACCTTGTTGTCCACCAGAACAGTCACGCCGGTGAACATCCCTATTCGTGTTTAGAGTGTGGAAAATGTTTTACACAGAAAAGTGTACTTCAGAAACACCGGAGAATTCATACAGGTGAGCGCCCTTTCTCGTGTACGGAGTGCGGGAAGCGTTTCGTTCACAAAGGAGACCTTCTCAGACACCAGAAATTCCACACGGGTGAGCGGCATTTCTCATGCACAGAGTGCGATAAAAGTTTTGTTCAAATTAGAGACCTGATTAAACACCGGAGAATTCACACGGGTGAGCGCCCTTATCTGTGTTCAGAGTGCGGGAAATCGTTCACTGAGAAAGGAAACTTTATTAGCCACCAGAGAATTCACACGGGCAAGCGCCCTTATTCCTGTTTAGAGTGCGGAAAATCTTTTACTGAGAAAGGAAACCTAATTAGTCATCGAAGGATTCACACCGGTGAACGTCGTTTCTCATGTACAGACTGCGGTAAAGGTTTCATTCACAAAGGAGACCTTAGTAAACACCGGAGAGTTCACACGGGTGAGCGCCCTTATTCATGTTCAGAGTGCGGGAAATCCTTCACTCAGAAAAGTGTACTTTTTAGACACCAGAGAGTTCACAAGGATGAAAATTCTTTTTGAAGACATCAATAGCAGAAAAGAAATACTTATAAAATACAAGATATTTCACACAGGTGAGTGTCCCTTGCTACACTATATTACCAAAAGTATTGGGACACCTGCCTTTACAAGCACATGAACTTTAATGGCATCCCAGTCTTAGTCTGTAGGGTTCAATATGGAGTTGGCCCACCCTTTACAGCTATAACAGCTTCAACTTTTCTGGGAAGGCTGTCCACAAGGTTTAGGAGTGTGTCTATGTTAACCATTCTTCCAGAAGCGCATTGAAGAGGTCAGGCACTGATATTGGATGAGAAGGCCTGGCTCGCAGTCTCCACTCTAATTCATCCCAAAGGTGTTCTATCGGGTTGAGGTCAGGACTCTGTGCAGGCCAGTCACAAGTTACTACACCCCAAACTCGCTCATCCATGTCTTTATGGACCTTGCTCTGTGCACTGGTGTGCTGTCATGTTGGAACAGGAAGGGGCCATCCCCAAACTGTTCCAACAGAGTTGGGAGCATGAAATTGTCCAAAATGTCTTGGTATGCTGACGCCTTAAGAGTTCCCTTCACTGGAACTAAGGGGCCAAGCCTAACCCCTGAAAAACAACCCCACACCATTATACCCCCTCCACCAAATGATTTGGACCAGTACACAGAGCAAGGTCCATAAAGACATGGATGAGGGAGTTTGGGGTGAAGGAACTTGACTGGTCCTGACCTCAACCCGATAGAACACCTTTGGGATGAATTAGAGCGGAGACTGCCAGCGAGGCCTTCTCGTACAACATCAGTGCCTGACCTCACAAATGCTCTTCTGGAAGAATGGTCAAACATTCCCATAGACACACTCCTAAACCTTGTGGACAGCCTTCCCAGAAGAGTTGAAGCTGTTATAGCTGCAAAGGGTGGGCCAACTCAATATTGAACCCTACGGACTAAGACTGGGAGGCCATTATAGTTCATGTGCGTGTAAAGGCAGGCGTCCCAATACTTTTGGCAATATAGTGTACAGTATATAGGTTGCGCTGGATCGGAGGGTTGACATAAATACAGGAGCTTATAGAGGTGTGGTTGAATAGTTATACCAAGGTTCTTCCAAAAGTTTCCGCACTTTTTTTTAACTCTATTAAATATAAAAAATTGCGGAAACTTTTTAAAGGCCCCTCTTATGTTGGCAGGGGATACTTTATAGAAATACTGTCCTCTAAACAAACTGGGTTGATTTGGTCTCACACTTATGCAGGTGGCACCATAGGACTAAACTGTGATAGTAGATTGCCAAAGCTTGCAATATATAGGGATACAGAAGAGGTCATTCTGACAATACATGGACAGCCGTACCAATATATGGACAATATACAATCAATTGTGGCAATACATGGGCAGGAATATGAAGGAACCATACTTGGAGGCTGATCTATTATGTTTGTATTCTTCTGGATACAGAATAGATTACAGGAACAATAGAATAACTTACAGTATCCAATCAGGACTTGTCTTTCTCCAATGATTCCTTGTATAGGTAGCTTTTGGATATTGCACGCCATTACTCTTTTTTACTTTACTGAAAAGGTGGGTCCAGCCAATGCCTAGTTAGCAATAAATGTAATACTTAAAATGTCATTTTATTCATTATGCAAGATCAGTTTTTGATTTACAATCTTTTTTTATTGTGCGTTACTCACTTATTCTGATTTTGTATGATAAACAATAAAACCCTATGCATTGCAATGTTCTGTTCTATTTTTTTTTACAAATAACCTAAATTCTTAATTGATTGATGATTGACTTGTGCTCAGTTCATAGAGCGTCTTCTGTTCATATTAGTGAGAAAGAGAGCCTAGAAGTTCCACTTCCACACATCAGCTTATAGGTCTACATGGAGCCACTATAAATGCCATATAGTCAGGAGGTATTTAATATCTGCTCGGGAGATTCTCTGAAGCATGGATACAAGGGGAAATTGATGATGGAGTTTAGAGACAACATATTAGAGACAGAGGAGTAATATGCAGAAATAGAAGCCCATAACATCCTAGAGTTCACAATGCCAAACACACTGGGTGACAAGGTGAAAGAGGTGACAAGAAATCAGAGAATGTAGTGTGGATGGTGGAGGAGATCTGTCGGAGAATGTAGTGTGGATGGTGGAGGAGAGCTGTCGGAGAATGTAGTGTGGATGGTGGAAGAGATCTGTCGGAGAATGTAGTGTGGATGGTGGAGGAGAGCTGTCGGAGAATGTAGTGTGGATGGTGGGGGGAGAGCTGTCGGAGAATTTAGTGTGGATGGTGGAGAGCTGTCGGAGAATGTAGTGTGGATGGTGGAGAGCTGTCGGAGAATGTAGTGTGGATGGTGGGAGGAGATCTGTTGGAGAATGTAGTGTGGATGGTGGGAGGAGAGCTGTCGGAGAATGTAGTGTGGATGGTGGAGAGCTGTCGGAGAATGTAGTGTGGATGGTGGAGAGCTGTCGGAGAATGTAGTGTGGATGGTGGGGGGAGAGCTGTCGGAGAATGTAGTGTGGATGGTGGGAGGAGATCTGTTGGAGAATGCAGTGTGGATGGTGGAGCAGATCTGTCGGAGAATGTAGTGTGGATGGTGGAGGAGAGCTGTCGGAGAATGTAGTGTAGATGGTGGAGGAGAGCTGTCAGAGAATGTAGTGTGGATGGTGGGGGGAGAGCTGTCGGAGAATGTAGTGTGGATGGTAGAGGAGATCTGTCGGAGAATGTAGTGTGGATGGTGGGAGGAGAGCTGTCGGAGAATGTAGTGTGGATGGTGGAGGAGAGCTGTTGGAGAATGTAGTTTGGATGGTGGAGGAGAGCTGTCGGAGAATGTAGTGTAGATGGTGGAGGAGAGCTGTTGGAGAATATAGTGTGGATGGTGGAGGAGAGCTGTTGGAGAATGTAGTGTGGATGGTGGGAGGAGAGCTGTCGGAGAATGTAGTGTGGATGGTGGAGGAGATCTGTCGGAGAATGTAGTGTGGATGGTGGGAGGAGAGCTGTTGGAGAATGTAGTGTGGATGGTGGAGGAGAGCTGTCGGAGAATGTAGTGTGGATGGTAGAGGAGATCTGTCGGAGAATGTAGTGTGGATGGTGGGAGGAGAGCTGTCGGAGAATGTAGTGTGGATGGTGGAGGAGAGCTGTCTGAGAATGTAGTGTGGATGGTGGAGGAGAGCTGTCTGAGAATGTAGTGTGGATGGTGGGAGGAGAGCTGTCAGAGAATGTAGTGTGGATGGTGGAGGAGAGATGTCGGAGAATGTAGTGTGGATGGTGGAGGAGATCTGTCGGAGAATGTAGTGTGGATGGTGGGGGGAGAGCTGTCAGAGAATGTAGTGTGGATGGTGGAGGAGAGCTGTGGGAGAATGTAGTGTGGATGGTGGAGGAGAGCTGTCGGAGAATGTAGTGTGGATGGTGGAGGAGAGCTGTCTGAGAATGTAGTGTGGATGGTGGGAGGAGAGCTGTCAGAGAATGTAGTGTGGATGGTGGAGGAGAGATGTCGGAGAATGTAGTGTGGATGGTGGAGGAGATCTGTCGGAGAATGTAGTGTGGATGGTGGGAGGAGATCTATCAGAGAATGTAGTGTGGATGGTGGAGGAGAGCTGTGGGAGAATGTAGTGTGGATGGTGGAGGAGAGCTGTCGGAGAATGTAGTGTGGATGGTGGAGGAGAGCTGTCGGAGAATGTAGTGTGGATGGTGGAGGGGAGCTGTCAGAGAATGTAGTGTGGATGGTGGAGGAGAGCTGTGGGAGAATGTAGTGTGGATGGTGGAGGAGAGCTGTCGGAGAATGTAGTGTGGATGGTGGAGGAGAGCTGTCTGAGAATGTAGTGTGGATGGTGAGGGGAGAGCTGTAGGAGAATGTAGTGTGGATGGTGGGAGGAGAGCTGTCGGAGAATGTAGTGTGGATGGTGGAGGAGAGCTGTCTGAGAATGTAGTGTGGATGGTGAGGGGAGAGCTGTAGGAGAATGTAGTGTGGATGGTGGTGGAGAAGAAAGTTTTCACAGAATGTTGTGTGGATAGATAGGGGGTAATTGTCAGAGAAAATATTGTGAACAATAGGTGGACATCAGACAATGTAGGGTGGATAGTAATGAGAAAGGGAGGAACTATAGACACTGATGTCTGGGAATAAGGCTTGTGCTAGATTGCAGGTTTTCGCCAGAAGCACTGGGATCTGAGAGGAGCCGTAAGTTCTTTCTTACCACATTCATTATTGGTAATAGAATCCTCCCCGCAGTAGAACAATCAGGAGGACGGAAAGAGCATGTTTTGTGAGTACCAGGAATATAAGAATCATTGAGTGCTGCGAGCTGCTGGTCAGGGCTGTTCACTTAGATCTGAGCTTTATGCAACACTAATGCCCTGTACACACGACCGGTTTTGCTGTCGGAATAAACTCTGAAGGTTTTTCCGACGGAATTCCGCTCAAGCTGTCTTGCATACACACGGTCACACCAAATTCCGACTGTCAAGAACGCGCTGACGTACAACACGTACGATGGGACAACACGTACGACGTCTCGTACTTGCTTCAGAGCATGCGTCATTTTTGGTACGTCAGAACAGCATACAGACAAGCGGGTTTCCCGATAGGAATTTGTTCCATCGAAAAAATATAGAACATGTTCTCTATTTAAGTCCGTCTGAATTTTCGACGTAAAAAGTCCGATGGGGAATACACACGGTCAGAATATATGATGAAAAGCTCCCATCGGACTTTTTCTGACGGAAATTGCGACCGTGTGTACGGGGCATTACAGGAAATAACTGGTAGAATCTCTACATATAATACTTTATAACTACATTATATTTTTATTTAAATGTCTTTTTCAAGAATATTACATATATAACACCCTCAGAATAGTGAAAAATAATGTTAGCTGCAATTTCTATATTCTGCAGAAGACGGTGATTTTACTAACGATGAGCGGACTGCACAGACAGGAAGTGATGTAAGGAGTAGACAGGAAGTGATGTAGAAGTATAAACAGGAAGTTCCAGGTGAGAGGTGAGTCGGGAGGTAGTAGAGAGGAGACATTGCTGGAACTGGCAGCAGAGGAGGTAATAAGATATTATTTTATATTTACACCCATTAACCCTCCCATCATGTCCGTCCTCTTCCTCCATAGTCACTGTGATGTCTTTTATCTCCAAGAGATGATGATATACACATATAATATATAGAGGGTTACAATATGTATTCAAATACATTCAGTCATTTTTTTTTTAGTGCAGATACATTTTAAATATAGAGCCATTTATCCAAATTTTTTGTGGGCATTATAAAAACCTGAGGTTGTTGGGCCTCGAATTCCAGAGTATCACCATTGTCAATCACCTAGAGTATCAATAGATTCAAAGTGATCTTCTTTTAGACCTCCAGCTACCAAGACAGTCTCCTCTCTACGAGATGTTGCTTGGGGATCTTTTGGCCAACTGTCCATCCAGAGCCTCTGGTTTATAGACCAGATACATCCTAAATATAGAGCCATTTATCCAACTGTTCATCCAGAGCCTCTGGTTTATAGACCGGATACATCCTAAATATAGAACCATTTATCCAACTGTCCATCCAGAGCCTCTGGTTTATAGACCGGATACATCCTAAATATAGAGCCATTTATCCAACTGTCCATCCAGAGCCTCTGGTTTATAGACCGGATACATCCTAAATATAGAACCATTTATCCAACTGTCCATCCAGAGCCTCTGGTTTATAGACCGGATACATCCTAAATATAGAGCCATTTATCCAACTGTCCATCCAGAGCCTCTGGTTTATAGACCAGATACATCCTAAATATAGAACCATTTATCCAACTGTTCATCCAGAGCCTCTGGTTTATAGACCAGATACATCCTAAATATAGAACCATTTATCCAACTGTCCATCCAGAGCCTCTGGTTTATAGACGAGATACATGCTAAATATAGAGCCATTTATCCAACAGTACATCCAGAGCCTCTGGTTTATAGACCAGATACATCCTAAATATAGAACCATTTATCCAACTGTCCATGCAGAGCCTCTGGTTTATAGACCGGATACATCCTAAATATAGAACCATTTATCCAACTGTCCATGCAGAGCCTCTGGTTTATAGACCGTATACATCCTAAATATAGAGCCGTTTATCCAACTGTCCATCCGGAGCCTCTGGTTTATAGACCAGATACATGCTAAATATAGAGCCGTTTATCCAAATTTTTTGTAGCCATTATGAAAACCTGAGGATGTTGGGCCTGGAATTTTATCACCATTGTCAGTCATCTGGAGTATTAATGGATTCAAAGTGATCTTCTTTCAGACCTCCAGCTACCAAGACAGTCTCCTCTCTACAGGATGCAAGTTGTTGCTTGGGGTTCTTTTGGCCAAGAACCTTTGGTTTATAGATCAAATACATCCTAAATATAGAACCATTTATTCAACTGGACTGCAGAGCCTCTCTTCTATGTTACGGAGAAGGGGAAGTGTCTGTAGTCTTGGCTGGTTGTTGTTATGCTGTGTACAGTGAGGGATCGCTGTCTCCCTGGGACAGAAAGTGTGTTACTGGTAGGATCTCCAGGTGAAAATGAAGGAAACTAGAAAATGAACACAGGCTTTGTAAGCTGAAATATTGTACGTTACATTTTGTTTTTGGGTTTAGATACAATTTGTTACTTTTTAAATACCAAGACCTGTAAGAAGAGGCAGTCCTGTCAGAACTATGGAGGAACTCTGTGCAGACATTTTTCATCCCAGTACAGTTCAGATAATTCTCAGTTTATTATCCGTCTACAGAGAGGAGAGTCCTGTATAGGTCACATGACCACATCAATGAAGATGGATGAAATACAAAGGCACGTGACTGATAGGATGTTAGATCTCACCCTGGAAATCATTTACCTGCTGACTGGAGAGGTGAGGAGGATTCTGGGAGGTCACATGACATTAGATTTATTTTTCTGTAGTTAAAATACAGAGATGATGGGGACAAGTCAGGAGGATTCTGGGAAATGTGTAGTGATAGTTGTAACTATTTCTCTTTACACAGGATTATACAGTAGTCAAAAAAACATCTGGTGATCCATTAACACCCAGCAGCCGTCTTCACAGGACATCACCCATTACAGTGCCTCCACCTCACTGCCTGACAACAGAGGTAACCAGTGCCAAGAAGATTCTAGAAGCCACTAAGAAGATGATTGAGCTACTGACAGGAGAGGTGAGCGGTGTTGGGAATTCTGGGACATTATCCAGTAACAGACAAGGGATGTGTCTGGATGGTGACTGTATCATTGTGTGTGTCAGGTTCCTATAAGGTGTCAGGATGTCACTGTCTATTTCTCCATGGAGGAGTGGGAGTATTTAGAAGGACACAAGGATCTCTACAAGGACGTCATGATGGAGAATCAGCCGCCCCTCACATCACCAGGTAAGAGGAGACTTCATTGTAAAGGAGAGAGCAGTACGGAGGGTCCACCTAGATCCCCCATCATCTGATAAACACATAGAAACAATGTATTCAGTCAGTGTGTGTGTTTCCTACAGATGGATCCAGTAATGGGAACCCACCAGAGAGATGTCCCTGTCGTCTGTATTCCAGGGATTCCATGCAGGAAGGTCACACCATCCCTCACCATCATCAGGTAGTTGGAACTGAGCAAGTACACCTAGAAATCCATTCTAAGATATGAGAGGACATTCTTTCTATGTAATCTCTTCTTCCTTTTTACAAATGTATCTTATCGACTTTGTGGTTTAGGGTGAAGAATCTAAAAACATGAAAGTTGAGGTTAAAGATGAAGAAGAAGAGAGGTTGGTGAGTGGAGATCAGCAGTCTATGGAGGAGGGGGAGATGATTATGAAAAGTAAACAGGAGGAATCTTCTCTACATATGGACACAAGTAAGTAATAAACAGATGTAGGTGATAAATAGATGTAGAAGCAGTTCACATTTTTATTTTACTTCTAGGAGTATAAAGTATGTATTTTAAAAAAAAATCACCTGTTAACAAAAGACAAATGTCCATCACATTCAGCCCACCAGAAAAAGAAATCCAAAGCCTGCATTTGATCCAGATAAAGGCCGAAACTCTGACAAAGCTCGACCCAATTTGCTCCAACAAGGACTAAAGAATTTCTTCCTGATACCAGAAGACGTAATTCCCATGACCAATAGTCCACTATAGTTTTTTTCTTACAAATGTTAAGAATCATTAATATTTTTAACACACACCCAAAAAAATTTTGTATTAATATTTTGAGCCCTTTAGACACTTTCTCATGCTCAAAGCTTTTGCAGCAAAGAACCTTTTCTTTATTTGGAGGTTAAAACTTCTTCCTCTAGTTACATGTCAATTGTTCTTTCCCTGATCAAGAACGAGAACTTGACATCCTTCAGTAAGGGCAAGATTAGGAAATCTTAACTGCTAACAGGAAGAAAATATTATTGTACCAACACCACCACCAACAAATAGGTGAAGATACTGTACACCATATGAAAGGTCCATCTCCATTCCTCAATATAATGTCATGTTCCCACCAAATGAGGAGGAGATACTGTACACCATATGAAAGGTCCATCTCCATTCCTCAATATAACGTCATGTTCCCAACAAATGAGGAGAAGATACTGTACACCATATCAAAGGTCCATCTCCATTCCTCAATATAATGTCATGTTCTTAACAAATGAGGAGGAGATACTGTACACCATATGAAAGGTCCATCTCCATTCCTCAATATAACGTCATGTTCTTAACAAATGAGGAGAAGATACTGTACACCATATCAAAGGTCCATCTCCATTCCTCAATATAATGTCATGTTCCCAACACATGAGGAGGAGATACTGTACATCAGTGGTCTCCAAACTGCGGCCCGGGTGCCGGGTGCGGCCCTTTGCTTGCCTTTATCTGGCCCTTGGGGCACTCTTCCTCCCACTGATACGAGACACTATTCTGCCTACTCACACCAACAATGAGGCACCATTTCTGAAACTGACACCAATAATGGGGCACCATTTCTCCCAATGACATCAACGATGGGGCACTATTCCTCCCCCTTATACCAAATGTGGCGATGTTTAGTTGCACTGATGTCAGGAAAATTTCCACTCCCACTAGCTACAGTTCGGCCCCCCTAAAGTCTGAAGGACAATAAACTGGCCCTTTGTTTAGAAAGTTTGGAGACCCCTGCTGTACACCATATGAAAGGTCCATCTCCATTCCTCAATATAACATCATGTTCCCAACAAATGAGGAGGAGATACTGTACACCATATGAAAGGTCCATCTCCGTTCCTCAATATAATGTCACGTTCCCAACAAATGAGGAGGAGATATTGTACACCATATGGAAGGTGAACTAAATGTCAGAAGAATACTTATTTATTTAAAAATTTCTCCCCAACAGGTGGAAGCCACATCTGGAATACCATGGACAGACCTCCATTAATTACAGACTTATCTGGAGAACATAATGACATCACTCAATATTCTCCAGGAGTAAATCCCATTACTCAAAACCTACATTACAGACCTTGCCATTTGGAGAAATCAATGGATCCCTCTAAATTTGAGGAATCTTCGGACCAATCACATACTGTTACTCCAGATGTCCATCTGAGATCTCACAGTGCAGAAAGAACAATGGATCCATCTAATTCCAAGGAATCCTTAAGTTCTGAAGATCACACAGTAGAGGTTCCATTGTCAAGTTTGGTGTGTGGGAACACAGCAGTTGTTACACATGAGAAAAGTGACTCAATTGAGCGTCCCTTTTTATGTTCAGAGTGTGGGAAGGGTTTTGTTCAGCACGCAGTCCTTCTAAGACACAAGAGAATTCACACGGGTGAGCGTCCTTATTCATGCTTGGAGTGTGGGAAATGTTTCATTGAGAAAAGAGACCTCACTGTACACCAGAGAAGTCACACGGGTGAGCGTCCGTTTACTTGTTCCGAGTGTGGAAAATGTTTTACTGAGAAAGGACACCTTATTAGACACCAGAGAATTCACACGGGTGAGCGCCCTTATCCATGCCCACAGTGCGGTAAATGTTTTGCTGAGAAAAGAGACCTTATTATACACCAGCGAAGTCACACCGGTGAGCGTCCGTTTTCCTGTGTAGAGTGCGGGAAATGTTTTCCTGAAAAAGTAAGCCTTATTAGACACCAGAGAACTCATACGGGTGAGCACCCTTTTTCATGTTCCGAGTGTGGGAAATGTTTTTCTGTGAAAGGACAACTTATTGTGCACCAGAGAATTCACACTGGTGAGCGTCCTTTTGTCTGTTCGGAGTGTGGGAAAAGTTTTACTCAGAAAAGTGTGCTCCTTACACACCAGAGTATTCACACGGGTGAAAATTCTTTTTCGTGTTCAGAGTGCGGGAAATGTTTCTCTAGGAAAGGAAATCTGGTTGCGCACCAGAAAATTCACAGTCAGGATTGCCCTTTTTCCTGTTTAGCGTGCGGGAAATGTTTCAGTCAGAAAAGACACCTTATTAGGCACCAGAAAAGTCACACAGGCGAGCGTCCTTTTCCTTGTTTAGAGTGCGGAAAAGGTTTTACCGAGAAAAGAGACCTTATTAGACACCAGATCATTCACACGGGGGAGCGTCCTTTTTCCTGTTCAGAGTGCGGGAAAGGTTTTACTCAGAAAAGTATACTCCTTAGACACCAGCGTACTCATACGGGTGAAAAATCTTTTCCATGTTCAGAGTGTGGGAAATGTTTCTCTAGGAAAGGAAGTCTGGTTGGACACCAGAAAGTTCACACTCGGGATCGCCCTATTTCATGTTGAGAGTGTGGGAAATGTTTTACGCCAAATGAGAATCTCAATAAAGCAATTGCTCAGTCAGTAAAACTGTGTAACTGAAAATGAGTTTATAAAGGGGAACGTCCTATCAAAAGGTTAAGTCTCATGAGCTGAATCACCAGTTAGCTTCTTATATTCATTGGAGACTCCGGTCTTCTGGTCCACATTGGGGTGTCCATCTGTCAGATTGGATGGAGAGCGTCTGTGAACAGCAATTTTCAAGTCTTGCCACAGATTCTCAATTGGATTTAGGTCTGGACTTTGACTGGGCCATTCTAACACATGATTATGCTTTGATCTAAACCATTCCATTGTAGCTCTGGCTGTATGTTTAGGGTCGTTGTCCTGCTGGAAGGTGAACCTCCGCCCCAGTCTCAAGTCTTTTGCAGACTCTAACAGGTTTTCTTCTAAGATTGCCCTGTATTTGGCTCCATCCATCTTCCCATCAACTCTGACCAGCTTCCCTATCCCTGCTGAAGAAAAGCATCCCCACAACATGATGCTGCCACCACCATGTTTCACGGTGGGGATGGTGTGTTCAGGGTGATGTGCAGTGTTAGTTTTCCCCCACACATAGTGTTTTGATTTTAGGCCAAAATGTTAAATTTTGGTCTCATCTCCCCCACGTGGCTTCTCGCAAACTGCAAATGGGACTTCTTATGGCTTTCTTTCAACAGTGGCTTTCTTCTTGTCACTCTTCCATAAAGGGCAGATTTGTGGAGAACACGACTAATAGTTGTCCTGTGGACAGATTCTCCCACCTGAGCTGTGGATCTCTGCAGCTCCTCCAGAGTTACCATGGGCCTGTTCGCTGCTTCCCTGATGAATGCTCTCCTTGCCCGGCCTGTCAGTTTAGGTGGACGGCCATGTCTTCGTAGGTTTGCAGTTGTGCCATACTCTTTCCATTTTCGGATGATGGAATAAACAGAGCTCCATGAGATGTTCAAAGGTTGGGATATTTTTATAACCTAACTCTGCTTTAAACTTCTCCACAACTTTATCCCTGACCTGTTTGGTGTGTTCCTTGGCCCTCATGATGCTGTTTGTTCACTAAGGTTCTCTATCAAACCTCTGAGGGCTTCTCAGAACAGCTGTATTTATGCTGAGATTAAATTACCCACAGGAGGACTCTATTTACTACATAGGTGACTTCTAAAGGCAATTGTTTCCACTAGATTTTAAATAGGGGGTATCAGAGTAATGGGGGCCAAATACAAATGCACGCCACACTTTTCACATATTTATTTGTGTAAAATCTTGAAAACCATTTATCATTTTTCTTCCACTTCACAATTATGTGCCACTTTGTGTTGGTCTATCACATAAAATCCCAATAAAATACATTTACGTTTTTGGTTGTAACGTGACAAAATGTGGAAAATTTCAAGGGGTACGAATACTTTTTCAAGGCACTGTATATCACTTTGTGATCAGACAGGCTCCAGTCAAATGTAGCAGCAGCCCATTACAGGCTGGGACTTGCAGCCCCTATAAGTGTAGAACAGTAGAGTGACACAGCTTGTACTTTCACATCACTTTCTCCCTGTGGTCACTGGTCCCAGCATCACCTCTTCAGGCCCTGCCAGCCCTCCAGACTCTCCGCACCAGTCCTTCAGACTGACGCTCACCAGCCTACCTGGCTGACTCTCGGGAGACCTCTAGGGAAAGGCTGAAGACTTAAGCACACCGCTGTCTTCAAGACAGACTGACTACAATTGGCAGTCTACACCCTTTGTAGTCCCTTCTGTCCTCTCTTGCTCCTGTGCCTCCAGGAAGGGCTTCCTCCCGTGTGTTGTAGAAGGATCCACCTGCACCTGAGCCCTGGTCTAAGGAAGGCCACCCCTCCAGACTAGGGGGCACCCCTGAGGGCCACGGACAGCCTCCTTAGCGCTACATCTCCATCTTCCACCTGACTGCCCCTGCTGCCATGGCCCATGTCTATTTATGAGGTAATCTATGCCCCCCCCCCCTGACAGCCCTCTACTTTTGATTGGCTGAGGCCTCATAAATATGCATGACAGCCCCTCCTAACTCCCACCCTCTAATTCTAAAAGTTTCTACAAACTTCCAGACCAGGGGGAAGTGCCAGAGAGGGCTGCCTAGATGAGTCATCCAACCCTGAACTTGAGTAACCCTGACCCAGATTTCATAGCTCAGGCTTTACCCTGAGCTAAACTATGCTTTTACTTATTCTAACATCTACACTACTTCTGGCACACACTAGAGGGTGCTACACCAATATGCAGGAATACGTGCAATAGCGGCAACAGTATTGAGTTACCACAATATTTACAAAGATGGGACCGTGAAAATTTCCCAATATGCGGGCAGCATACTGGGCATTGAGACAGTAGATGCACAACAAAGGTGGGTAACACATTATCAACAATGACGATACATGGGGCCATAGAATACTATCAGGATTTGAACGGTTACCTCGATGGTAAGTGAAGGAACCACTTACACTAAACATTGGTGAAGTAAGGCCTCTTACGTTGGTGGTCACTGGTCAGAATTGCCCTTACATGTAGAGGTTAAGGGGAAAAGAGGTCTGCGATTCTACAGAACAAATCACGTAAATCTGAACGGCCTGGACCTCCTGGGTTGAACATTATACTGTATATCTAAGGGACTTTGACCATTTGTTCTTGATTATTTGAATGCTTCATGAGTCAATTATGTTACTCTATCAGTTTAAAGAGGACCCATGTCCATCCCCAGCAGATTTCTCACCCCAGCCCCTAATTACAGACGGTCCCTTTTCGTTTTTTCTTACTTCTCCTATTTCTTTACCTACCTAGTTTGCTGTCCTAAGAAAATTAAAAGGTTTTTGGGGGGGGGTTTCTCTTTGGAGAATAAGGTGAACACAGATTATAGGTATGACACTTCTACTTCCAGAACACTATTGTATTGTACCCTGATTGTGTGTGAACGCTCTTCTTGACTGACATTATGCTTGCTGTCATGTATTTTTATGCTTACAAATCTGAATAAAAACTTATTGAAACTGACAAATATTTACTCGAGCACAGCAATTCATAGAACTCATGCATAGTGTGGTAAAGCAGATGTAAACCTAGCCACTAAAATCTCATAATGTCATTTGAAAATTAATCACAGCCAGTGGCAGCATTTCCAGCGCTGCTGATCACAGCCAGTGCCAGCACACCTTCCAACCGTCCCGGATTCCCCGGGACTGTCCCGGGACTTGATGCAAGTCCTGGCATTCTGGCGAATGAAGGCTTTGTCCTGGAGTGGAGCTAAGTGCTGGCTTGTGGCTGAACCTGCCTCCTCCTCTTTCTTAGCTGTGATGCTTTCCTGGACACAGACAGGAGGGAGAGGTTTCTCTTTGGAGAATAAGGTGAACACAGATTATAGGTATGACACTTCTACTTCCAGAACACTATTGTATTGTACCCTGATTGTGTGTGAACGCTCTTCTTGACTGACATTGTGCTTGCTGTCATGTATTTTTATGCTTACAAATCTGAATAAAAACTTATTGAAACTGACGAATATTTACTCGAGCACAGCAATTCATAGAACTCATGCATAGTGTGGTAAAGCAGATGTAAACCTAGCCACTAAAATCTCATAATGTCATTTGAAAATTAATCACAGCCAGTGGCAGCATTTCCAGCGCTGCTGATCACAGCCAGTGCCAGCACACCTTCCAACCGTCCCGGATTCCCCGGGACTGTCCCGGGACTTGATGCAAGTCCTGGCATTCTAGCGAATGAAGGCTTTATCCTGGAGTGGAGCTAAGTGCTGGCTTGTGGCTGAACCTGCCTCCTCCTCTTTCTTAGCTGTGATGCTTTCCTGCACACAGACAGGAGGGAGAGGCAGGGAGGAGACATGACTGGACTGGGGGACAAGGTAGTAATTGGCCCCTGGCCACTCTGATGCCTGAAAGATGCCACCCTTACACCTGTGCAGTTCCAGACAGGATCCGCCAGGCTCACGTGACTGGCCAACTCCCTTACTCTCTTCCCTCTCACCTTCTTATCCATGAGCCCTGCCCACTGATCGCTGGAGCTACCTGTTGTCAGCCTAAAAGTACCTGGTTGGGAGGAGCCATGTAACCGGGGGGAGGGAGGCAGCCATTGGGGAGTGTACAGTGTAATAGAGGGAAAAGATTGTGGGGGTGTAAGGGTAAAGGGGGATAGACGGGGGAATTTTTGTTAGAAGGAAGAATAGGGGGATTTGAGCTAGGAGGGGGAGGGAATTTTGGTAAAGAGGAGAAATGGGGGGGATTTGACTCCCTGTACCCTGCCCTACTGACTCCTGTCCTGCTGCCCTACTGACCCTATGTCTTCCATCCTGCTGACCCCTGTATCCTGCCCTACTGACCCTGTCTTCTGTCCTGACCCCTGTACCCTGCCCTACTGATTCCTGTCCTCCATCCTGTTGACCCCTGAACCCTGCCCTACTGACTCCTGTCCTCCGTTCTGCTGACCCCTGTACCCTGCCCTACTGACTCCTGTCCTCCGTTCTGCTGACCCCTGTACCCTGCCCTACTGACTCCTGTCCTCTGTTTTGCTGACCCCTGTATCCTGCCCTACTGACCCCATCTTCCATCATGCTGACCCCTGTACTCTGCCCTACTGACCCCCGTCTTCCTAAGAGTTTGGCCACAACCACATTTTGCAGCGGAACGCGTACTTCCTCCCTCAATTGTCCCTTATCCTTAAATTCAAAGGTTGGGAGGTATAGTGCCAGTGTTCCTAGTGCTACTGATCACAGCCAGTGCTAGCATTTCCAATGTTCCTGATCACAGCCAGTGCCAGTGTTTCCAATGTTCCTGATCACTGCCAGTGTCTCCAATGTTCCTAACCACACAGCCAGTGACAGTGTTTCCAATGTTCCTGATCACAGCCAGTCCCAGCGTTTCCAATGTTCCTGATCACAGCCAGTGCCAGCGTTTCCAATGTTCCTGATCACAGCCAGTGCCAGCGTTTTCAATGTTCCTAATCACAGCCAGTGCCAGTGTTTCCAATGTTCCTGATCACAGCCAGTGCCAGCGTTTCCAATGTTCCTGATTACAGCCAGTGCCAGTGTTTCCAATGTTCCTGATCACTGCCAGTGTTTCCAATGTTCCTAACCACACAGCCAGTGCCAGTGTTTCCAATGTTCCTGATCACAGCCAGTGCCAGCGTTTCCAATGTTCCTGATCACAGCCAGTGTCAATGTTTCCAGCATTGCTAAACACAGCCAAGTGCCAGCGCTCCTAGTGTCGCTGATCACAGCCAGTGTCAACATCAAAATCTATGAAAATATCACAAGTAGTCAGGAAATCAGATGCGAAATTTATACCCCTTGAAAGCCTAAAGGTACTCCTTGAGTTGTGGGCCCTTCAATGTGGCTAGGCAGCAAAAACATATCTCTGAGTATCCCATACTCAAAAGGACTAACAATGTATTTTGAGTTACAATTGTAAGTATGCCCATACTGTGTGTGAGAAAACTTGTATAAATGACAACTTTCATTTGTTTAGTTTCCGAGTAGACAGAATACTTTGTGCTGATGGAAATGCACACTGACAAAGTGACCACTAAAGAGCCACAGAATTTGTTGATGGTGCGGTTTTAACCTGTTCTTATGAGCAGTAAATACCGCCCTTCCTGAAGAAGCACCTTTATGTTTAAAGCTGAATTCCAGGAAATCTGCAAATACTTTGCAAAAGGTTTAGGCACACTGAGTTATGTCCAATTAGGTGCATGTTACCTGGAGGACATATCTCTATTACTTATACAGTATGTGGCAGGTTTATTGCACTCCCGTGGAATAAACTCAGGAGAGAAGCACACGCACTACAGCTATGCATGCCCCTCCCCTCTGCTGCCTATTCATAGAAGCTTTTATATTTTGTAAATGATTTCAGATAATACAGAGACTTCTGTTAATGTGCAGAAGGAGGGGAGGAGTGAGCATAGCAGTTCCAGAGACTCTGCTCTTGAAGGAGCTGAGACCACAGTGAGCAGCATTGGAGCTCTGGAAGATCCAGTATCTTCCTGGAGCACAATAAACCTGTCAGATGTAAAAAATAGAGATAGGTCTAGCTGAGGCAGGTACCTCTTTGGCCTTAACTCATGGTATGCCTGCAGTTTTTACATAGTAGCCGAATTCCTGGAGTTCAACTTTAATGGGTGCTTCAGCTGACCGCAAATTGGTTTCATTTTGGTGCCTCATGCCTTCTACCATCGTTCTCTGGACCTGAACACAACCTAGAGCAGTGCAGAAAGTTCAGACGAGCATTTAATGGAACAACCCGTCTTCTGCGTGGAGACCGTCATATGCTTCACATGCTGAAATAGGGTGCTTTACCCTAGGGCAGGTATCCAGCAACCTTATGAATGTGAGTACAGTGGAACCTCGGATTGCGAGTAATGCAGTTTACGAGCGTTTTGCAATACAAGCAATTTTAAAAAAAATTTTTAAGCCTGACTCGATTTGCGAGCGTTGTCTCGCAAGATGAGCAGGATTTAAGCCGCTGGGGTGTGCAGTACTGCATTTGGCCAGAGGTGTGGGGGCGCCGTTGATGCTCGGAGAAACTCAGAGACACTCGGTTCCCGAGTGTCTCCGAGCATCTCCGAGTGCCTCCGACGCCCCCGCACTTCTGGCCACATGCGGTACTGCATACACCGGCGCCCCCGCACCTCTGCCCACATACAATACTGCATAGACCAGCAGCAGCTGTGGAACGGATTATCTGGGTTTCCATTATTTCCTATGGGGAAACCTGTTTTGATATATGAGTGCTTTGGATTACAAGTATGCTTCTGGAACTAATTATGCTCGTAATCCAAGGTATTACTATATAGGATTACCACACTTTTTTCTATACTTTCCATATAAATATAATTGAACATTACTCTTATGCCCTGTACACATGATCGGACATTCCTACAACAAAATCCATGGATTTTTCCGACGGATGTTGGCTCAAACTTGTCTTGCATACACACGTGATATGTAATAAATATCAAGATGAAAAATTTATATAAAAATTCATATAAAAATTCATATAAGAATTCATAATAAAAAGTTCATAATAAAAAGTTAATCAATTAGTGTCCAATGTGTAGAAATCTCAGTGGATAATATATATAGTTACATAGTTACATAGTAGGTGAGGTTGAAAAAAGACACAAGTCCATCAAGTCCAACCTATGTGTGTGATTATGTGTCAGTATTACATTACATATCCCTGTATATTGCGGTCATTCAGGTGATTATCTAATAGTTTCTTGAAGCTATCAATGCTCCCCGCTGAGACCACCGCCTGTGGAAGGGAATTCCACATCCTTGCCGCTCTTACAGTAAAGAACCCTCTACGTAGTTTAAGGTTAAACCTCTTTTCTTCTAATTGTAATGAGTGGCCACGAGTCTTATTAAACTCTCTTCTGCGAAAAAGTTTTATCCCTATTGTGGGGTCACCAGTACAGTATTTGTAAATTGAAATCATATCCCCTCTCAAGCGTCTCTTCTCCAGAGAGAATAAGTTCAGTGCTCGCAACCTTTCCTCATAACTAAGATCCTCCAGACCCTTTATTAGCTTTGTTGCCCTTCTTTGTACTCGCTCCATTTCCAGTACGTCCTTCCTGAGGACTGGTGCCCAGAACTGGACAGCATACTCCAGGTGCGGCCGGACCAGAGTCTTGTAGAGCGGGAGAATTATCGTTTTATCTCTGGAGTTGATCCCCCTTTTAATGCATGCCAATATTCTGTTTGCTTTATTAGCAGCAGCTTGGCATTGCATGCCATTGCTGAGCCTATCATCTACTAGGACCCCCAGGTCCTTTTCCATCCTAGATTCCCCCAGAGGTTCTCCCCCCAGTGTATAGATTGCATTCATATTTTTGCCACCCAAATGCATTATTTTACATTTTTCTACATTGAACCTCATTTGCCATGTAGTCGCCCACCCCATTAATTTGTTCAGGTCTTTTTGCAAGATTTCCACATCCTGTGGAGAAGTTATTGCCCTGCTTAGCTTAGTATTGTCTGCAAATACAGAGATTGAACTGTTTATCCCATCCTCCAGGTCGTTTATGAACAAATTAAATAGGATTGGTCCCAGCACAGAACCCTGGGGAACCCCACTACCCACCCCTGACCATTCTGAGTACTCCCCATTTATCACCACCCTCTGAACACGCCGTTGCGCAACCAATTGTGCAGAATCAATAAATAAATATGTCAGTGACATGACAGAAATAAAATCAAAATGCAGATAAAATAATAATGTTCATAATATTAAATGTATTAGCTGTGTCCCATATATGAAAAAAATACATGAATGTCCAGGATTGGGCATCTGCTGATGGCTGAATAATTCTCTCAGTGTGTATAGGATAAACCTATTAGAAAGAATTCCCACCTAGGCTCCGTCAGCCCGGTGGGATGGGATGGGGGGAGGGAAGAGAAAGAAGCCTCCAATGGTGTAGTATATTAGATGTAACTGTTTTATTATAATCTCACAAGTGGTCTCTTACATTTAAAAAAGTTTAAAATCGCATTGAACAGAAACAGCGGCGTCTGAAGCGCCTCCTTACGTGATTTCCGGTTTACGTCTGCTCTCCGCCACGCCCTACGCGTTACGTCACCGCACGTGACTTCATCTGGGGCCTCCCCCCATCCCATCCCACCGGGCTGACGGAGCCTAGGTGGTAATTCTTTCTAATAGGTTTATCCTATACACACTGAGAGAACTATTCAGCCATCAGCAGAGCAGATGCCCAATCCAGGACACCATCACGTTATATTACACAGTGCCCATCTAAAGAGATCCACCGATGCTTGTATTAATCCATCTTAAGGTGAGAGTTCTGGGAGCCTGCTGAGATCGGGACTTTTCACATACTATCTACATATTATCCACGTATTTTTTTCATATATGGGACACAGCTAATGCATTTAATATTATGAACATTATTATTTTATCTGCATTTTGATTTTATTTCTGTCACGTCACTGACATATTTATTTATTGATTCTGCACAATTGGTTGCACATATTATCCACAGATTTTTTCTACATATTGGACACTAATTGATTCACTTTTTATTATGAATTCTTATATGAATTTTTCATTTTGATATTTATTACATATCACGTCACTGGTATATTCATTTATTAATATTATTTCACATTACATGTATTCATCACTGTTCACACCTTAAGGTGATAGATTTGATGCGCAAAATCTCTCCATTTCTATATTACTAGAGTGCAATGTGAACACTTTTGTTTTTGCTGCAACTCATAGAAGACATCATCACATTAAGTTGAACACTTATTTTTAAATTCCGAACGTCAAGAACGCGGTGACGTACAACACGTACGATGAGCCGAGAAAAAAGAAGTTCAATAGCCAGTGCGGCTCTTCTGCTTGATTCCGAGCATGCGTGAAACTTTGTGCGTTGGAATTGTGTACACACGATTGGAATTTACGACAACGGATTTTGTTGTTGGAAAATTTGAGAACCAGCTCTCAAATTTTGTGTGACGGAAATTCCGAAGGAAAATGTCCGATGGAGCCTACACACGGTCGCAATTTCTGACAAAAAGCTCCCATCGAACATTTTCTGTCAGAAAATCTGACCGTGTGTATGGGGCATTAGAAGGATCTCTTGTCTCTGCTCTCCCTGAGCACCACTGACTCGTAAATTGTTAGAGTAACATTAGGATAATATTAAAGCGGAGCTCCGCCAAAATTTTTTTTTTTTTAAGTCAGCAGCTACAAATACTGCAGCTACTGACTTTTAAAACATGGACACTTACCTGTCCAGGGCGCCCGCGATGTCGGCACCCGAGGCCTAACCATCTCTCGGTCCTCGGGTGCTGCTGCCTCCATCTTCGTTAAGGGAATCAGGAAGTGAAGGCTTGCGGCTTCACTTCCCGATTCCCTACTGTGCATGCGCGAGTCGCGCAGCGCAATACGGATGGTCCCTGCTGTCTCTGGGACTCGTGTGTCTCCCAGCAGACAGCAGGGGGGAACGGGAAGTGGCGTAAATACCCGCAGATTCTGCAGATATCTATGCCGGAAGTGGGTGCAAATACCTGTATTATACAGGTATCTGCACCCCCTCCCCCCTGAAAGGTGCCAATTGTGACACCGGAGGGGGGGAGGAATCCGATGAGCGGAAGTTCCACTTTTGGGTGGAGGTCCGCTTTAAGTCGGGTTAATGAGGGCAGAAAATTAGCATCATGACATCTTTTTCATAGGTTTGCGATCACTAAAAATATAAAACGACATTGTATTCACTTACATGAGCATTTGATGTTTGTGCAGTAAAATAAATTGGATCTACACCCTCCAAAATTGTATACCTCAGCTCTACCCTTCCTCTGGTCCTTTACATAAATAGCAAGCTTTTTTCTTTTTTATATACTTTTTTAAATGAAATTGTCTGTCCCTTCACCTACCCCCACATGTAATTTACCTAGGCGAATGACATGCACTGTGCTCGCTTTGCCTCTTGGAATATGCATGTCACATATCCCAGGAGGTATAGCCTTTCATTCAAGAAAGGAGGTGGGCCTATCAGTGCCAAATCAGGAGGCGCGCCGGCTGAAACCAGAGTTGCCAGCAGCCTATTGATGACGTCACAACAAAACATGGCATCGTGGGATCGAGCTCTACCAGAAGAGAAGAGGATCTCAGCTGGACAACGCTGGATCCGCTGGGTGGGTGAATATCTGCTGAACATGCCACCAGGTACGCAGGAGCTTAAAAAACAATATGGGTGGGAGGGTGAAAGCCACTTTAAATATGCAGATCATCCAGTATATCCAATGCATTTAAGGGTTTTTTTTGCTCGCTTTATCCACAGAAAAAAAAAAGCATCAAAGTCCACCTTCACAGAGGTTATTAGAACGCAAAACCTCTAGCCTAGCCTTTCTCAACCTTTTCAACACAGAGGAACCCGTGAAATAGTTCTAAAAATTAGAAATCTACAACTCATGATACATTAGTGTGATGGTCAGTGGGAAGGGTGGTCCTTACACTTGTGGTCATTGGGAAGAATTACCTCCTTACAGATCGCTAAAAAGATCAATGGTGTCAGTGGGAACTTATCTGAGAGGCAGAAATTGCTCAATGCTGAAGGAACCCCTAGCAACCTCTGGAGGAACCCTGATTGAGAATCGCTGCTCTAGCCATCTGGCTGTTCACAGGACTGAAATCAGGGTCCTGTTTCCACATGTGGCAGCACTTGGCACCTCTCCGAGAAGCGATCCAATGTGGATTGCTTTTCAGAGGGCAGTTGACAAGGAAGCGATAAGTCACCTCCTCCCTGCCTATTTTAAACCTCAGAAGCCTGCACCATTCTGCCGCAACACACCTGGCTGCAACGCAATCCTGCTCACCTAAATGATTTGCGTTTGCCCACTGAACGCAGCAGGATTTTTATTTTTGCCGCAAGTTACAACGAGCCAACCAGTCTACCTACTAAACCACAAAAGTCTGGAGGACACATACGCTCCACCATGGACCAATACCCTTCACCAACTGGGGCTGTCTGTCACAAAAAGTTTTACCAACCATGGCTGTAGGTGTCACCTTTTTCATTTGAGAACCCTGGGGCTGAGATAAGTTGGTCATCTCCTCTGCTCCATTTGGACCTGCTATTTCACCCAAGGAGCAAAACCGCAGATGGCACAACATAGGTTTTGGCAGTCGCCTGTGGGCGAGACAGGCACCTTTCCACTGTTGCCAAGGGTGACGGCAAACACTTTTTTTCACAGAAACTTGGTGGATAACCAGAGACCTCTGCCTGGCCGGATTACCTTGCTCTGTATCCAGGGTCAAAGGACAGTTGGAGACGGCGTACCACCTCCTAATGCACACAGTCCACTTGCCTTTATGTCTCGTTAGGGCTTCTCATGCAGCATTCTGACATCTCTCGAGCACGTTGTGTTCCTTGATATCTTTTGTCTAGCGGGGACACATGCCCACCTGTTGCTAGGGGAGATAGCTTTTATTCAACTGAAGCCTGCTGGTGTTCAAAGTCATAGAGATGGTTGGAATTACTTATTTAAACTTTGCAGGAAGTTCAACATTCTGTCAGTCTATGTCCTCTGTCTCTATCTATATTTATTGATATATTTAGAAAAAAAAAAAAAAACATGCTGGAAAGCAATGGGGACCACTAGGCCTTTCACTCTTTCTTAATGGCAGCCATCTTACCTCAGGTGGACCGTCCTCTGATCCCCACACACAGTTCTTTCATGGCGGAAAGACGTTAAATTGAAGAAGATACAGGAAGGGGTTGTTTTTAGTATCGTTTTCTATTTACTGATAGATGGGGCTTCACATATTGAAGCTCCAATAGGTTTCCACAGGAAGAGGTTTGAGGAGAAGCTGTCACTCAACTCACCTCACAGAGCTGTTACCTCAGGGATTCCCGCCTTCTAGCTCCTCTCCTGGGATTGGTTGGGGTAGTTCTTTCTCAGTTCACCTTACAGCCAATGCACAGAGCTGTTACCTCAGGGACTCCCGCCTTCCAGCTCCTCTCCTGGGATTGGTTGGGGTAGTTCTTTCTCAGTTCACCTTACAGCCAATGCACACAGCTGTTACCTCAGAAATTTCCACCTTCCAACTTCCTCTCCTGGGATTGGTTGGGGATAGTTGCTTCTCAGTTCACCTTACAACCAATGGGCACAGCTGTTACCTCAGAAGTTCCCGCCTTCCAGCTCCTCTCCTGGGATTGGTTGAGGGTAGTTGCTTCTCAGTTCACCTTACAACCAATGGGCACAGCTGTTACCTCAGAAGTTCCCGCCTTCCAGCTCCATCCTGGGATTGGTTGAGGATAGTTGCTTCTCAGTTCACCCTACAGCCAATGGGCACAGCTGTTACCTCAGAAGTTCCCACCTTCCAGCTCCTCCTCTGGGATGGGCTTGGAGTAGTTGTCTTTCAGTTCACCTCACAGCCAATGCACAAAGCTGTTACCTTAGAAGACCCCCCATCTCCTCTCCTGGGATCCGATTGGCTGAGAGGACATTTGGAGCTGGGTATACAGTAGGGTTGTGACCTCATCCCTTTAAACCTGAACATATATGAATTACATGGGTTCTGAGGCTAATTTATTGCAGATTATTAATGGGATTAAAGGGATGAGGCAGTAACCCTAGTATACAGGCACCAATGTCACTCAGGACACAGAGTCCAGGATATTTTTGGATTTTCTGGACTGACTCGTCTCTAAGGTTGAGCTCCGGAGTGTTCGCACAGCCCACGTGCAGAGCCCGCCGGGAAGTCGGCACGGCGCTGCGCTAATCACAGGCAGTGAGACATTGTCCTGATGCGCGGCTGCAGAGATCGGGAAATGTCTCACTGCCTGTGATTAGCGCAGCGCCGTGCCGACTTCCCGGCGGGCTCTGCACGTGGGCTGTGCGAACACTCCGGAGCTCATCCTTACTTGTCTCTACAAAAATGGAACTCTTTCTATTCAGACCTGATAGATAGACTATATTGTCAAAAGTATTGGGACGCCTGCCTTTACACACACATGAACTTTAATGGCATCCCAGTCTCAGTCCGTAGGGTTCGATATTGAGTTGGCCCACCCTTTGCAGCTATAACAGCTTCAACTCTTCTGGGAAGGCTGTCCACAAGGTTTAGGAGGGTGTCTATGGGAAGGTTTGACCATTCTTCCAGAACAGCATTTGTGAGGTCAGGCACTGATGTTGGACGAGAAGGCCTGGCTCACAGTCTCCGCTCTAATTCATCCCAAAGGTGTTCTAGGGGGTTGAGGTCATGAATCTGTGCAGGCCAGTCAAGTTCCTCCACCCCAAACTTGCTCATTTATGTCTTTATGGACCTTGCGTTGTGCACTGGTGCGCAGTCATGTTGGAACAGGAAGGGGCCGTCCCCAAACTGTTCCCACAAAGTTGGGAGCATGAAATTGTCCAAAATGTCTTGGTATGCTGACACCTTAAGTGTTCCCTTCACTGGAACTAAGGGGCCAAACCCAACCCCTGAAAAACAACCCCACACCATAATCCCCCCTCCACCAAATTATTTGGACCAGTGCACAAAGCAAGGTCCATAAAGACATGGATGAGCGAGTTTGGAGTGGAGGAACTTGACTGGCCTGCACAGAGTCCTGACCTCAACCCGATAGAATACCTTTTGGATTAATTAGATCAGAGACTGCGAGCCAGGCCTTCTCCTCCAACATCAATGCCTTACCTCACAAATGGGCTTCTGGAAGAATGGTCAAACATTCCCATAGACCTTGTGGACAGCCTTCCCAGAAGAGTTGAAGCTGTTATAACTGCAAAGGTTGGTCCAACTCAGTATTGAACCCTACGGACTAAGACTGGGATGCCATTAAAGTTCTATGTGTAAAGGCAGGCGTCCCAATACTTTTGACAATATATTGTAGATAGATAGATACAGACGATTGATGGGTAGACGGATAGTAGATCAGTGGGTGGACGATAGATAGATAGGTAACTTGTATATAAATATTATAATGTATTTCAATTTGCATTTTGTTTTCCATTATATTTTTGTGTTTAAATGATATAAAATCCAGGTGTATAATAAAGTGTGCTACATACCTGAAGAACAAGACCATGGGCAAAATATTAACACATAATGCGAGTGGCAGTTTTTACATTCTCCACAAGGTGGTGATCTCTGCAGACAGAAAATGTACATCGCATACAGGAAGTGATGTCAGTCACAGACAGGTAGTGATGTCAGGTACAGACAGGAAGTGATGTCAGGTACAGACAGGAAGTGATGTCAGGTACAGAAGGAAGTGATGTAGAGGAACAAACAGGAAGTTTTGGATGAGACCTTAATTTTGAGGAAGTAGAGAGAAGACATTGCTGGAACTGACAGCAGAGGAGGTAATAAGATATTATTTTATACTTACTATAGGAAAAAAGGTGCCACATCATATAACTAGGTATTATTTGTTTATAGGCAAACAATATAAACACAAATCATCACGCGTGCTCGTCCACTAACTACTAACATTAGCATTAGAAACAGGACACATTAAATCGGAGATAGGACAGTCCGCCCCGCTCAGCAGAGGATCCATGAACATATCCCCTGCTAAATCGGAGCTGAATGGTATGGGTGTCAGCTTTTTGACATCTGGGCCTGTTCAGTTTGTGCCCAGCGGACCCGGTTGGACCCGTGACAGCTCTATGGGCAGCCAGGTGTCCATTTACATCAGACTACCTCATATGAATCATGTTTTGGTCCAGAAAACAGCTCTATGGGTGGGCAGGTGTCCATTTACATCAGGCTATCTCCAATGCTCCATGTTTAGGTCCATAAAAACAGAAAAGGATGCAGGTAAAAAATGTCCCACTACTTGTGCCCACCCCCCTACTTAAACAATTACCTGACTTCTCCACCGGCCCGGTGCTGTTCCATCTGCAGCAGCGCTGCTCTCTCTTCCTAATTTCACAAGAGACTCTGAGAGCAGCAGGAGCCATAGGCTTCTACAACTGTCAGTCAAATCATGTGAAAAGGGATCGAACCATGCTATGTGTGTGTGTCTGACATGGGCACAGGTGCTCCCATAGCACAGGGCTTGCCGAGGTGCCTGATGTTCCTGCAACTCACTGCTCGGCTGTGAACTGATCCCAGCTGGTATCCTGAATCTGCCTCTGCCTGATGTTCCTGCACCTCGCAGCCTGGCTGTGAACTGATCCCGGCTGGTATCCTAAATCTGCCTCTACCTGATGTTCCTGCACCTCCCAGCCCGGCTGTGAACTGATCCTGGCTGGTATCCTGAATCTGCCTCTGCCTGATGTTCCTGCACCTCGCAGCCCGGCTGTGAACTGATCCCGGCTGGTATCCTGAATCTGCCTCTGCCTGATGTTCCTGCAACTCACTGCCCGGCTGTGAACTGATCCCAGCTGGTATCCTGAATCTGCCTCTGCCTGATGTTCCTGCACCTCGCAGCCTGGCTGTGAACTGATCCCGGCTGGTATCCTGAATCTGCCTCTGCCTGATGTTCCTGCACCTCGCAGCCCGGCTGTGAACTGATCCCAACTGGTATCCTGAATCTGCCTGATGTTCCTGCACCTCGCAGCCTGGCTGTGAACTGATCCCGGCTGGTATTCTGAATCTGCCTCTGCCTGATGTTCCTGCACCTCGCAGCCCGGCTGTAAACTGATCCCAACTGGTATCCTGAATCTGCCTCTACCTGATGTTCCTGCACCTCGCAGCTTGGCTGTGAATTGGTCCCAACTGGTATCCTGAATCTGCCTCTGCCTGATGTTCCTGCACCTCGCAGCCCGGCTGTGAACTGATCCTGGCTGGTATCCTGAATCTGCCTCTACCTGATGTTCCTGCACCTCGCAGCCCGGCTGTGAACTGATCCTGGCTGGTATCCTGAATCTGCCTCTACCTGATGTTCCTGCACCTCGCAGCCCGGCTGTGAACTGATCCCGGCTGGTATCCTGAATCTGCCTCTGCCTGATGTTCCTGCACCTCGTAGCCTGGCTGTGAACTGATCCCGGCTGGTATCTTGAATCTGCCTCTGTCTGATGTTCCTGCACCTCGCAGCCTGGCTGTGAACTGATCCCGACTGGTATCCTGAATCTGCCTCTGCCTAATGTTCCTGTACCTCGCAGCCTGGCTGTGAACTGATCCCAACTGGTATCCTGAATCTGCCTCTGCCTGATGTTCCTGCACCTCGCAGCCCGGCTGTGAACTGATCCCGGCTGGTATCCTGAATCTGCCTCTGCCTGTGCCTGATTTTCCTGCACCTCGCAGCCCGGCTCTGAACTGATCCCGGCTGGTATACTGAATCTGCCTCTGCCTGATGTTCCTGCACCTCGCAGCTTGGCTGTGAATTGGTCCCAACTGGTATCCTGAATCTGCCTCTGCCTGATGTTCCTGCACCTCGCAGCCCGGCTGTGAACTGATCCTGGTTGGTATCCTGAATCTGCCTCTACCTGATGTTCCTGCACCTCGCAGCCCGGCTGTGAACTGATCCTGGCTGGCATCCTGAATCTGCCTCTACCTGATGTTCCTGCACCTCGCAGCCCGGCTGTGAACTGATCCCGTCTGGTATCCTGAATCTGCCTCTGCCTGATGTTCCTGCACCTCGCAGCCTGGCTGTGAACTGATCCTGACTGGTATCCTGAATCTGCCTCTGCCTAATGTTCCTGTACCTCGCAGCCTGGCTGTGAACTGATCCCGACTGGTATCCTGAATCTGCCTCTGCCTGATGTTCCTGCACCTCGCAGCCCGGCTGTGAACTGATCCCGGCTGGTATCCTGAATCTGCCTCTGCCTGTGCCTGATTTTCCTGCACCTCGCAGCCCGGCTCTGAACTGATCCCGGCTGGTATACTGAATCTGCCTCTGCCTGATGTTCCTGAACATTACAGCCCGGCTGTGAACTGATCCCGGCTGGTATCCTAAATCTGCCTCTGCCTTACGTTCCTATACTGTTGTAGACTTACCTCCATGACAAAATCTCACCCTGTCCTTTCCTGACCTCCCCACCTCCGTTTGCTACAGTTCAATCTCATCCTCATTCGCTCCTCAATGCCCCTTCGGCAGGAGGGTTCCACCACCATTAATTACTTCTAATACTTCCTCCAACCTTTGCTCGCTAACCTGAGATACAGTAGCCTTCAATATCAATTACACAGCTATTGGTCAATGCACCTATTTGTAAAATAGGAAAGTCATTTATTACAAAAATACAATTTTTTTTTAAATTCGGTGTTGGATCTAATACAACTAAAATGTATTAAGCTGGCTTTTTATGTAACAATTTTCACAGCACAGATATTGTCCGGATTGGGAGCGCTAGAAAAGATTTCTTAGCCTTTGCATTCTCCCATCACAGCAAGGTAAGATATTAATCTATTAATAAATCTGTTTATATTGATTTTTAAGTATTTAAAAATTTTCTTAAAATATGTGTATACCGTATTTATCGGCGTATAAGACTCACTTTTTCCCCCTTAAAATCAGGGGAAAATCGTGGGTGCATGTTATACGCCGATCCCCACTATCTGTGATCTATCGGAGCGATCGCTGCGATCGCAGCCGACATTCACATAGCGTGTAGTTTTAAATATGGCGCCACAGAGTTCGGAGGGACTCAGCGGAGCTGAACGAGCGCCGCCGAGATACACATAGTCGAGTGTTCTCGGCTCTTTCCGGCGCTGCTCACAGTCACGCCCAGTCCCGCCATTGGACCTGTGTTATGTCCATCATAGAGCGGGACTGGGCGGGACTGTGAGCGGCGCCGGAAAGAGCCGAGTACACTCGACTATGTGTATCTCGGCGGCGCTCGTTCAGCTCCGCCAAGTCCCTCCGAACTTTGCGGCGCCATATTTAAAACTACATGCTATGTGTATGTCGGCGGCGATCTTTCAAGCGATCTGTCCAAGCATGTAATGGACACTGGGGACAAGGCTGCACTGACCACTGGGGCAAGGCTGCACTGACCACTGGGGCAAGGCTGCACTGACCACTGGGGCAAAGCTGCACTGACATGGCTGCACTGACATGGCTGCATTGACAAGGCTGCACTGGGGCAAAGCTGCACTGACAATTCTGCACTGGGGCAAAGCTGCACTGACAAGGCTGCAATGGACACTGATAAGGCTGCACTGGGGCAAAGCTGCACTGACAATTCTGCACTGGGGCAAAGCTGCACTGACAAGGCTGCAGATGAACACTGATGAGGCTGCATTGATGGGCATTTTAATGTAAGTTTTTTTTCCTTAAACTTCCCTCCTAAAAGTTTTTTTCCTTAAAATTCCCTCCTAAACTTGGAGTGCGTGTTATACGCAGGCACGTGTTATACGCCGATAAAAACGGTATATATTTTTTTTTAACATGGTGTGACAGAGAAAGGCCCTGTCACTGTGAGAATATATGATAATGTGACACAGGATTTGCATTTAGGGTATGTGCCACGTTCCAGACTATTATTTCTGGGCAGAGAAAGCCGTGTTTTTGGCTTTCTCCAGATTCTGTAGTGGGACATTCAATCCTTTGTCCGGGTTTCACTAGATGCTTGCTACCTGGCTAAGTACACAGGTGTGCGGGGTCGTTATATACTCAGGGCTGAGGATAGCTTAGTGCTCCCAGTGTGGGGGCCCAGCCAGGAGACAGAGGGTCTCATCGAGGGGTCAGGGGGCCCAAGGGGGGGTTCTAAGTAATTTTCTAGCAAAAAAATGCAGATTTTTACACATATGAGAAAAATTTTGGGATTGGCAAGGACTGGAATAGCTAAATTAAAATTCAACAAGAAAGAGAGCAACTACTTTCAGATAATAATATAAATAAAAATAATGTAAACAACAAAAACCTATGTGCAATCACTATAGGGGAGAGTGTTTGTAATAACTACACTAACAAATAACTATACACGAGGCCTCAAATTTTCCACTTTCCTACTCGCATTTTGCGAGTGGAAAATGACGTCTGGCGAGGAGCTGGGCTGCCTGGGAGCAGGGGGGGGAGAGCACCGCCGCCAGAGGGGGATGAATGGGAGCCGTTCTCCCAGAGAGAATGTGGAGGAACAGAGAGTGCGGCCGGATCATTGTAGCGGAAGAGAGCGTGGAGGAAGAGGAGATCCCAATTGATCAATTGCAGTCTGTGCGCCGTCACACACAGCCCCGCCCTCCTGACCCCGCACCTGTGACAGACAGAACTCCGGTCCAATGCCAGGGCGCGTTCTGTCTGTCACAGGTGCGGGGTCAGGAGGGTGGGGCTGTGTGTGACAGCGCGTGGACTGCAATTGTAATGTAAGCTGTTACAGCGTGCAAACCCCGCTCTGTGATCAAGCCGGATCTCCTCTTCCTCCACGCTCTCTTCCGCTATAATGATCCGGCCGCCCCCTCTGCACAGGTGAGGCTGCAATGATGGAGACAGGTGAGGCTGCATGATGGACACAGGTGAGGCTGCACAGGTGGGGCTGCATGATGGACACAGGTGAGGCTGCACTGGTGAGGCTGTATGATGGACACAGGTGAGACTGCAATAATGGACACAGGTGAGGCTGCATGATGGACACAGGTGAGGCTGCATGATGGACACAGGTGAGGCTGCATGATGGACACAGGTGAGCTGCACTGGTGAGGCTGAATGATGGACACAGGTGAGGCTGCAATAATGGACATGGGTGAGGCTGTAATAATGGACACAGGTGATGCTGCACTGGTGAGGCTGCATGATGGACACAGGTGAGGCTGCAATGATGGACACAGGTGAGGCTGCACTGGTGAGGCTGCAGTGATGGACACAGGACCTCTTAAATATGAGATCTGGGGTCAAAAATACCTCAGATCTCATATTTACACTAAAATGCAATAAAAAAAAAAACTAAATGTAATTGTTTTTGCAAAAAAAAAAAAATTCCCCTTTAAGACCATTGGGCGGAAGTGACGTTTTATGTAGCTTCCGCCATCCAATGGTGTGGGGCTGAGTGGGGGGCCATCTTTCCCTCACTCAGCATCCTGCCTGTGAGGAGAGAGGACCCGATCGTCTCCGACAGCTACGGTAAGTGGTTGAGACCACCAGAGTGCGGCGGAAGGGGGGGGGCCTTCTCCCGTCCCCGATAAAAGGGATCTTGCGGTGAATCCACCGTTGAGACCACTTTTATCTGAAAGCGGACTGTTGGAGAGGACACCGGGGTTATGGCGGGTATCTGCTGCCATAACAACTTTTTAATGTCAGAGTAGCGACGTTAATCCACGGTGGGCGATCCGGAAGTGGTTAGTTTATCATTTTTTGTAAAGCACTGCATGGCACTAATTTGTTTTATTTGTAATCCAAATAATGGAACTATTAAATAAATACATATTTAAGTAAACAAAACATTTATTTTGGAAAAAAAAAAATATTTCTTTCAGTTTTCCAGGATGCCGGGCTGTTTTGTTCCAGGATGCACATTTTCATGGCGAAAAACGAAACTGAAAACCATACTTCTTCACATTTTCCCTCGGAACGAGAAACTAATAAGGCTTTGGCTACAGAATATGAATTTTCAAGATTATGAGATGGAGTATCTGGTACCACACATAGCAAAATGCGTCAGTGGAAAATATAGAGTTTGTTCGGATCATTTCACAGCTGATGACTATGAAGTGCGAGGAACAGGAAAAGGGCGCTGTTTAAAATGCAATGCTATACCTACACTTCAGATGCCGCCAGCCTTAGAACCATCAATTGAGGAACTTAGTGACCATACTTATTACAAGCGACAGAATTTGATAAGGGAAACATCAGAAGGGGAAATAAAGAGCGAGGAGTCATCATGGTCTCCTCAAATTTCTGAATCCTCAAGTCACTTTTACGGTCCGATGTCTCCCGATCCACCAGAGACAGAACCATCCTCATCTTCAGAGATGATTTTTGATGAAATGTCACCGAACGATCTGGAATCGCAACAGATGCTGGCGGAGGAAATTGAACTTTCTACTTCAGATGTTTTGATGGAAAGTTTACTTAAAATGCCTGCAAAAAAGAAGAAAAAATTTTCCTCTACAAAACTCACAATGTCAAGAGGTACAAACACAATACATTTTCCGGGACAGAAACTTAAACCGATACAGATTTATAGACCGTATGCCAACAAAGATAAAAATGTACAAGTGTCCATTAGAAACAATCACAGTTCCATTGCCGTTCAGTGTGACTTGGTTAGCCTTCCTCCATTAACGTTGTGGACTAAGTCCACACCTGTCAAGAAAGATGAGCAATTATCTAGCAATGTTGAGCCATTATTATTAGAGTTTTCCTTTTGTAAAGTTGATATTCCAGAACAACCTAGTACATCTCAAGGGAAAATGTTAACTGAACAGGTTGTCCCTGAGGAAGGAAAAACTCGAACAGCTCTTTATCCTGGAGGTTCAGTTTCAATACCTTCAAGGTCTTCTGAAGTTGAAGCCAATGAAACTCCAGAAATGATATCACAAGATGAAAGTTACCTTCGAAGAATTAAAGAGGAGGAAGACTATTTGAAAGAAACACAGGTAGGTTTTCTCATTGCACATTGAAGCTGCCCAATTCTACAACGTCAAAACCATCTTCAGCTTCTCCTCATCCCGGACCATGCCCCTATATCGCAATTCACCATAGATGTAGATTAAGCCCAGGAATGGGTGAAGCGTGTTAGAGGAGTGCGGTCTGGGAGGAGAGAAGGCTGAAGCCTGTTTCTCCAGTTCATTACATTGGAGGTTCCGTTTCGATACCTTCAAGGTCTTCTGAAGTTAAAGCCAATGCAACACCGGAAAAGATATTACAAGATGAAAATTACAATTCAAGTGTTAAAGAGGAGGAAGAATATTTAAAAAAAAAATTGCAGGTAGGTTTTCTCATTGGCAACAAGCAGGAGATAGCAGCGCACAATGAAGCTGCCCGATTCTAAGACTACTGAACAGGCTTTAGCTTTTCCTCCTCCCGGACCATGCTCATAACGCGTTGTACCTTAGATGTAGATTAAACCCAGGAGTGAGTGGAACGTGTTAGAGGGACCAAGAGGAGGAAAAGCTGAAGCCTGTTTCTCCAGTTCATTATTCTGGAGGTTCAGTTCCGATACCTTCAAGGTCTTCTGTTGTTGAAGTCAATGAAACTCCGGAAAAGTTATTAAAAGATTAAAGTTACTGTCCAAGCTTTAAAAAGAAGGAAGAATGTTTGAAAGAAATACAGGTAGTTTTTCTTATTGACAACAAGCAGAAAGTAGGAGCATACACGAAGCTGTCCAATTCTATGACTTCAAAACAGTCTTCAGCTTTTCCTCCTCCCGGACTGAGCCCCTGTAACGCGTTTCACCTTAGACGTAGGGGTTGGTGAACCCTCTTAGAGAGGTGCGGTCTGGGAGGAGGAAAAGCTGAAGCTTGTTTAGAATTCTTAGAACCAGGCAGCGTCTGTCTGGATTCCTATCTTTTGCTTGTTTATCTATTTGGGTGGGATGGGCCCTTAAAGAAAGATATTACAGGATGAATGTTACCGTCTAGGCTTTAAAGAGGAGGAAGAATGTTTGAAAGAAATGTAGGTAGGTTTTCTTATTTTCAACAAGCAGAAAGCAGGAGAATACACCAAAGCTACCCAGTTCTACATCACCAAAACAGGCTTCAGCTTTTCCTCTTCCCAGACCACTCTTCTACGTCAGGAGTGGGTGAAATGCGTTAGAGGGGCATGGTCCGGGAGGAGGAAAAGCTGAAGCTTGTTTGAAATTCTTAGAACTGGGCCGCTTATGTGCATTCTTATCTTCTGTTTTCTATCTCCTACCTCCTACCAGGCTCCTCTAACACGTTTTACCTACTCCTGGGCTTAGACGTAGACTATGTTACCGTCCAAGAGTTGTAGAGGAAGAATATTTGAAGGAAAGGCAGGTAGGGTTTCTCATTGACAACAACAAGAAGATAGAAGTGCACACTGAAGCTGCTTGATTCTAAGACTTCAAAACAGGCTCCGGCTTTTCCTCCTCCCGGACCATGCCCCTCTTAATGCATTTCACCTCAGACATAGACTAAGCCAGGGGTCTGTAAACTTTCTAAACAAAGGGCCAGTTTACTGTCCTTCAGGCTTTAGGGGGGCCAGTGAGAGTAAAAAATGCCCCAGCGTCAGTGGGCGGAATAGTGCCCCATGTTCGGTATTAGGGGAGAAGTAGTGTCCCATCATTTGTATCAGTGGGAGGTCTTATGCCCCATTGTTGTGTCAGTGGGAGGAATAGTGCCCCATCATTGGTATCAGTGGGAGGAATAGTTCGCCATCATTGATATCAGTGGGAGGAATAGTGCCCCATCATTGGTGTCAGTGGGAGGAATAGTTCCCCATCATTGGTGTCAGTGAAAGGAATAGTGCCCATCATTGGTGTCAGTGGGAGAAATAGTGCCCCATCATTGGTGTCAGTGGGAGGAATAGTGCTCCATCATTGGTGTCAGTAGGAGGAATAGTGCCCCATCATTGGTGTCAGTGGGAGAAATAGTGCCCCATCATTGGTGTCAGTGGGAGGAATAGTGCTCCATCATTGGTGTCAGTAGGAGGAATAGTGCCCCATCATTGGTGTCAGTGGGAGGAATAGTGCCCCATCATTGGTATCAGTGGGAGGAATAGTTTGCCATCATTGATATCAGTGGGAGGAATAGTGCCCCATCATTGGTGTCAGTGGGAGGAATAGTGCCCCATCATTGGTGTCAGTGGGAGGAATAGTGCCCCATCATTGGTGTCAGTAGGAGGAATAGTGCCCCATCATTGGTGTCAGTGGGAGGAATAGGGCCCCAACTGGATTAAACCTTGGAGTGGGTGAAATACGTAGTCTGGGAGAAGGAAAAACTGAAGCCTGTTTTAAAGTCTTAGAATTGGGTGGCTTTGGTGTGCCCTCCTATCTGCTGCTTGTTGTCTATCTATTCAAGCACGATGGGCCCTTCTGGAACTGCACCCGTTAGCGTGTGGGAATAACAAATTGAAAGCATTGGAGCTTTGAGTGGCACAAACATGCTGGCATTTGTTTGGAGATGAGGGGCAACGGAAACCAATTTTTGATTTGAGTGATGGTGTTCAGGCCCCTGTAGTCTACCCAAGGTCTTAGGGCCGGTTCACACGGGGGCGACTTGTCAGGCGACCTAGCCGCCTGACAAGTCGCCTCCCGTTCTGTACAATGGAACCGTTCTAATCCGTCGCTCCGACTTAGAAGAAAGGTTCCTGTACTACTTTGGGGGCGACTTGCATAGACTTCTATACAGAAGTCGTCTTGCAAGTCGCCCCGGCAGTCGTGTGCAGGTCGCCTCGGTGAGGCGACCTGCAAGTCGTGACACGTCTAGTGTGAACCGGCACTTAGTGTTTCATCTTGCTTCTCAACAAAGGAAAAACTGGCTGCAATCAGCAAGGTGGGTCTCCATATAAAACTTTTTTTTTTTTGTTTCGATATACATTCGCAGATGGCATGTGCTTTGGGTTTGAGAGTGGGTAGGTCCTTCCAGAAGTAGAACAAGGGCCAAGATCGATTGGGCAGTCAAAGGAGTGGTGAAGATCCAAGGTGTTATCAGTGCACTTGGAGAAATCTCAGAGAAATCGGTATAGGAAACTGGAAATTGTGGAATGGTCTAAAGATGGGCTGTGGGTGCCTTGGAGGTTGAGGCTGTGTGCAACTGAGGCTGCTCCGACGCAGCTGTGAGACACAGTGTAAAACCTAGGAGGTACCGGCGTTTGATCGCAGATGGTAAGTTACTGTGAAAAGACCTTGTTCTACCCAGTAGAGTCCAGATGATTCTCAGTTTATCATTTTTCTATAGACAGGAGCATCTTATAGGGATCTGATGACTACAATAATAAAGATGGACAAAGACCAAATCGACATGACTGAGAGGATATTGAACCTCACCCTGGAGATCATCTACCTGCTGACCGGAGAGGTGAGGAGGATTCTGGGAGGTCACATGACATCACTCTTATCTCTATTAATAAAACACAGACCTGACCGGAGAGGTGAGGAGGATTCTGGGAGGGTCATATGACTTAGGACTTCTCTGTTTAATAAAACACAGACCTGATTGTAGAGATGAGGAGGATTCTGGGAGGTCTGTAGTGATAATTGTTATTTTATGTCTTTACACAGAATTATAGCGTACCGAAAAAAATATCTGGTGATCCATTAGCACCCAGCAGCTGTCTTTACAGGACATTACCCATCACAGTGCCTCCACCTCACTGCCTGACAACAGAGGTAACCAGTGCCAAGAAGATTCTAGAAGTCACCAACAAGATCATTGAGCTGCTGACCGGAGAGGTGAGCGGTGCCGGGAATTCTGGGACATTATCCAGTAACAGACAAGGGATGTGTCTGGATGGTGACTGTATCATTGTGTGTGTCAGGTTCCTATAAGGTGTCAGGATGTCACTGTCTATTTCTCCATGGAGGAGTGGGAGTATTTAGAAGGACACAAGGATCTCTACAAGGAGGTCATGATGGAGAATCAGCGGCCCCTCACATCACCGGGTAAGAGGAGACTTTATTGTAAAGGAGAGAGCAGTACGGAGGGTCCACCTAGATCCCCCATCATCTGATAAACACATAGAAACAATGTATTCAGTCAGTGTGTGTGTTTCCTACAGATGGATCCAGTAATGGGAACCCACCAGAGAGATGTCCCCGTCCTCTGTATTCCCGGGATTCCACACAGGAAGATCACACCATCCCTCACCATCATCAGGTAGGTGGATCCAGTAATGAGAACCCACCAGAGAGATGTCCCCATCCTTTGTACTCTCGGGATTGCACACAGGAAGATCACAACCTCTCACATAAGGTTAAAGAAGAGATAAAGGAGGAGGATGAAGAGGTTGGTGTGATGGAGGCGTTTTCAGAAGTACACAATGACCCCTTCAAGGAAGTTATCATGGAGCCACTCAGTGACCCACCAGAGAGATATCCCCATCCTCTGTATTCCCGGGATTCCACACAGGAACATCACATCATCTCTCACCATCATCAGGTAGGTGGGACTGAGCAACCAGAACACAAAAGGATATCTAAGCTACATGAAAACATTTTTCTCTGTAACTTCTTGTTTCTTTTTATAAATGTATTCTGTCATCTTTGGGGTTTAGGGTGAAGAACTGAAAGACATCAAAATTGAGGTTAAAGAGGAAGAAGAAGAGAGGTTGGTGAGTGGAGATCAGCAGTCTATGGAGGAGGAGGAGATGATAAGGAAAAGTAAACAGGAGGAATCTTCTTTACATATAGACACAAGTAAGTAATAAATACTAAAAGCAGAAACAATCCCTTTGCATTTTACTTCTATCAGTATAAAGTATCTTTATTTAAATATAGATGAAAAGGACACCTTTAATCAAATAAAAATCCAAAACTGACAATTGATCCAGATGAAGGCAAAACGCATGTAAGGCTTGGCCAAATTTCCTCCCATAGGAGTGAAGGAGTTCCTTCTTAATTCCAGTTGGCAGTCGGATAACTTCCCAGATCAGTGTTCATCCATGTTTTTCCTACACAGATTAGGAACAATTTGTATTTTGTAATTAAAAACACATTTCAATATTTTTTAGAGAAATATATTTAGCTTTTGAAAAAAAAAAATGCCTGTAGAGGACTATTCCTCATTTTCAGCACTCTCAAGCAAAATAGGAATGAGCTTCAGGTTCGGGTCGACCATGAGATCTACTTGAACCCGGGTTGTTCGCAATTCAGCAAATGGGCACACTAAGTTACCACACCTGATCAGTTCACCCACCTGCCCATACCTCCTGCTGATGCAGCTGGAAGTCATTAATTTATTGACGATATCATTACTGGCACTAAATGACAACTTGCCGCCTGGTTTGTTTCAGATTATAAGGAAGACAGCAGGGATCTTGGGTGATGCCATTGACCAAATATATTCATGACCTAAGCGTGTTATTTAAAGAAATTGTGTATTTTTAATGTGGTACGATGTAGTACACCTGTATGAATGAGACCTAACTGCTAACAGCAGCATCATCGTTGTGCCAATACTTCCATCCAATGTTCCTGAAAAATGAGGAGGAGATACTGTACACCATAAGAAAGGTCCATCTCTATTCCTCAATATAACGTCATGTTTCCAACAAATGAGGAGGAGATACTCTACACCATATGAAAGGTCCATCTCCATTCCTCAATATAACGTCATGTTCCCAACAAATGAGGAGGAGATACTGTACACCATATGAAAGGTCCATCTCCATTCCTCAATATAATGTCATGTTCCCAACAAATGAGGAGGAGATACTGTACACCATAAGAAAGGTCCATCTCCATTACTCAATATAATGTCATGTTCCCAACAAATGAGGAGGAGATACTGTACACCATAAGAAAGGTCCATCTCCATTCCTCAATATAATGTCATGTTCCCAACAAATGAGGAGGAGATACTGTACACCATATGAAAGGTCCATCTCCATTCCTCAATATAACGTCATGTTCTCAACATATGAGGAGGAGATACTGTACACCATATGAAAGGTCCATCTCCATTCCTCAATATAACGTCATGTTCCCAACAAATGAGGTGGAGATACTGTACACCATATGAAAGGTCCATCTCCATTCCTCAATATAACGTCATGTTCCCAACAAATGAGGTGGAGATACTGTACACCATATGAAAGGTCCATCTCCATTCCTCAATATAATGTCATGTTCCCAACAAATGAGGAGGAGATACTGTACACCATATGAAAGGTCCATCTCCATTCCTCAATATAACGTCATGTTCCCAACAAATGAGGTGGAGATACTGTACACCATATGAAAGGTCCATCTCCATTCCTCAATATAATGTCATGTTCCCAACAAATGAGGAGGAGATACTGTACACCATATGAAAGGTCCATCTCCATTCCTCAATATAACGTCACGTTCCCAACAAATGAGGAGGAGATACTGTACACCATATGAAAGGTCCATGTCCATTCCTCTATATATAACGTTATGTTCCAAAAAAATAAGGAGGAGATACTGTACACCATATGAAAGGCCCATCTCCATTCCTCAATATAATTTCATGTTCCCAACAAATGAGGTGGAGATACTGTACACCATATGAAAGGTCCATCTCCATTCCTCAATATAACATCATATGAAAGATCCATATCCTCAGTATGATGACCATTTCTATGAAACCACTAAGTGCTAGACCAAAGATATGATTAAATGGAAGACATGATGAATACTTATAAAAAAAAAAATTAAATTGCTTTCCTACAGATGGGATCTATGTCTGGAATACCACAGAGACACATCTTACTGTAGCTACAGACTATTCTGAAGAAGATAAGGACGTCACACGATATTCTCCAGGAGTAAATCCCATTACTCAAAACATATATCACAGACCTTACTATTTGGAGAGATTAATGGATCCCTCTAATCCTGAGGAATCTTTTCATGAATCATATACTGTTACTCCAGACATCCACACTGCGGAAAGAACAATGGATCCATCTAATTCCGAGGAATCTTTCAATTATGGAGTTCACACAGGAGAGAGTACATTGTCAAGTTTGGTTTGTGGGAACATGGTACTGGTTAGACACGAGGAAAGTAACACAACTATGCGTCCCTATTCATGTTCAGAGTGCGGGAAATCTTTCCTTCTAAAAGGAAACCTTCTAACACACCAGAGGGTTCATACAGGTGAGCGCCCTTTTTCCTGTTCAGAGTGCGGGAAATGTTTCACTCAGAAAGGCGTTCTTATCAGACATCAAAAATGTCACACTGGGGAGCGTCCTTTTTCCTGTACGGAGTGCGGGAAACGTTTCACTGAGAAAGCAAGCCTTCAATCGCACAAGAGGATTCACACTGGGGAGCGCCCCTTTTCCTGTTCGGAGTGCGGGAAATGTTTTACACAGCAGAGCATACTTCTCAGACATCAGAGGATTCACAGGGTGGAAAACTCTTTTTCATGTTCAGAGTGTGGGAAAAGTTTCTCTAGGAAAGGAAGTCTGGTGGGACACCAGAAACGTCATGCTCGGGATCGTCTTTTTACAGTTTGAGAGCGTGTAAAATATTTTGCGCAAAAAGATGATCTAATAAAGTAACTGTTCATTCAATACAACAACTTGTATGATTAGAATGAGTTTATACAGGGGAACATCCTAGCAAAAGGGATAATTTGGGAAGAGATGAAGTCTGATGGGATGAATCACCCTCTTGTATTCCAATAGGGCCCCCCCTGATACGTTTCGTCTCGACCACCCGGAGTTAACCACTTCCATACCGGGCTAATTCTGGCATTCCTCTCCTACATGGAAAAATCATCATATTTTTGCTAGAAAATTACCCAGAACCCCCATACATTATGTGTTTTTAGCAGAGACCCTAGGGAATAAAATGGAAGTCGTTGCAACTTTTTATGTCATACGGTATTTGCACAGCAATTTTTAAAAAACAAGACAACAGTAAAGTCAGGTCAATTTTTTTGTAAAATGTGAAAGATGATGTTACGCCGAGTAAATAGATACTTCACATGTCACAGTTTAAAATTGTACACGCTCGTGGAATGGCGCCAAACTTCGGTACTTAAAAATCTCCATAGGCGACGCTTAAAAGATGTTTACAGGTTACCTGTTTAGAGTTACTTGGGCTAGAATTATTTCTCTCACTCTAACGTTCGCGGCGATACCTCACGTGTGGTTTGAACGCTGTTTACATATGTGGGCGCGACATACATATGCGTTCACTTCTGCGTGCGAGTTCGGAGGGAAGGGGCGCTTTAAATTTTTTTTTTTTTTTTTTTTAACACTTCCCCTCAGAAAATTTTTTTTTGATCACTTTTATTCCTATTACAAGGAATGTAAACATATGAGGTCCTCTTTGCAGAGAGATGTGGGGTCTTTAAGACCCCACATCTCTCCTCTAGCCTGGAAAGACTGAGATAAAAAAAATAGCAATCTTAGCCTTCCCAGCCGAGCACACGGCAGTGTTTACAACTGCCGGGGCCAGACGTGACGTCATAACGTCGCGCCCGGCCTCCGAAGGTCATAGAGACTGCCGGGGACCATCTGTTCCGCGGTATTCTCTATGGTAACGTTCTTTCCTGCCGCCTGTAAAAACAGTTAAGCGGCTGAAGATCCGGGGACCATCTGGTCCGCGGTATTCTCTATGGTAACGTCCCCTCCTGCCACCTGTAAAAACAATCAAGCGGCTGAACAGACAATATGATTGTTTTTATGGTGCAGGAAATCGTCAGCAGAAAAAAAAGATATGTAGTGTGGATGGTGGGAGGAGAGCTGTCGGAGAATGTAGTGTGGATGGTGGAGGAGAGCTGTCGGAGAATGTAGTGTGGATGGTGGAGGAGAGCTGTCGGAGAATGTAGTGTGGATGGTGGAGGAGATCTGTCGGAGAATGTAGTGTGGATGGTGGGGGGAGAGCTGTCGGAGAATGTAGTGTGGATGGTGGAGGAGAGCTGTCGGAGAATGTAGTGTGGATGGTGAAGGAGATCTGTCGGAGAATGTAGTGTGGATGGTGGAGGAGAGCTGTCGGAGAATGTTGTGTGGATGGTGGAGTAGAACTGTTGGAGAATGTAGTGTGGATGGTGGAGGAGAGCTGTCGGAGAATGTTGTGTGGATGGTGGAGTAGAACTGTTGGAGAATGTAGTGTGGATGGTGGAGGAGAGCTGTTGGAGAATGTAGTGTGGATGGTGGAGTAGAACTGTTGGAGAATGTAGTGTGGATGGTGGAGGAGATCTGTCGGAGAATGTAGTGTGGATGGTGGAGGAGAGCTGTCGGAGAATGTAGTGTGGATGATGGAGGAGATCTGTCGGAGAATGTAGTGTGGATGGTGGGAGGAGATCTGTCGGAGAATGTTGTGTGGATGGTGGAGTAGAACTGTTGGAGAATGTAGTGTGGATGGTGGAGGAGAGCTGTCGGAGAATGTAGTGTGGATGGTGGAGGAGAGCTGTCGGAGAATGTTGTGTGGATGGTGGAGTAGAACTGTTGGAGAATGTAGTGTGGATGGTGGAGGAGAGCTGTCGGAGAATGTAGTGTGGATGGTGGAGGAGAGATAACGGAGAATGTAGTGTGGATGGTGGGAGGAGATCTGTCGGAGAATGTAGTGTGGATGGTGGAGGAGAGCTGTCAGAGAATGTAGTGTGGATGGTGGAGGAGAGCCGTCAGAGAATGTAGTGTGGATGGTGGGGGGAGAGCTGTCAGAGAATGTAGTGTGGATGGTGGGAGGAGAGCTGTGAGAGAATGTAGTGTGGATGGTGGAGGAGAGCCGTCAGAGAATGTAGTGTGGATGGTGGAGGAGAGCCGTCAGAGAATGTAGTGTGGATGGTGGAGGAGAGCCTTCAGAGAATGTAGTGTGGATGGTGGAGGAGAGCTGTAGGAGAATGTAGTATGGATGGTGGGAGGAGAGCTGTAGGAGAATGTAGTGTGGATGGTGCACAATGAAGGAAGAGATGGTGGCACTTTCAGCATAAAAATCTGTGTCTTTATTGAATATCCATTAAAAGCAGGGACAAGATATGCATATGCATCTCTAGGAAAGTCAGCAGATGCGTTCCACACTCCTGTGCTTAATCATAGTGTGGCTGCTGAAAGGTGAGCTGTCAGAGAATGTAGTGTGGATGGTGGGAGGAGAGCTGTCAGAGAATGTGCAGATCAGTGTACAATTTCAGCATCTGTCGAGATGAAGTCTTGTTCATGCACAGGAGTGATGCCAATTGGACCCGGCCAATCAAAACAGCTGATGGTTGGCATCCAGAAGAAGACTGGCCAAAGATCAAAACCTGGAAAAAAGACCAACCAATGATTGAAACCTAGAAGAAGACCAATCTAAGATTGGAACACTGTTCCTTTGGCTTTTTTTAAACGCTTACTTGAAGAGAAAGAGGACCGGACCAAAATTGAAACCCAGATCCCGGCAGAAGACCAGACAAAGATTGAAACCTGGAAGACGGCCCAGTGATTGAAACCCTGAAGAAGATTGGAGAAAGGTCAGAACCTGGAAGAAGACAAGACGGAGATTCAAACTCAGAAGAAGATTGCCTAAAGATCGAAACCTGGAAAAAAGACCAACCAAAGATAGAAACCGGACCAAAATTGAAACCCAGAAGACTGGCCGAAGATTAGACCCTGGCAGAAGACCAGACAAAGATTGAAACCCGGAAGAAGACAGCCTGCTGATCGAAACCAGGATGGACAAGAGGCATAAGATAAGAAAAGATTTATAAGATAGATAAGAGTTAAGCTAAGATTTATTCTCATTGTAGAAAACAATTTCACAATGAAATTACATGCAAGGTACGAACTTGGAAGAAGACAAGACAGAGATTGAAACCCAGAAGAAGATTGTCCAAATTTGTTTTCTGTTGTAGAAAGGATTTTACAAATATGTTAGGCTGTGTGTTGGCACTCAGATAACAACATTTCATCTAAATGTTTGACTTATCTAAAGCTAATCAATGATTTCAGATTCATCTTCCATTGTTTATTTGTTCTGTTGTGTAATTTTGGAGCAAATGGAGACATCAATGTATGAAACGTAAAACAGAAAAAGATTTACTAAAATCTATTATTTGTCACTGGTACCCTGTGTGTACATATATATACGCACTGAAACCTTGTCAGAGCACTTTCATTTTCCCTTGTATGTAAATAAATTATTTAAATATAACTTAAAATAAAAATGAAATAACAGAATAATATATATACATCAGAAGTATATCATTTAAATCAGTGGTTCTCAACTCCAGTCCTCAGGACCCACCAACAGGCCAGGTTTGCAAGATAGCTGAAATACATCACAGGTGATATCACTTGCTGCTCAGTGATTGCAGTATTCTAGTCTGCAACTCCCCAAGGTAATACTTAAAATCTGACCTGTTGGGTCCCGAGGACTGGAGTTGAGAACCACTGATTTAAATCCTAAGCAATAAAAAAAATTAAGAAAGCAACAACAATTTAATATCTCAAACAGAAAAAAAAGGAGAAAAAAAATAGAAACACACTATTATATTATTTATATACAAGTATATTATATACTGTAAACTACTATACTTGTACATAAACAATATAACATTGTGTTTCTATTTTCTGTTTGTTTTTCATTCTGTACTTTAAAATTGTTGTTCTCCTTCATTTATTTATGTATTTTTTATTGGTTGGGTTTTAAATGATATTTAAGCCAGGTGTGCAATAGAGCTTGCAACATAATTGAAGCATGAGACCATGGGGTAAATGGTAAAATATGTGAATGGCGGTTTTTACATTCTCCACAAGGTGGCGATCTCACTTATAGTACGTGGAACCGCACAGACAGGAAGTGATGTAAGGGTATATAAACAGGAAGTTCGGGGTGAGAGGTGAATTGAGAGAAAGTAAACAGACGTTGCTGGAACCAACAGCAGAGGAGGTAAAAAGATATTTTATATCTTCACCCAGCAACACCCCCCCCCCCATCATGTTCGTCCTCTTCCTCCATAGTCACTGTGACGTCTTTTGTTTCCAACAGATGCCAATACACACAAAGTGATATATCAAACAAATAAAAGAGTATAAACCTAAAATAAAAGGTATTGATCAGAGTTGTACTTTAAAGGGAACTTCTGGTTTATTTTCATGGAGATTAACAAGTCCTGTAATATTGTATAAGAAGTCACCTGAGGGTTCAGAACTCTGGAGGAACTCTGTGCAGACATTCGTCATCCCAGTATAGTCCACATAAATCTATTTTTATCATTTCTCCATAGAAAGGGGCATCTTATGGGATTCTCATGACTACCTCAATGAGGATGGACAAAGATGAAATCCATATGACTGAGAGAATATTAAACCTCACCCTGGAGATCATCTACCTGCTGACCGGAGAGGTGAGGAGGACTATGATCACTTGACATGAGGGGGGTTCTGGGGTATCTTTAGATATAATTGTTTTTGTTGTTTTGCACAGGATTACAAAGTAGTGAAGAAAACATCTTATGAACCGTTGATACCCAGCAGTCGTCTTCCCAGGACATCACCCATCATAGTGCCTCAACCTCACTGCCTGACAAAAGAGGTAACCAGTGCCAAGAAGATTCTAGAAGCCACCAACAAGATGATTGAGCTGCTGACAGGAGAGGTGAGCGGTGCTGGGAATTCTGGGACATTATCCAGTAACAGACAAGGGATGTGTCTGGATGGTGACTGTATCATTGTGTGTGTCAGGTTCCTATAAGGTGTCAGGATGTCACTGTCTATTTCTCCATGGAGGAGTGGGAGTATTTAGAAGGACACAAGGATCTCTACAAGGACGTCATGATGGAGAATCAGCCGCCCATCACATCACCGGGTAAGAGGAGACTTTATTGTAAAGGAGAGAGCAGTACGGAGGGTCCACCTAGATCCCCCATCACCTGATAAACACATAGAAACAATGTATTCAGTCAGTGTGTGTGTTTTCTACAGATGGATCCAGTAATAGGAACCCACCAGAGAGATGTCCCCGTCCTCTGTATTCCTGGGATTCCACACAGGAAGATCACACCGTCCCTCACCATCATCAGGTAGATAAAGACCTAAAAACGTATTCTAAGCTATGAGATAATATTCTTCTATGTATTTTACAAATGTATTCTACCACCTTTTGGGGTTTAGGGTGAAGAACTTAAATACATTAAATTTAAGATTAAAGAGGAAGAAGAAGAGACGTTGGTGAGTGGAGATCAGCAGTCTATGGAGGAAGGGAAGATGATTATGAAAATTAAACAGGAAGAATCTTCTCTACACATAGACATGAGTAAGTAATACATACTAAATGTAGAAACAGTATAACATATGTGTATTTATGGAATTTATTAGTTTAACAAAAGAAGAGGGGGTTCCATTTACATTCTTCAATATGTGATTATGTTCCCAATAAATGAGGGGGAGATACTGTACACCATATGAAAGGTCCATCTCTATTCCTCAATATAACATCATGTTCCCAATAAATGAGGGGGAGATACTGTACACCATATGAAAGGTCCATCTCTATTCCTCAATATAATTTCATGTTCCCAATAAATGAGATGGAGATACTGTACACCATATGAAAGGTCCATCTCCATTCCTCAGTATAATGTCATGTTCCCAACAAATGAGGTGGAGATACTGTACACCATATATAAGGTCCATCTCCATTCCTCAATATAATGTCATGTTCCCAACAAATGAGGGGGAGATACTGTACACCATATGAAAGGTCCATCTCCATTCCTCAATATAATGTCATGTTCCCAACAAATGAGGAGGAGATACTGTACACCATATGAAAGGTCCATCTCTATTCCTCAATATAACATCATGTTCCCAACAAATGAGGTGGAGATACTTTACGCCATATGAAAGGTCCATCTCCATTCCTCAATATAATGTCATGTTCCCAACAATTGAGGAGGAGATACTGTACACCATATGAAAGGTCCATCTCCTTTCCTCAATGTAACGTCATGTTCCCGACAAGTGAGGAGGAGATATTGAACACCGTATGAAAAGTCTATCTCCGTTCCTCAATGTAGTGTCATATTTCCAAGTTTTGATTTGGAAGAAGGTTCACCTCCATTCTTACATTAACAATGTCATTAACGTACAAACACTGTTACCTGGGGAAGTTTGGGTGTATTGTATTCTTAATCTGCCTTGTATTCGTATTTTGGAGTTATAATTGCAACCAATTCCTTGCCTGAGTTCTGAGAAATTGTTAAGTGCTACACCAATATATATGACTAAATTGAAGACGTGAAGAATATTTATAAGACTTGTTAAAAATTTCTTTCCAACAGATGGAAGTTATGTCTGGAATACCTCAGAGAGAAACCTTTTATCAGACTTTTCTCAGGGAGTGAATCCCATTACCCGAAACTTTCATCACACACCTTACCATTTAGAGAGATTAATAGATCCCTCCAATCCTAATAAATCTTCTGATCAATCACATACTGTTACTCCAGATATCCAACTGAGATCTCACACTGCGGAAGGAACAATAGATCCATCTAATTCCAGTTATGGAGATCACATGGGAGAGAGTTCATTGTCAAATTTGCTGAATGGGAACATAGAGCTTGATATACATGAGAAAAGTAACACAGCTGAACGTCCCTATAAATGTTCCGAGTGTGGAAAATGTTTCCTTCAGCATGGACACCTTCTAAGACACAAGCGAATTCACACCGGGGAGCGTCCTTTTTCCTGTTCAGAGTGCGGGAAATGTTTCAGTTGTAAAGGAAAACTTAATCTACACCAGAAAATTCACACAGATGAGCGTTCCTATTCATGCTTGGAGTGCGGGAAGTATTTCACCGAGAAAGGAAACCTTATTGCACACCAGAGAACTCACACAAGTGAACATCCGTTTTCCTGTTCAGGGTGTGGAAAATGTTTTTCTGAGAAAGGAAACCCTAATAGACACCAGAGAATTCACTCTGATGAGCTACCTTTTTCATGCCAAGAGTGCGGGAAAAGTTTCCCCGAGAAAGGAAAACTTATTGTACACCAGAGAAGTCACACGGGCGAGCGTCCGTTTTCCTGCTTAGAGTGTGGAAAGTCTTTTACTGAGAAAGGAAAACTTATTGTGCACCAGAGAAGTCACACGGGCGAGCGTCCGTTTTCCTGTTCAGTGTGCGGAAAAGGTTTTACCGAGAAAGGAAAAGTTATTAGACACCAGAAAATTCACACGGGTGAGCGTCCTTTTGCTTGTTTAGAGTGTGGGAAATGTTTCACTGAGAAAGGAAAACTTATCATACACCAGAGAATTCACACTGGTGAGCGTCCGTATGCTTGTTTAGAGTGCGGGAGATGTTTTACTCAGAAGAGTATACTTCTTAGACACCAGACTATTCACACTGGAGAAAATCCATTTTGCTGTTCAGAGTGCGGAAGATGTTTCTCTAGGAAAGGGAGCTTGGTTGGACACCAGAAAATTCACACTCGGGATCGCCCTTTTATATGTTGAGAGTGTGGGAAACCTTTAACAAATACAGATAATCTAATAAGGCACCTGTTCAGTCAGTAGAACAACTGTGTGAATAAAGATACATTTATAGAGAGGAACATCCTTGCAAAAGTTATACTTCAGTTATAGTTGAAGTGTGATGGTCTGTCACTGTGTAAAGATGCACATGGTGTCTGTCTCAGCAGGGAAAGGTTCTGCAATTGATTAAAGTCAGGCCGGTGTGGCCAACAAAAGGGAGTCTTCTCTAGTCAGGGTTTCGCTTCTGTGAAAGTAGTTTAAAGCCTGATGTGGAGAGCACCTGTCCAGGCCTGTCTGGTCTACACAGGCAGTCCACCAAGCCAGACGTCTGAGAGTTGGAGATTGGATAGTGGTAGTCCCCATCTGAACAGAATAGTGTGTCTGAGTCAAGCAACTGGCAGTATGTGAGCAGAGAAGAGTTCCAGTCGGGGACTGATGAAACAGGTCCAGTTGGGAGACTGATGGAACATGTCTAGTTGGCGGAGTGATGGAGCAGGTCCAGTTGAGAGACTAATGGAACAGGTCTAGTCAGGTGGGTGATGGAACAGGTCCAGTTGGGAGAGTGATAGAATAGGTCCAGTTGGGAGACTGATGGAATAGGTCCAGTTGGGAGACTAATGGAACAGATCCAGTTGGGAGACTGATGGAACAGGTCCAGTTGGGAGACTGATGGAACAGATCCAGTTGGGAGACTGATGAAACAGGTCCAGTTGGGAGACCGATGGAACAGATCCAGTTGGGAGACTAATGGAACAGGTCCAGTAGGGAGACTAATGGAACAGATCCAGTTGGGAGACTGAAGGAACAGGTCTAGTTGGGTGAGTGATGGAACAGGTCCAGTTGGGAGACCGATGGAACAGGTCCAGTTGGGAGACCGATGGAACAGGTCCAGTTGGGAGACTAATGGAACAGATCCAGTTGGGAGACTGAAGGAACAGGTCTAGTTGGGTGAGTGATGGAACAGGTCCAGTTGGGAGACTGATGGAACATGTCCAGTTGGAAGACTAATGGAACAGGTCCAGTTGGGAGACTGATGGAACATGTCCAGTTGGGAGACTGATGGAACATGTCCAGATGGGAGACTGATGGAACAAGTCCAGTTGAGAGACTGATGGAACAGGTGAAGTGGGGCGAGTGATGTAAGAGGTCCAGTTGGGAGACTGATGGAACAGGTCTAGTTGGGTGAGTGATGGAACAGGTCCAGTTGGGAGACTGATGGAACAGGTCCAGGTGGGAGACTGATGGAACAGGTCCAGTCGGGTGAGTGATGGAACAGGTCCAGTTGGGAGACTGATGGAACAGGTCCAGTCGGGTGAGTGATGGAACATGTCCAGTTGGGAGACTGATGGAACGGGTCTAGTTGGGTGAGTGATGTAACAGGTCCAGTTGGGAGACTGATGGAACAGGTCCAGTCGGGAGACTGATGGAACGGGTCCAGTCGAGCGCCTGATGGAACAGGTCAATTCGGGTGTTGAGAAAATGGGGCAACTCTATCTTAAGGAAGCATAGACAGAGCTGTACAACAACTAGCCAGGAGTCTGAAATAGATTTGCATTTATTGTTGTGCTAAACAACCCCTGCATGGACAGAACACTGTATCAATGATGTGTGGATGAATAAAGCCCTAAAACAGACTTTGCTAAGTGGACTAAATCCTTGTAAAACTCTTCATTTTTTTCAATTCTACATTTTTTTAAGAGTTTTATAGAGCAGGGGTCTCCAAACTTTCTAAACAAAGGGCCAGTTTACTGCCCCTTAGACTTAAGGGGGGAGGGGGGCTGGGCTGTGGCCGGTGGGAGTAGAAAATGGTGTCAGTGGAAAGAATACTGCTCCATCAATGGTGCCCGTGAGAAGAGTAGTGTCTAATCTTTGGTGTCAGTGGGAGGTATAGTTCCTCATTATTGGTGTCAGTGTGAGAAATTGTGTCCCAAGGGCCAGATAAAGGCAAGCAGCCCCCGAGCCGCAGTTTGGAGACCAATGTTATAGAGTATGACAATACAAAAAACAAAATGATAAAATCAGCAAATCCCAGGTACAGACATTCAGCCAAGTATGTTTTGTAAAGAAAAAAAAGAAAACATTAGAGGACAAATCTTGGGAAAGTGCCATGAGTTGGGGAGATGAGTCATCGGTAGCACGTTCCATAAGTCAATACGAGGGTGTTCTCATAGCAGAAATAAAGTATTCCCATAAACCTTCACCACATCAGACTGGGTAAGGTCGAAGGGTATGTGGGACACAAAACCCAATAGCCATGTAACATGTTATATTTGAAACAAAACTACTCCTGGGGTAAGAAGACAGGAAAAAGCAAATAAAAGAAAAAACCTCATCAAATCCCACTGGTCAACAGCGGGAGAGATGGTGGCTGATAAGGGCAAAGAAAAAATAAACCCTTAAAGTCCTCTGCCAGAGTCTAAATCAGGGGTCTCCAAATTTCTAAGCAAAGGGACAGTTAATTGTCCTTCAAATTTTAGGGAGGCTGGACTATGGCCAGTGGGAGAAGAAAATGTCATGGTGTCAGTGAGAGGAATAGTGCTCCATCATTGGTATTGTTAGAAGGAATAGTGCCACATCATTGCTATCAGTAGGAGGACGAGTGCCCCATCATTGGTATCAGTGGGAGGCATAGTCCTCTATCATTGGTATCAGTGGGAGGAATAGTGCCCCATCATTGGTATCAGTGGGAGGCATAGTTCTCTATTATTGGTATCAGTGGGAGGAATAGTGCCCCATCATTAGCATCAGTGGGAGGAATAGTGCTCTATAGTAGGTATCAGTGGGAGGCATAGTGCCCCATCATTGGTGTCAGTGGGAGGAATAGTGTCCCATCATTGGTGTCAGTGGGAGGAATAGTGTCCCATCATTGGTGTCAGTGGGAAGAATAGTGTCCCATCATTGGTGTCAGTGGGCGGAATAGTGTCCCTTCATTGGTATCAGTGGGACTAATAGAGCCTCATTATTGGTATCTATGGTAAGATTAGTGCCCTACCGTTGGTGTCAGTGGGAGGAATATTGCACCATTGTCAGGGAAAGTGGGGAGAATAGTGCTTCATCATTGATGTCAGTGGATACCCTACATGTCAAACCTTAATTATGCCGTGAATGGCGACAAACTTCAGTACCCTATATTTTTTATAGGCAACGCTTTAAAAGCCCCTGATAGGTCATCAGTTTAGCGTTACAGAGGAGGTCTGGTGGTAGAAATATTGCTCATTCCGGCATGTGCAGCGATATGTAACGTGTATTGCAATCAATATTTTCAGGAGTAGGCACCTGCATGCGCACGTTTACGTTTGTATGTGCGTATACAGTTAGGCCCATGTATATTTGGACACAGGCACAATTTTAGTTTTTTTTCAGGTATTTACCAAAACATATTCAATCTATAGTTATATAATGGATATGGGCTGAAAGTGCACACTCTCAGGTTTAATTTGAGGGTATGTACATCCAAATCGGGGGAAGGATTTAGGAATTACAGCTCTTATGAATAGCCACCCCCCCCCTTTTTCAAGGGACCAAAAGTAATTGGACAATTTAATCAAAAGCGGTTTCATGGCCAGTTGTGGTCTACTCCTTCATTATTTCTTCACCAATTAAGCAGGTAAAAGGTCTGGAGTTAATTCTAAGTGTGGTATTTGTGTTTGGAATCTATTGCTGTGAACCTACATCATGCGTTCAAAGGAGCAGTCCATGCAAGTGAAACAGGCCATTGTAAGGCTTCAAAAATTAAACAAATCCATCAGAGAGATAGCAGCAACATTAGGAGTGGCCAAATCAACAGTTTAGTACATTCTGAGGAAAGAATGCACTGGTGAGCTAAGCAACATAAAAAGGCCTTGACGTCCACGGAAGACAACAGTGGTGGATGATCGCAGGGTCCTCTCTATGGTAAAGAAAAACCCATTCACAACATCCAGACAAGTGAAGAACACTCTCCAGGAGGTGGACGTATCATTGTCAAAGTCTACACTCAAGAGAAGACTTCACGAGAGCAAATACAGAGGGTTCACCACAAGGTGCAAACCATGCATAAGCCTGAAGAATAGAAAAGCCAGATTAGACTTTGCCAAAAAAAAATCTAAAAAAGCCAGACCAGTTCTGGAAAAGCATTCTTTGGAAGGATGAAACTAAGATTAATCTGTACAAGAATGACGGGAAGAAAAAAGTGTGGAGCAGGCTTGAAAACAGCTCATGATCCAAAGCACACAACGTCCTCTGTAAAACATGGTGGAGCTTGCAGTGTGATGTGTGATGGCATGGGCATGCATGGCTTCCAGTGGCACTGGTGTTTATTGATGATGTGACAGAAGACAGAAGCAGCCCGATGAATTCTGCAGTGTTTAGAGATATACTGTCAGCCCAGATTCAGCCAAATGCAGCAAAGTTGATTGGACGGCACTTCTCAGTACAGCTGGACAATGATCCAAAACACACTGCAAAAGCAACCCAGGAGCTTTTGAAGGAAAAGAAGTGGAATATTCTGAAATGGTTGAGTCAATCACCTGATTTCAACCCCATTGAGCATTTATTTCACTTGCTGAAGGCAAAACTAAAGGCAGAAAGACCCACAAACAAAGAACAATTGAAGACAGCTGCAGTTAGAGCCCGGCAAAGCATCAGAAAGGAGAAAACCCAGTCTTTGGTAATGAACATTTTATTTATGTCGGCACTTCAAATTAATTTGGATTGTTTGGTTTTAATTTTATTCTGGTGGCATACAGAGCCAAAAGTATGAAAACTTTGCCTGTGTCCAAATATATATGGACCTAACTGTATGTGGGGGTGGGGGGATATTATGTGCTTAGGTGTAATTTAAACTTTTTTTTTCCATCACAGTAAAAAATATTGTATTTTTTTCAACATTGTCAGTCTTTTTTTGTTTATAGTGCAAAAAATAAAAACCGTAGAGGTGATCAAATACCACCAAAAGAAAGCTCTATTTGTGGGAAAAAAGGACATCAATTTTATTTGGGTACAGCGTCACACGACCGCGCAATGGTCAGTTAAAATAACACAGTACCATATCACAAAAAATGGCCTGGTCATGAAGGGAGTAAAACCTTTCAAGGCTGAAGTGGTTAAAAAAGTAAAACGAAGATGTCGAAGTAGAAATCTGTTGGCCACCACTGGGGAGTCGACGATTGTATAGGGCTCATGCACACTGCATCTCACAGAAGCGGCTCCTACAGTCTTTTGAGCTTTTTTTGAGCTCTCATCTTTTTTTCTGCCTGGAAACTCCCCTCCATGTTAACCAATGTGTCCATGCACACTATGGCTTTTTCAGGAGTTTACAGGCAGGAAAAAATCCCACCAAACTCGTGTTTTTGAGAGGAGCTTTCGAGCAGAAAAGCCGTGAAAAAGCTCAAGGAAGCACGAAAATGCACAAAAAAAAACCAAAATGAGCCAAGGGGAGAGTTTGTGAAAAACAGTCTTAATATCGTTGACTAAAATATTTTTTTCAACCAAATTAATACTATTTTAGTTGACTAAAATGGGACTAAAACTTAAACAATTCAGATGACTAAAATAGGACTAAAACTAAATAACATTTTAGTCAAAACACTAAAACGTCATTTTAGTCAAAAGACTATGAAAAAAAGAAATTGAATTTATATCACAGCAGCTAAATCTGTGTCTGTCTGTAGCACATGTTCAAACCTTAAGGCCCCTTTCACATGAGGCGGACTCCGTTTCTACGGAGCCCGCCTCGGTCCGCCGGTTCAGCGGGAGATCAGTCCGTTGATCTCCGCTGAGCCGGCGGATGACAGGTCCCTCTCTGCTCACTGAGCGGGGAGGGGCTTGTCAGGCGCCGCTGCCGCCTATGGAGGGATCGGACGAAAACGGACAGCGTGTCCGTTTTCGTCAGATCTCACCCGATCCGATAGCGACGGACCTGGACGTAGGGCCATCCGTCTGCTTTTAGCGGATCGGACGGGGTCGGATGTCAGCGGACATGTCTCCGCTGACATCCGACGCTCCATAGGCTAACATGGATCGCCCGTTCAGGTCCGCCGTCAAAACTGACAGGCGGACCTGAACGGTCCGATCGTGTGAAAGGGGCCTTAAATAATAAACATGCTATTCGATTTCTACTCCAGGAGTATACAATGTTTGGCAGTTCTAAAGAAATAATGCATTAAAATGTAACTAAACCCATTTGATTTTAGTCGACTAAAATGTACTGGAGATTTTAGTCAACTAAAATACGACTAAAAAGGAAAACAACTCAGATGACTAAAATACGACTAAAACAAAAATGCCATTTTAGTCAAAAGACTAAAAATCGGTTAAAACTAAAATGGCATTTTAGTCAAAAGACTATAAAACTAAATCGAAATTTGAAGAGCACAAACAAAGCACAAGCTTCTTCAAGCTTTCAGGCAGAGAAATAAAAGCTCAAATGCCTGTAAAAGCAGCTTCTTTTTTTTTTGAGCTGCAGTGTTCATGATCTCGTTGGGTGAAGGTACAGGGAAAAACCATCAGTAGAAAGGCCAGGAGGACCAGAAAAAAAACTGTTGTTTCGTAGGGTGTGAATGCAGAGATAGGAAGTGAGGTAAGGTACAGACAGGAAGTGATGTAAGGTACAGACAGGAAGTGATGTAGATGTATAAATAGGAAGCTTCGGGTGAGAGGTAAATCAGGGGGAAGTAGAGAGTAGACATTGCTGGAACTGGCAGCCGAAGAGGTAATAAGATTTTATTACTTTATATTTACACCCAGTAACCCCCCATGTCCGTCCTCTTCTTCCATAGTCACTGTGATGTCATTTATCTCCAGCAGATGCTAATACTTACTCATATATACTTTGTATAGTTATTAAATGGAATCCTCAGAATGAAACAAAAACATAGGCAGACGCATCACTGTATCTCCTTTGTATTTCTGCCAGCAAAAATATCCACCCATTTGGCCATCAATGTCCACAACCATCTCTTCACCTCAGGTGATCACGGCATGGAGATCATCTACCTACTGATAGAGAAGAAGCATGGAATATTATGGGAGGTCACATGATATTTTTCTGATCTCTGAACTTAAATTGTATCTAAACCAAAAGTTTTCTTCTTGTTTAGGATAAAGCTGGTTATAAGAGACTGGTTATAACTAGACATGGGCTCAGGCGTGTTTGAAACTCCGCGTGCCTGATCCCGCCAGGAAGCCGACATTGCACATGGCTAATCACAGTGGCCCACCCTTTGCAGCTATAACAGCTTCAACTCTTCTGGGAAGGCTTTCCACAAGGTTTAGGAGTGTGTCTATGGGAATGTTTGACCATTCTTCCAGAAGAGCATTGAAGAGGTCAGGCACTGATGTTGGACGAGAAGGCCTGGCTCGCAGTCTCTGTTCTAATTGATCTCAAAGGTGTTCTATCGGGTTGAGGTCAGGGTTCTGTGCAGACTAGTCAAGTTCCTCCATCCCAAACCCACACATCCATGTCTTTATGGACCTTGCTTTGTGAACTGGTGCGCAGTCATGTTTGAACAGGAAGGGGTCATCCCCAAACTGTTCCTACAAAGTTGGGAGCATAAAATTGTCCTAATTGTCTTGGTATGCTGAAGCCTTAAGAGTTCCCTTCACTGGAACTAAGGGGCCAAGCTCCACCCCTGAAAACAACCCCACACCATAATCCCCCCTCCACCAAATGATTTGGACCAGTGCACAAAGCAAGGTCCATAAAGACATGGATGGGTGAATTTGGGGTTGAGTCCTGACCTCAACTCGATAGAACACCTTTTTGGGTGAATTAGAACGGAGACTGTGAACCAGGCCTTCTCGCCAAACATCAGTGCCTGACCTCACAACTGCGCTTCCGGAAGAACGGTCAAACATTCCCATAGACACACTCCTAAACCTTGTGGACAGCCTTCCCTGAAGAGTTGAAGCTGTTATAGCTGCAAAGGGTGGGCCAACTCAATATTGAACCCTACGGACTAAGGCTGGGATGCCATTAAAGTTTACGGGCGTGTAAAGGTGAGTGTCTCAATACTGTCACCCAGCCAGTGTCATTAGTAGTGGATTTGAGCTGCCAAGGCGACAATTTAGAAAGCATTTATTCACTCCAGTCCATTATATATCAAGTAACACTTCCTTGTAAAGCCTAATCAGAGACTCTGTATTTTTTCTCAGTTAGATGGAGAAGAAAAACATCAGAACCGTTGTCAGATTAATATTTGTCTGTAGTCAGAGTCTGAACTCTGGAGGAACTCTGTGCAGACATTATTCATCACAGTACAGATAATTCTCAATTTTCATTACTACAAAGCAGCATCTTATAGGGAGCTCATGACTATGTCGATAATGATGGACAAAGACCCAACCCGTGTGACTGAGAGGATATTGGACCTCACCCTGGAGATCATATACCTACTGACCGGAGAGGTGAGGAGGATTCTGGGAGGTCACATGGCATGCAACTTATCTGTTAATTTTACATTAGAACTGACTGGAGGAATTAGGAGGGTCCTGGGAAATCTGTGATGAACCTTTTTACTGTATCTCTTTCTGCAGGGTTATAAAGTAGTGAAAAAAACATTTGACGAGTCATTGCCACCCAGCAGCTGTCCTCACAGGACATCACCCATCACAGTGCCTCCACCTCACTGCCTGATAACTAAGAGAAATGTTGAGAAGATTCTAGAAGTCACCAAGAAGATGATTGAGCTGCTGACTGGAGAGGTGAGCGGTGCCAGGAATTCTGGGACATTATCCAGTAACAGACAAGGGATGTGTCTGGATGGTGACTGTATCATTGTGTGTGTCAGGTTCCTATAAGATGTCAGGATGTCACTGTCTATTTCTCCATGGAGGAGTGGGAGTATTTAGAAGGACACAAGGATCTCTACAAGGACGTCATGATGGAGAATCAGCCGCCCCTCACATCACCGGGTAAGAGGATACTTTATTGTAAAGGAGAGAGCAGTACGGAGGGTCCACCTAGATCCCCCATCATCTGATAAACACATAGAAACAATGTATTCAGTCAGTGTGTGTGTTTCCTACAGATGGATCCAGTAATGGGAACCCACCAGAGAGATGTCCCCGTCCTCTGTATTCCCGGGATTCCACACAGGAAGATCACACCATCCCTCACCATCATCAGGTAGGTGGGACTGAGCATGTAGATGTAAAAATTTATTGTAATCTCTTGTTCTGTTCTACAAATGTATTCTGTCATCTTTGGGGTTTAGGGTGTAAACTTGGAAGACATCAAAGTTGAACATAAAGAGGAAGAAGAAGAGAGGTTGGTGAGTGGAGATCAGCAGTCTATGAAGGAGGGGGAGATGATTATGAAGAGTGAACAGGAGGAATCTTCTCTACGTATGGACACAAGTAAGTAATAAACACTAAATGCTGAAACCAGTATGAGTACAAAGTATGTGTACATAAGTAATTTAGTGGGTTAACAAAAAACAAATATCCATCAAGTACACCTCACAAAAAAAAATCTACTAGGGAAAAGACTATATGGAAGGTCCATCTCTATTCCTCAGTATAACGTTATGTTCCCAAGAAATGAGGAGGAGATACTGTACACCATATGAAAGGTCCATCTCCATTCCTCAATATAACGTCATGTTCCCAACAAATGAGGAGGAGATACTGTAAGCCATATTAAAGGTCCTCTCTATTGCTCAATATAACTTTGTGTTTCCCACAAACTAGGCGATGCTGTACATCATATGAAAGGTCCACCTCCATTCCTCAATAAAAAGTCATGTTCCCAACAAAGAGGAGGAGATACTGTACACCAGTGTTTTTTAACTCCAGTCCTCAAGGCTCCCGAACAGGTCATGTTTTCACATCTTCCATTATTATGCACAGGTGATTTGATCAATTTCACTGCCTTCGTAATTACAACAGCTGTTTCATCCGATGGAAATCCTGAAAACATGAACTGTTGGGCTCCCTGAGGACTAGCGTTGAGAAACACTGCTGTACACTATATGAAAGGTCCATCTCCATTCCTCAATATAATGTCATGTTCCCAACAAATGAGGAGGAGATACTGTACACCATATGAAAGGTCCATCTCCATTCCTCAATATAACGTCATGTTCCCAACAAATGAGGAGGAGATACTGTACACCATATGAAAGGTCCATCTCCATTCCTCAATATAATGTCATGTTCCCAACAAATAAGGAGGAGATACTGTACACCATATGAAAGGTCCATCTCCATTCCTCAATATAATGTCATGTTCCCTACAAATGAGGAGGAGATACTGTACACCATATGAAAGGTCCATCTCCATTCCTCAATATAACGTCATGTTCCCAACAAATGAGGAGGAGATACTGGACACCATATGAAAGGTCCATCTCCATTCCTCAATATAATATCATGTTCCCAACAAATGAGGAGGAGATACTGTACACCATATGAAAGGTCCAGTGTGGAAATACAGTATATGACTAAATGGAAGATGTGATGAATACTTTTTAAAACAATTTGTTAAACAATTGCTTTCCCACAGATGGGACCTATGTCTGGAATAGGACAGAGAGACATCTTATTTCATCTTCAGACTGTTATACGGAAGAAAATATTACTCAGAACATACATCTCAAACCTTACCATATGGAGATATCAATGGATCCCTCTAACTCTAAAGAATCGTCTGACCAATCACATACTCTTACTCCAGATGTCCATCTGAGATCGCATACTATGGGAGGAACAATGGATCCATCTGATTCCAAGGAATCTCTATGTTTAGTGTGTGGTAATGTAGCGTTTGTTAGACATGAGAAAAGTAATACAGTGGAGCATCCCTATTCATGTACAGAGTGCAGGAAATGTTTCATCCAACGTGGAGACCTTCTAAGACACAAGAAAATCCACAAAGCTGAGCGGCCTTTTTCTTGTTTAGAGTGCGGCAAATGTTTTGGTGGCAAAGAAAAACTCATAATACACCAGAGAATTCACACGGGTGAGCGTCCTTATTCATGCTCCGAGTGCGGGAAACGTTTCTCTGTGAAAGGAACGCTTACTGTCCACCAGAGAAGACACACGGGTGAGCGTCCTTATCCCTGTTCAGAGTGCGGGAAATGTTTCGGGGGCAAAGAAAAACTTACTACACACCAGAGAATTCACACTGGCGAGCGTCCTTTTTCATGCTCCGAGTGCGGGAAATGTTTCTCTGTGAAAGGAACACTTACTGTACACCAGAGAAGCCACACGGGTGAGCGTCCCTATCCCTGTTCAGAGTGCGGGAAATGTTTCATTCAGAAGACAGACCTTCTAAGACACAAAAGAATTCACACGGGTGAACGTTCTTTTTCCTGTTTGGAGTGTGGGAAATGTTTTAGTGATAAAGAAAAACTTACTGCACACCAGAGCATTCACACTGGCGAACGTCCATACTCATGCTCAGAGTGCGGGAAAGGTTTCACCGGGAAAGGAAAGCTTGTTATACACCAGAGGATTCACACGGGCGAGCGTCCTTTTTCTTGTTCAGAGTGCGGGAAGTGCTTTGCTGAGCATGGGAGACTCCTTAGACATCAGAGAATACACACAGGCCATCGTCCTTTCTTATGTTCAGAGTGCGGGAAACGGTTCATTGAGAAAAATGACCTTCTTAGACACCAAAGAATTCACGCAGGAAATCGGTGATTCTCCTGCTCAGAGTGCGGGGAATGTTTCACCGGGAAGGAAAAACTTTGCAGAGATCAGATAATTCACACTTCTGGGAGGCCTTTGTTGTTATGAGTGCGGAAAATGTTCCATTGAAGGAAGACTTTCTGTACTCCCAAAGAAGAACGGCCTTGAAACTTACTACCGTTCGCAATGGAAAAACGAAACATCATCTCCAGTTCTGCTGGATATTCGCTGAACAATAGAAAGCACGTGTGAACCCTGAATATAGTGGCAAACCCCCACTGAAGTCTATGAGAGCTATAACCACTTCAGCCCCGGAAGATTTACCCCCCTTCATGGCCAGGCCGTATTTTGCGATATGGCACTGTGTTTACTTTAACTGACAATTGTGCGGTCATGCGACCCTGTACAAAAATAAAACTTACGTCATTCTTTTCCCACAAATAGAGCTTTCTTTTGGTGGTATTTGATCACCTCCTGCGTTTTTTATTTTTTGCTTTATAAACAAACAAAAAAAAAACAATTTAAAAGAAAAAAAACAATATTTTTTACATTCTGCTATAAAACCTAGCCAAAAAAAATGGGAAAAAAATCAATTTAGGCCAATATGTATTCTGCTACATATTTTTGGTAAAAAAAAATTCTAATAAACGTACATTAATTGGTTTACGTGAGACTTGTAGCGTCTACAAACGATGGGATATATATCCTGGAGTTTTTATTTATTTTTATTATACTAAAAATGGCAGGACGGAGACATTGCGGCGGACAGTCGGACACTAACTGACACTTTGCGGTAATAATACAGTGACAATACAGTGACAATAATACAGTGATCAGTGCTAAAAAAATATGCACTGTCACTGTACTAATGACACTGGCTGGGAAGGGGGCTAAACACCTAGGGCGATCAAAGGGTTAACTGTGTGCCTAGCCAGTGTTTTTGTGTGCTATGTTAGGTGCTTTTACTAAGGGATCTGATGGATTTTTTACAAAGGAACAAAAAATCCATCCCCCCCCGTCAGAACTGAGATCTGCCTTGTCTACATAGGCAGATCTTAGTTGTCTGCGTCTTACCGGTGACTAGTGGGTGCTGGAGGACATTAAGTCCTCCACAGATTGGCTTCTGCTGTGAATTTTCAAAGCAGAAGTGGCTCAGTGGCGGAACGTGTGCAGGTGGAGGTGCAGAATCTCATATATATATATACATGATTTTGCACAGGAGGGGCCCCCCTGTAGAAGTAAAGCTGCTGTGGGGCAGATGGCAAGTGCAGAAAGTGGTACACCTGTAAGATGTACCTTAGCAAAAAAGACATTTACAAAGAAAACAAAAATACCAATTAAATTGATCCTAATTGACAATTCCTGTATGCTTGGTTCTGTTTGTAGACCATTCCCATTCATTTTACCAGCTAAACCAGACCCTTATCCTAGATGAGGGCCTGCTATGTATTTTAAGGGATTACCCCATGCAAAAAACTGTAGGGTCCCTTACAAAATTCATACAAGACCCTTGGGGGGGGGGGGGGACAGTAAGCATGTTCTCATACCCCTCTTGAACCATACTAGGCCACATGCCCTCAATATGGGGGGGGGGGGGGGGGTAACTTGCTAGGAAAGCTCCCCACCTTCCTCACAATACTCCTTGTCCCCAAGTTGATGAGGACAGGAGCCTCTTCACCACATCCCTGTCCCCATTATTGGTTTGATGTAGTATTAGTTGATACTGTATTAAATTGTATTGTATTGACAGTACAATTGTATTGTACTGTTTGCCCTTATGTGGTAAAGTGCTGGTAAACGGTTGGCGCTATATAAACCTGTCAGAGCCACACAGGGCCCCTTTATCAGTCCATTGTGTTTGCAGTTGTAATTAGGTCAAGTTACTGCAGGTCAGTCTGGATGGCTCTACAGGGTAGGTCTCTGCTACCTCCCTCTGAATCTAGAAGCTTTGAGAAGCTCCTGAAAGTTAGTGGGTAAAGACCAGGAGGTCCTGATCTGCATACTTGAGGGAATCTGGCCTAACCCAAGGCAAGGGTAGAGTGACCACGTGTCCCGGATTGCCCGGGACAGTCCCGAATTTTGCAGGTCTGTCCCATGTACCTTCATTCCAGGACAATACAGTGTCCCGGAATAAAACTGACACAGCCACCCCCCGGGCCAATCTCATGCCCCCAAAAAAGGCCACCACATAACCGCTTTACTCACTGACAGTACTTGGCCTGGCCGGGAATGTCTGGAGGAGCACAATCCCCGCCCCCTGCTTGTGATTGGAGAAATTATAAATCCCACCTCGTGTCTAATCACTGTGCTGTGATTCATTACAGCACAAGCTGATTTTTTGGAAGTGGTGGGGGGGGGATGTCCCTGACTGGCAGTTTGGAAATGTGGTCACCCTAGGCAAGGGGCCTGGGAGGGTGGCTGGGTCAGCCCTTAAATATGGTGGAGCCTGGCCAGCAGGGGAGTCAAGTAGAAGATGGAGTGCTGATGTTGCTGTCCTGTGGCCTTGGAGGGGAACCCCGGAGTGTGGGGGCTCTGCCTCCAGGCTGGGGCTGAGGAAAGGAAGGAAGCCGAAAAGAGGAGTCTCCATTACCTTTGGACATCCAGGCTGGCATGGGAAGATCTCATCAGTTTGAGGCCTAAACAGGACTCTTGCCTAGTACAGCGGAGAGCAAAGGACAGCGTGAGTACCTCAGCATACCTAGGGGCATACAAGGGGAAAGACTGCCAGACGTAACATACTTTCCAAGGACAGTGTAGTGCTAAATCCCGATCCCTTGTCCTGGGGTGTTCTTCAGATCAGCCAGGTGGGCTGGTAGTATCTACAAGTGTCAGGACTGTGTGAGGTTCTACTGAGAAGACACTATACTCCTGCATACAGTTTGGGACTTTGTCCATTTCACTAAAGGAGACTAAAGAACTTTGCCACTGATCCATAGAGACTGCGATTATTCCGGAGGGAGTACAGTACAGGATCTTCATTTTTTGTACACGGAGAAGGAAGTTGGCCTCATCTGTTGTTCTTCAAGTCAAGTTGGCCATCCCATAATCCCTATACCCTATCCGTGTAGTTTTCCCCAATAAAAGAACAAAAACAAACCCATGGACTGATTTCTTGGTTCTGGATGCAAGTTGGAAATGCATGTTGCCTGGCTGTGCAGGAATAGTGGGAATCAGTAACCAGCGGCTCCTGCGGGGTTAGCACTACAATAATAATGAGTTTTATTATGCTATCAAATTGTTGTTTTATGTGTAACCTTTTCCAGCACTTTGGTTTTAAACCATTTATATTCTGGTTGCATAATAAAGCGTGCTACAGAATTGAAGAACGAGGCTTCAGAAATACAGTAGATGGCATAACGTGAAGTGAGCGCCACTTTCTGCATTCTCCACAAACTGGAAATCTCTCAGTGGAACACACAGACAGGAAGTGATGCAAGGTAAAAACAGGAAGTGATGTAGCTCAGACAGGAAGTGATGTAGCTGCAGACAGGAAGTGATGTAGCTGCAGACAGGAAGTGATGTGGGGGTTATAAACAGGAAGTTGCGGGTGAGAGGTGAGTCGGGAGGAAGTAGAGAGGAGACATTGCTGGAACTGGCAGTAGAGGAGGTAATAACATCTTATTTTATATTTACTAATCTCTACTTGGCAGCATATTATTGGAGTAGGGATGTGTCCAACGTTCTTGAGTTTACCTTGGGCAGGGTTCAACGGACACGACTAAAGTTCAAGTGCCAAAGCCGAACCCCATTGAAATTAACGAGAGCCGAATGTTAAAAATCGGTTCTGCCAATTTTCTAAGCTAATAGAGATTGCCAAACAAATGCCAGATGGTGGTGGGCACTTAGGGAACAGGGACCAAAGCAAAAAAAAAAAAAAAAATTTGGCAGAAGAAAGATAGGTGGCATGGGGTCCTCCCAAATCTCATACCAGGCCCTTCAGGTCTGTTTCTCTTATTTGTAAACTGCCACGTGGACTTCGGTTCACATGTTTAGTATCTACCAGTTGGATGTTCAAGCCTCATCTGGTGCCAGTTGTAGACGTAAGGTGCTACAAGCTGCTCTCGGTGTCTGTCGAGCCCTGCACGCCCTGTTTGATATATGGGCCTTTTGTAGGGTTGTCACCTAAACTGAACACATATTAAGTACACAGGTTCTGTGGCTGATTAAGGTGGTAATTAAACTCACTAGGTGTCTTATCTGCATTAAAATAGCCTCAGAACCTGTGTAATTCATATGTGTTCGGGTTTAAAGGGATGAGGTGGGAACCCTAGCCTTTTGGCATTGCTTGCTTTGCTGCCCACCTCTCAGTTGGACTGCTTTTGGACCTCCCGGTCCTAATGATTTAAAGAAGCCTGTGTCCTGAATGTAGAGTTGCCACCTCATCCCTTAACAACCAAACACATAATTACACGGATTCTGTGGCTGATTAAGGTGGTAATTAAACTCACTTGGTGCCTTATCTGCAATAAATTAGCCTCAAAACCTGTGTAATTCATATGTGTTCGGGTTTAAAGGGATGAGGTGACAACCTTACCTGTACTTTACGATCAGGACAATAGGATTTGTGAATTCCTAGTAAAATCAGATTCCTGAAGTACAATACAGGCCACAGGTCCCTCCCCTCTGTTCCTATGATCTCCGTATTGCTTGTTACAAAGCTGCTAGCTGGGAGAGGGAAGGGTTATATGGGGGGTGTCCCTATTTTCTTTTTTTTTTTTTTTTTTTTTAGATGGAAAATGGAAGGGTTAGATCCTGTGTAAGATTTGCCATTTGTCTATGTCCCCATTAGGCTGATCTCCCCTAGCATCCTTTATTGCTTGACCCTCATGACCAGGGAAAGAATTTCTCCCTGAATCCAGCAAGCCTCGATGGAGGTTTAGGCCCCTTTCACACGAGGCGGACTCTGCTTCCACAGAGCCAGCCTCGGTCCGCTGGCTCAGCGGGAGATCTGTCCGTTGATCTCCGCTGAGCCGGCAGATGACAGGTCCCTCTCTGCTCATTGAGCGGGGAGGGGCTTGTCAGGCGCCGCTGCCGCCTATGGAGGGATCGGGTGAAAACGGACAGCATGTCCGTTTTCATCTGATCTCACCCGATCCGATCCGCCAGCGACGGACCTGGACGTAGAGCCATCCGCCTGCTTTTAGCGGATCGGATGGGGTCGGATGTCAGCGGACATGTCTCCGCTGACATCCGTCGCTCCATAGGCTAACATTGAGCGCCCATTCAGGTTCGCCGTCAAAACTGACAGGCGGACCTAAACGGTCCGATCGTGTGAAAGGGGCCTTAAGTCTTCAGCTGCCAATCCAAACCTAAAAAAGGTTTGATTAGAGCTGTAATTTAAAGGAAATATTTGGTTTACTTTCAGCGAGATGGAAGAACCCTGCAAAATAGTATCCCTGTAAGGGGTGAGAATTATAGAGGAATTCTATACAGACATTATTCATCCCGGTACAGTCCAAATGATTCTTGTTCATTTCTCTACAGAAAGGAGTATCTCATGACTACCTCAAGGAGGATGGACATAGACCAAACCCATGTGACTAAGAGGATATTGGACCTCACCCTGGAGATCATCTACCTGCTGACCAGAGAGGTGAGGAGGATTCTGGGAGGTCACATGATATTACACTTACCTCTATTAATAAAACACAGTCCTGACCGGAGAAGTGAGGAGGATTCTGGTAGGGTCACATGACATGAGATAAATATGGACCTGACTGGAGGGGTGGGGGAGGATTCTGGGAGGTCTGTGGTGATAATGGTAAATATCCCTTTACACAGGACTATAAGGTGATAAAGAAAACATCTGATGAGCCCTTAACACTCAGCAGCTGTCTTCATAGGACACCCATCAGAGTGCCTCCACCTCACTGCCTGACAACAGAGGTAACCAGTGCCAAGAAGATTCTAGAAGTCACCAACAAGATCATTGAGCTGCTGACAGGAGAGGTGAGCGGTGCCGGGAATTCTGGGACATTATCCGGTAACAGACAAGGGATATATCTGGATGGTGACTGTATCATTGTGTGTGTCAGGTTCCTATAAGGTGTCAGGATGTCACTGTCTATTTCTCCATGGAGGAGTGGGAGTATTTAGAAGGACACAAGGATCTCTACAAGGACTTCATGATGGAGAATCAGCCGCCCCTCACATCACCGGGTAAGAGGAGACTTTATTGTAAAGGAGAGTGCAATATGAAGGGTCCACCTAGATCCCCCATCATCTGATAAACACATAGAAACAATGTATTCAGTCAGTGTGTGTGTTTCCTACAGATGGATCCAGTAATGGGAACCCATCAGAGAGATGTCCCCATCCTCTGTATTCCCGGGATTCCACACAGGAAGATCACACCATCACACATAAAGTTAAGTTGAAAGATTAAAAATAGTAGCTGATACTTACATGTTTAGTAGCTATATTGTTAGAGCTAGTCTTGTTTTTATGAAATATTCAGGGCATAAACCAGAGTGATTGGAATAATGCTGTTAAAGAGGAGGATGATGACGAGGAGAAGTTTTTAGAAGGACACAAAGATCCCTTCAAGAGATGTCCCCGTCCTCTGTATTCCCGGGATTCCACACAGGAAGATCACACCATCCCTCACCATCATCAGGTAGGTGGGGCTGAGCAACTAGAACTCATTATGTATTATAAGCTATGAAATCACATTTATATAATGTCTTGTTACTTTTTATAAATATGCTTTATCATATTTGGAGTTTAGGGTGAAAAAGTGAGAGAAATCAAAACTGAAATTAAAGAGGAAGAAGAAGAGATGTTGGTGAGTGGAGATCAGCAGTCTATGGAGGAGAGGGAGATGATTATGAAAGCTAAACAGGAGGAATCTTCTCCACATATGGACACAAGTAAGTAATAAAGGTCTAGGTTCACATTATGAATTGCAAAGGAACCGCACTGCATTCCTGACAAAAGGTCCATCTCCATTCCCCAATATATCGTCATGTTCCCAACAAATGAGGAGGAGATACTGTACACCATATGAAAGGTCCATCTCCATTCCTCAATATAACGTCATGTTCCCAACAAATGAGGAGGAGATACTGTACACCATATGAAAGGTCCATCTCCATTCCTCAATATAATGTCATGTTCCCAACAAATGAGGAGGAGATACTGTACACCATATGAAAGGTCCATCTCCATTCCTCAATATAACGTCATGTTCCCAACAAATGAGGAGGAGATACTGTACACCATATGAAAGGTCCATCTCCATTCCTCAATATAACGTCATGTTCCCAACAAATGAGGAGGAGATACTGTACACCATATGAAAGGTCCATCTCCATTCCTCAATATAACGTCATGTTCCCAACAAATGAGGAGGAGATACTGTACACCATATGAAAGGTCCATCTCCATTCCTCAATATAACGTCATGTTCCCAACAAATGAGGAGGAGATACTGTACACCATATGAAAGGTCCATCTCCATTCCTCAATATAATGTCATGTTCCCAACAAATGAGGAGGAGATACTGTACACCATATGAAAGGTCCATCTCCATTCCTCAATATAACGTCATGTTCCCAACAAATGAGGAGGAGATACTGTACACCATATGAAAGGTCCATCTCCATTCCTCAATATAACGTCATGTTCCCAACAAATGAGGAGGAGATACTGTACACCATATGAAAGGTCCATCTCCATTCCTCAATATAACGTTATATATATATAGAGAGAGAGAGAGAGAGAGAGATCTAAATGAATAGAATACTCACAACAAATTGTTTTCCAACAGATGGGATCTATGTCTGGAATGCCACAGAGAGACATAATCTTTTATCTATAGACTGTTATGAAGAAGATAATGACATTGCCCCAGTTTCCACAGGAATAATTTCTATTACCCAAAACACACAACACAGACCTAACCATTTGGAAAGATTACTGGATCCTTTTAAGCCGGAGGAATCTTCAGATAAATCATTTCACAGTTTTGGGACAACCTTACATCCGCATAACCCCAAGACATCTCTAAGTTATGGAGATCACACAGGGGAGAGTTCATGGTCTAGTTTGGCATGTAGGAACACAGCACTTGTTAGACACGAGAATAGTAACAAAGAGCGTCCTTATTCATGTCCAGAGTGTGGGAAGTGTTTCGTTCATCAAGGACACCTCATAAGACACAAGAGAATTCACATGGGTGAGCGTCCTTTTTCCTGTTCAGAGTGCGGACAAAGTTTCATTAAGGAAACAGGACTTCAAAAACACCAGAGACTGCACATGGGCGAGCGGCCTTTTTCCTGCTTAGAGTGCGGGAAGTCTTTCAATCGTAAGGGAAAACTTATGATACACCAGAGAAGTCACACAGGGGAGCGTCCTTTTCCCTGTTCAGAGTGTGGAAAATGTTTCTCTGAGAAAGGAAAACTTGTTATACACCAAAGAATTCACACAGGCGAGCGTCCTTTTTTCTGTTCGGAGTGCGGGAAATGTTTCACTGACAAAGGAAAACTTATTAGACACCAGAGAATACACACAGGGGAGCGCCCTTACTCATGTTCAGAATGTGGGAAATCGTTCATTCAGAAAAATGACCTTCTTAGGCACCAAAGAATTCACACGGGGGAATATCCATTTTCCTGTTCAGAGTGTGGGAGAGGTTTTAATGTGGAAGGAAAACTTTGTAGACATCAGAGAATTCACACGGGTGATCGTCCTTTCATGTTAAGGGTGCAGGAAATATTTCAATGAGAAGGAAGACATATACTGTACCTCAGATATATTTGTCCAACAAGATGTGTTACCGGCGCAAAACTAAGTTTTAATAACCCATCAATCTAGTTTGCTGCAATCATGTGGGTCCACCCAAGAAATAGTGTAAAAAGTGGATTGCGCTAACTTTTGTGTATAATAACCACCAAAATTGTGCAAAATATTTCTATATTGATCCTATGAAGTGTTTTTCCCTGCCATCTATATTGGTATATTGATATTTTTCTCTTTATTTATTTATTTTTTATATCAAAAAACGTATATCTTTCCCTAATATTATTTCTGATCAAAATGCATCTAGGTAAAATATCTTATAGTGTTACCAACCACTGCTTAACCACTTCCTGTTTCGTGTCAAGGCTCTTTCCAACCGTTTGACACGTTACAAAGGTTTAAAAAAATTAAAGGGGGGTATAAATAATAGGTTAGGCATGGATGCAGCAGCTTTCTGCTGTATCTATGACCAATTACCACAATAGATACATATAAAGGGAAAGACGGGCCTGGGTTCCAGCAACCAAAATGGCGGCTATACGACTTCCTGTATAGCCCTGAGTAACCAAGATGGCGGCTAAACCACTACCGGTTTGGTGTCACGGCCGTTTCCAATTGTTTGACAAGCTGACAAGGTTTAAAAAATTAAAGGAGGTATAAATAAGAGGACAGGCATAGATACAGCAGCTTCCTGATGACGCAAATCCTATTGCGAAACGCGTAGAGGCTGCTGGGGACTTTTCTACCGCGTCCGATCATACGGGTGTGAGACTTGGAACACACACCGCTGTGAGGAGACACTAGGACTAGATTGAGACTCTGCTCTCCACATACACTGCTGTATTAGCTTGGTGCCAGCTGAGGGGCACCAAAACATGTGAATTTGACTATGTTTTTTTTTATTTAATAAATGAGAATTACATACTACACCATGATGGCTATCCACATGTTTTTGTGAGCATTATATAGAGCAAGAGATACTATTGTACTGCTTGAACAGGCAGCGATTGGACCCATCATAAACGGACTGGTTATGCTAAATGAACCAAAGGCGCATATTTTTACCGTATCTGGTGAGTGGTCATTGAAACAGGTGGTGGTGAATTTGGAGCACTTTATATTGAAGAAAAACGTTATTACTGCACAGGACTGATCACTCACTGAGGACATCTTGTGTACTGTGGTGCACATGTTGGGGACATTTTTCAAAACATTTTCTGCAAATTTTCTTGCACTGTGCAGCACATATATACATTGATATGGGAATTCTATGAAGTAATATTGGCACATTGTATGATTTTAGTTTTCAGTTTATTTCTCACTTATATATTTTGTTAGCGCTAGCACTTTACACAGTGGTTGGTAACACTATAAGATATTTTACCTAGATACATTTTGATCAGAAATAATATATGGGAAAGTTAAGTTTTTTTGATATAAAAATAAATAAAGAGAAAAATATCAATATACCAATATAGGTGGCAGAGAAAAACACTTCATCATAGGATCAATATAGAAATATTTTTTATTTTGCACAATTTTGGTGCTTATTATACAAATAAAGTTAGCGCAATCCACTTTTTACTAAATGTACCTCAGATATGTCACACAGAAGGGCGTCCTTTTTCTTGTTCGGAGCGCGGGAAATGTCCACTGAGAAAGGAAGCCTTGTTGGACACCAAAGACTTGTGGTACCCAGTTCCAATGCTGTAGAAGACACGTTAGCAGGTTTTCAATACCCGACATCTGATGAAGGAGGTGACTGTGGCGAAAAAGTCACCTAAGTGCAGAAGAAGGAGGTCCAAGTCAGCAGCTCAGGTCCCTGCACTGTCCCTCCTCCACCATAACCTTGCCCTATGCTAGGGACACTGTCCCTCACTAGCGAGTTCCTGTCCCTGACTTCGCCAACTGCAGTGAGACAGTAGAATTTACTAGCACTGCCCTCACTAAAGATGGCCGCCAAAGTCATCCAGTGCAGAAGCGTCCAAACGGATGGCTGCTCCCCTGATGACGTCTACGGAGGCCTCAGAGGAACAAGAGTTACTATTTTCCTGGGCGTAGCAGCTGCTGTAGCAGTGCCATCTGTGCAGGGAGGCTGAACTACACCTGTCTACAGGCCTTCTTGTCTTTTTTGATACTCTATAATGTCAAAAGAGTATTAAATCAGCAGTGAGATTGGGAGCCCCTCATATTAGGCGTGACAGGTATAAAGATCTGGGAATTCTTGATAAAAAGCAAAACAAAGAAGATTTGCAATCCCATGATCTCACCTTCTATAGCGGCAGATTGGTGGATCGGTCCAAGTGGTGAAAAATGCGACTCACGTCATATTGGGGTTTGGTGATAAAATTGGAGTATTTAGGGGTGTGGTTTGATAGATTTTCAGGGTTTTAATGATAGTAATAGGATACTCAAAACAAAACAGCATTGACATTTTGTTCCACCCTCATGCAGTTGGTACCATAACACTATATTGTGGTAAAATATTGCAAATTATGGCAAATCATTGGGCAATACAGTGGTGATTTATGACAGCACGTGTTTAGGAAATTGGAAAATTATGGCAATACATGAAAAATCCTACCAAAAAAATGGGCAATGTCCTTAATACATAGACAATAAAATGCAGAAACAGTTGTCTAGTCTGTCTTATTTTTGCATTCTGAAAAATGTGTACAAGGATCTAGCCTACCTGAAGAAGTTAAAGATGAATGTAAAAAAGCAATACTTAGTATCTTACCAGGATTTTCACTCTTACATCGGTGATAACGAATGGTGATCAATGGTGGACATCTTTAGATTGGTGGTAAGCATAAACAAAGCACACCTATTGTCACAGTCAGGGGTCAGGATTGAAGAATAGTAGCTATAGCAGTAAAGACCAGCAGGATAAGTAAACAAGCAGGTCACCCTTGCATATGACGTCGGCCCATCAGAGGTGCGGAGTCTAAGCACTAACCAGTGTTCACCAAACCTTCTAATGGTGGAGATGGGTTGTTCTGTGTGTTAGTACTAGGTCGCTTTCCTCAGGATTGTCCCAACAGTTGATGAGCAAGCTAGTAGCAGATATAGCAGGTAGGGATCAAGCAGGAGCATAGTCAGTAAACAAGTCAAAGGTCAATAACAATTGGTTGCAGGTTGGGATTAAGCAGAAGTGTAGTTGAACAATCCAAAGGTCGGTAGGAAGTGGTTGCAGTTTGGAATCAAGCGGAAGTGCAATTCACAAACAAGCCAAAAGGTCCATAACAAGTGGTTGCAGGTTGTGATCAAGTGAAAGCGTAGTCGAGAAACAAGCCAAAGGTTGGGAACAGACAGTTGCAGGTTGGGATCAAGCAAAAGCGTAGTCAAGGAGCAAGCCAAAGGTCAGCAACAAGTGGTTGCAGGTTGGGATCAAGTGAAAGCGTAGTTGAGGAACGAGTCAAAGGTCAGTAACAAGTGGTTTCAGTTTGGGATCAAGCAAAAGTATAGTCAAGGAACAAGCCAAAGGCCAGTAACAAGTGGTTGCAGGTCAGGATCAAGCGAAAGTGCAGTCAAAGCATGACGTCGGCACATGCTGATACAGGGGATATCTCCTAAACCGTGCTGGTTTAGGAGATATCCACGGTAGCTACAGGTAGGGATGAGCCGAACACCCCCCCGGTTCGGTTCGCACCAGACCCTGCGAACGGACCGAAAATTCGCACGAAAGTTAGAACCCCATTGACGTCTATGGGACTCGAACGTTCGAAATCAAAAGTGCTCATTTTAAAGGCTAATTTGCATGGTATTGTCCTAAAAAGGGTTTGGGGACCCGGGTCCTACCCCAGGGGACTTGTATTGATGCAAAAAAACTTTTAAAAACGGCCATTTTTTCGAGAGCAGTGATTTTAATGATGCTTAAAGTAAAAAAAAAAGTGAAATATTACTTTAAATATCGTACCTGGGGTGTGTTTATAGTATGCCTGTAAAGTGGCGCGTGTTTCCCGTGTTTAGAACAGTCCCTGCACAAAATGTCATTTTTAAAGGAAAAAATCTAATTTAAAACTGCTTGCGGGTTTAATGTAATGTCGGGTCCTGGCAATATGGATGAAAATCAGTGAGACAAACGGCATGGGTATCCCCCAGACCATTACCAGGCCCTTTGGGTCTTGTATGGATATTAAGGGGAACCCCGCACCCAAAAAAAAATAAGGAAAGGTGTGGGGCCACCAGGCCCTATATACTCTGAACAGCAGTATACAGGCGGTGCAAACAAGACAGGGACTGTAGGTTTGTTGTTAAGTAGAATCTGTTTGTAATTTTTAACGGTACATTTTTAACGTGTTTAGCTCCAGCCAAAAAATCTTTTTTAAGCTTTTTGGAAAACATAGGGAAGGGTTATCACCCCTGTGACATTTGTTTTGCTGTCTTTCCTCCTCTTCAGAAGATTTCACCTCACTTTTTGTCCCAATGACAAATGTTTTTTGAAAATTTGGGGTTTTTTGTGGAACAAGGATTGGAAAGCATCAGTGGAAAGGAGAAATGTTTTTCCCATATTAACTCTAGATTTCATCTCACTTCCTGTTGTCTCCTTCCGTTTGCAAGTAGGAGTCGTTTGTAAGTTAGATGTTTGAAAGTAGGGGCCTGCCCTATATACTCAGCAGAAATTTGGGCCTTAGGTGTTGTTGTGGCCACAAGACTGTAAGCCCTCACAGGGCCCTGCTGTGAAATATTAGATCAAGAATTGTAATTACATGCCCCTGTTGAACAAGGGCAGAAAAATTGGGCCTTTGGTGGTAGTGGTGCCACAACAATGTAAGTCCTCACTCGCTCTTGGTGGGTGCAGAAATGGGCCCTGCTGTGAAATATTAGATCAAGAATTGTAATTACATGCCCCTGTTGAACAGGGGCTGAAAAATTAGGCCTTAGGCACTGGTGCCACAACACTGCAACCCCTCACAGATACTCTAGTTGGAACGCAGAAATGAGCCCTGCTGCAAAGTATTGCATCAAAAATTGTAATTACATGCCCCTGTTAAACAGGGGCTGAAAAATTGGGCCTTAGGCACTGGTGGTGGCGCTCAGAACCAAAAATGTTCTTACAAGCTATCAACGTGATGATTGAGGAGGAAGAGGATAATTACTCAGGGATAGTCACTCAGCATCAGCATAGGCAGTCTTTGAAGGGATCTGAGATTTCAAAAAAAATTATTCGGTTTCATCAGCATCAGGTGCTTGGTAGCTGGTGGTGATCCAAGACTGATTCATTTTTATGAAGGTCAGTCGATCGACCGAGTCGTGGACAGACACACCCTGTGATCGGTACAAAGCCTCCAGCAGCACTGAATATGCTTTCCGAAAGAACGCTGGATGCAGGACAGGCCAGTAGCTCAATTGCATACTGTGCAAGCTCTGGCCAGTGATCCATCCTCAAGACCCAGTAACCCAGAGGATTTTCGGTGGGAAAGGTGTCCAAGTCAGATCTTGCCCCTAGGTATTCCTGCACCATGTAAAACAGACGCTGGCGATGGTTGCTGGAACCGATCATACCTTGGGGCTGCGGACCAAAAAATTGTCTGAACGCATCGGTCAGACGGCCACCTTCTCCACCGCTCCTTCTTTGACTGACCGAAGCCTCAGCAACACGTTGTCCAGAAACAGGAGTTTGTAACCTCCCAGTCTCTGGGAATGCGTTGCACAGACCTTTCTGCAAGGCCTCCCGAAGATGTTTCATCCTCTGCTCCCTCTGCGATGGCAAGATAAGGTCCGCAACCTTACCCTTGTAACGTGGATCAAGGAGAATTGCCAGCCAGTATTGGTCCTTCTCCTTGATACCACGAATACGAGGATCCTTACGCAGGCTTTGCAGGATCAGGGAGGCCATGCAGCGTAGGTTTGCTGAGGCATTCAGTCCGGAGTCCTCTGGGTCACTAAGGACGACATGGTCCGCAGCCTCCTCCTCCCAGCCACGTACAAGTCCATGTGTTTCTTGGGACTGATCCCTTAAAGACTGCTGCTGATGCTGAGTGCCAGGCTCCACCTCCATACTGACACAATCTTCCTCCTCCTCCTCTTCCTGTGTGATCGGCGGGCACGCAGGAACACTGTCTGGATAAAGGGGGCCTTGAGAGCTAAGAAAGTCCCCCTCTTCCTGCCTCTGTTCTGCCTCAAGTGCCCTGTCCATTATTCCACGCAGCGTGTGCTCCAACAGGTGGACAAGGGGCACAGTGTCACTGATGCATGCACTGTCACTGCTCACCATCCTCGTGGCCTCCTCAAATGGTGACAGGACAGTGCATGCATCCCTGACCATGGCCCACTGGCGTGGGGAAAAAAAACCAAGCTCCCCTGACCCTGTCCTGGTGCCATAGTCGCACAGGTACTCATTGATGGCCCTCTGCTGCGTGTGCAGCCGCTGCAGCATGGCCAACGTTGAGTTCCACCTGGTGGGCATGTCACAGATTATGCGGTTCTTGGGCAGGTTAAACTCCTTTTGGAGGTCAGTCAGCCGAGCAATGGCATTATATGACCGGCGGAAATACACACAGACTTTCCTGGCCTGCCTCAGGACATCCTGTAAGCCCGGGTACCTGCCCAAGAACCGCTGCACCACCAAGTTAAGGACGTGAGCCAAACAGGGCACATGGGTCATTTGTCCCTGTCGGAGGGCAGAGAGGAGGTTGGTGCCATTGTCACAAACCACCATTCCTGCCTTAAGTTGGCGTGGCGTCAACCACCTCTGAACCTGCCCCTGCAGAGCTGACAGAACCTCTGCCCCAGTGTGGCTCCTGTCCCCCAAGCACACCAGCTCAAGCACCGCATGGCATCTTTTGGCCTGCGTACTTGCGTAACCCCTTGAACGGCTACGGAGCACTGCTGGTTCCGAGGACAAAGCACAGGAAGAGGCCATGGAGGAAGAAGAAGAGGAGGGGGTGGAGGAGAGAGGTGTGTCACAATCATTAGCATTTTGGAGGCGTGGTGGCGGAACAACCTCCAACACTACTGCACCTTGTCCTGCATCCTTCCCAGCTGCCAGCAGAGTCACCCAACGCGCCGTGAAACTTAGGTAACGTCCCTGTCCATGCCTGCTGGACCATGAGTCTGCGGTAATATGAACCTTACCGCTGACCGCCCTGTCCAGCGAGGCATGGACATTGCCTTCCACATGCCGGTAGAGAGCCGGAATCGCCTTCCGTGAGAAAAAGTGGCGTTTGGGTACCTGCCACTGAGGAACCGCACATTCCACAAACTCACGGAAGGGGGCAGAGTCTACCAACTGAAAAGGCAGCAGTTGAAGTGCTAGCAATTTTGCCAAGCTAGCATTCAACCACTGGGCATGTGGATGGCTGGGAGCAAACTTCTTTCGGCGGTGCAGCAGCTGGGGCAGGGAAATTTGCCTGGTACAATCTGACGTCGGTGTACCAAAAGCAGATTGCCCACAAGTACTTGGCTGTGACACACCTAATTCTACACCTTCATTCCTCTCAGTCCAGGTCTCAGAGAGGACTGAAGGTATAGTGGGGTTGGAGATCTCAGCTCATGAGGAGCAAGGAGAGGTCTTCTTTGTTCTTTGGTGTGGGTCTTTTAGATACGCTTGCCAACGAACTGCATGGCAGGTCAACATATGTCTGGTCAAGCATGTGGTACCCAAGCGGGAGATGTTTTGGCCACGCGAGATACGCTTGAGACATATGTTGCAAATAGCAGCGGTGCGATCTGATGCACTCGTCTCAAAAAAGGCCCACACCAAAGAACTTTTTGAATAATGCACAGAGACTGCAGCGCCCCGCACATGTGGAGCTTTGGGGTGTGATGCAGTCAAGGTGCTGCCCTTAGGCTGGCCCCTGGAGGGCATCCTGCCTCGCTGGTGATGTGCCGCCTCCTCCTCCTCCTCTCTCCTATCAGGCACCCACGTTGAGTCAGTGACCTCATCATCCCCTCCCTCCTCATCACTGGAGCAAACCTGGCAGTATGCTGCAGCAGGGGGAGCATGACTGCCAGATTGCTGTCCTTCTTGGGCACCCCCTCTGTCCGTGCTCACGTTACTGCCTTCATTGAGCTCAGTATCATCATTAGAGCCTTCCAAACGCTGGGCATCCTCCTGGAGCATGTACCCAACACTGTGGTCAAACAGTTCGAGGGACTCCTCAGGAGGACATGGTGGGGCTAGGGAAGGAGTCACTGATGACATTGAGCCAAGGGAAGAGGCCGCTGCTTTGCCAGACAAAGTACCCTGGGCATGGGTGAGAGAGGATGAGGAGGATGAGGACGGCTTGGTCATCCACTCGACCAAGTCTTCCGCATGTTGCGGCTCAACACGGCCAGCTGCCGAAAAAAAGGCCAAGCGTGTCCCACGGCCATGTGCTGATGAGGATGCACCGTCTCCACGATCAGCACTAGACACAGAGCCTGCTTGCCCTCTCTTATTGGCTTGTGACTGTCTGCCTCTCCTTCTTGGCCTTCCAGACATACTAATGGCCTGTAGCTGCACTAAGCTGGGATATATATATATATATATATATATATATATATATATATATATACTGATACTGCAGCTAGCAAAATCAACTGCTTGCCTGTAGTATGAGAACACCACCAACCTTCTACAGGTAGCTTTAGCTGAACACTGTGCAGAGCTCGCAAAAAACTAACTTGTAGCTTTTTTAGCTGCCTGCGGTAGTGATAGGATCAGGAAAACACCACCAACCTTCTACAGGTAGCTTTAGCTGAACACTGTGCAGAGCTCGCAAAAAAATAACTTGTAGGTTTAGCTGGACACTGTGAGGTGGACGCACCACACTAACTTGTAGTTTTAGTTGAACACTGTGAGCAGGATGCACCACACTAACTTGTAGTTTTAGCTGTACACTGTGAGCAGGATGCACTGCACTAACTTGTAGGTTTAGCTGAACACTGTGAGGTGGATGCACCACACTAACTTGTAGGTTTAGCTGAACACTGTGAGCAGGATGCACCGCACTAACTGTAAATAGTCTAGCTGCCTGACTGTGGTAGTAATAGGATCAAAAGAACACCAGCAATTTTCTTCAGGTAGCTGTAAATACTGTAAGAAGACAAGCCTGCCTGTCAGTAAGAAGATAACAGGAACGGATCTAGCTGAACACTGTGAGCAGGACGCACTGCACTAACTTGTAGCTTTAGATGAACACTGTGCAGAGGTCTCACTACACAAACTTGTAAGTTTAGCTGAACACTGTGAGCAGGATGCACAGCACTAACTTGTAGTTTTAGCTGAACACTGTGAGCAGGACGCACCGCACTAACTTCTAGGTTTAGCTGAACACTGTGAGGTGGCCGTACCCCACTAACTTGTAGTTTTAGCTGAACACTGTGAACAGGAAGCACTGCACTAACTTGTAGGTTTAGCTGAACACTGTGAGCAGGACGCACAGCACAAACTTGTAGGTTTAGCTGTACACTGTGAGCAGGACGCACCGCACTAACTTGTAGGTTTAGCTGAACACTGTGAGGTGGACGTACCCCACTAACTTGTAGTTTTAGCTGAACACTGTGAGCAGGACGCACTGCACTAACTGTAAATAGTCTAGCTGCCTGACTGTGGTACTAATAGGATCAAAAGAACACCAGCAATTTTCTTCAGGTAGCTGTAAATACTGTAACAAGACAAGCCTGCCTGTCAGTAAGAAGATAACAGGAACGGATCTAGCTAAACTGAATACAGTGTATATATATATATATATATATATGCAACACCTGGGATGCATATATATACACAATACACTGTAAGTGCAGCTAACTGACTGACTGTTCTGCCTAATCTATCTAACTCAAATCAAATGACACTGTCTGTCTCTCTCTCTCTCTATCTATGAACGGCGGAACACACACTACACAGCGTGCAGGCGGCCTTATATAGTGTGGGGCGTGTGCTAAATCCCCTGAGCCATAATTGGCCAAAGCCTCCTTGGCTTTGGCCAATTACGGCTCTCTGTTCAGACGGTGCTGTATTTGGCCAAGCATGCGGGTCATAGTGCATGCTTGGCCAATCATCAGCCAGCAATGCACTGCGATGCCGCAGTGAATTATGGGCCGTGACGCGCCACACGAATTTGGTGCGAACGGCCCATATCGTTCGCAATTTGGCGAACGGGCGAACAGACGATGTTCGAGTCGAACATGGGTTCGACTCGAACACGAAGCTCATCCCTAGCTACAGGTAAGCCTTATTATACACTTACCTGTAGTAAAAAGTGGATTGTAAGGGTTTACAACCACTTTAAATAAGGAAGTTCATGGGAGGAGCAAAGAGTTCAAAGTTCACCTGAAACGAGACAAGGCAAGAAAGTCCAAAGGATCAGACAGGGAGCTGTCCAGCATCTCAGGGGACTCAGCAAGAAGAGCAACTACCAGACGCAGCAGAGGTTGTGGGTTCAGATTCTGGTCCCGATACTTACATACTAAAAAGATAATGGCTCCAGTGAAGGCATTGAGAAGAACCAGCAAAAGAAGCTATTGCAGACGGTGGGTGGAGATGGAGAACTGCCAGAGAATGTAGTATGGATGGTGGGAGAAGGGCTGCTAGAGACCTTAGTGTGCATAGTGGGTAGGGATTCCAATGCCAGGTTTGGACCACACTTTTGGCTGTTCTGGCAAGCGAAAGAGCACTCAAACTTTGGCCTGTTTGGTCCCTTGTTAGACGAGAGCTGAACATTATATCTAGAAATGGTTCTATCTCTTTTATATATGACAGCTTCTTGGTGTCATCAGTTTCTGAGGAAGGCCAGCTGCTGACACCCACAGTCTCCCTAGAAATCACTGATGTCATTAGCACACTGACTTACATGACTGTGAATCCCCAGCCATGTATGCAACGAGATCGATAATGGCCACTGGCCATATATAAGCAATGACATTGAACTAACATGGTTATTGGCTATATTTGGAATGACATTGACCAAATATGGCCATAGCCACATTTGATCATTGTTGTCACCAATATATAGCTGATGACAGCTTGGGAAGCTGTCATTCAGCAGGGAGGGGGAGCGGCATTTTAGGTTGTATGCGCCGGGTTTTTTTTTTTCTGTGAGTTGGCAGGCATTGTGATAGATGATGGATTTAATACCTGGGACTTTTTTGTGGATTTCTATTTTTTTAATAAAGGGCTTTTCTAACATTTGGATACCTTTATTTCTCGTTTACTTTATATTACTATGTTCCCCTGGTGCCCAGGGAGACGGTCTCTAGGGGCTTCCCAATTCCAATAAGCATTCCCCTGCAGACCTCCACATCCACTGGGCCAGGGTTGTGGGGAAGAGGCCATTATCCTCATCAACATGGTGAAAATATACATTGCAAGGCACCCCTCCTTGTTGAGGGCATGTGACTTGGTTTGGGGGGGGGATTCTATACAATTATCATCTTTACAGCAGGTCAGGGACACCTATGATCACTTATGCACGGCCTGATAATCAACTTTACATAACAAAACCGTGTTGCGCTTCCTAAATAACTCCCAATAAATCCTTAACCCCTTCCCGCTGAGCGTACGCAGATGTGCATACTCGGCTTTCGGGGGTTATACCGGGATGATGCCCGCAGCTGCAGGCATCATCCCGGTACTGTTTTTTAGAGCCGGCAAACGGCTATCCAGGGATATCAACCGATGGGGCTAAAAGCCGCTCGGCTGTTATACCGGAGAAGCGGGAGGGGACGTTCCCCCTCCCGCCGCTCTTACCGGGCCTCCCGTCCCATCGAGAGGCCCAATGACCAATCTGCCGCCTCCGGCGGCTAGGGACAGTCTGGAACAAAGCTGTAAGGGGCTTCGTTCCAGCCTCCTAATAGTAAACATGGAAGCGACGTCATGACGTCACTTCCCTTTTACTCGGCTGCCAATGGCACCGGTTTTAAAAAAATATACAGTATTCAGAATCGCCGAAAATGGCGATCTGAATACTTTGAAGTGCAAAGGAAGACCCCCGATCCCTCCATAAAGAGTACCTGTCACCACCTATTACTATCACAAAAGATGTTTACATTCCTTGTGACAGCAATAAAAGTGAATTTATTAATATTAAAATAAATAAGTAAATAAGTAAAAAAAAAAATTTTAAAGCGCCCCCCATCCCGCGAGCTCGCGCAGCAAAGTAAACGCATATGGATGTCACGTCCGCATATGTAAACGGTGTTCAAATCACACATGTGAGGTATCGCCGCGATCGTCGGTAACCGTAACCATTGGTAACCGTAAAAAAATTGAAAGCGTCGCCTATGGAGATTTTTAGGTACCGTAGTTTGTCGCCATTCCACGAGTGCGTGCAATTATAAGGCGTGACATGTTTGGTATCTATTTACTCGGCGTAACATCATCTTTCACATTATACAAAAAAATTGGGCTAACTTTACTGTTTGTTTTTTTTAAAATTCATGAAAGTGTCCCTTTTCCAAAAATGTTGCGTTTAAAACACTGCTGCACAAATACTGTGTGATATAAAATATTGCAACAATCTCCATTTTATTCTCTAGATTCTCTGCTAAAAAAATATATATATATATAATGTTTGGGGGCTCTAAGTAATTTTCAAGCAAAAAATACGGATTTTAACTTGTAAACACCAAATGTCAAAAATAGGCTTAGTCATGAAAGGGTTAAATAAGAATAGGTGATTAACTTGCAATATAGCATTTTCAACGTTTATGCACTGGTGGTGTGTTGTGCGTTTTTTGTGCAAAAGACTCTGAAGATTATATTTGTGCATTCGGACTCTTATTTTTATTCTATTCATTTTTTAAGTGTGTGGACTTTATTTTTATTGTTTATTGTTCACAATTCCCACTTAGGGAACACGTATATTTCATTATTGTGTGTTTTTCGATATTCCCAGTCAGGGAACATGAATATTTGATTGTGCACTCAGTATCTTGCGCAACACTGTTTTGTTATGTATATTTTATATGTGAAGTGAATGCATTTTCTGTGTGTGCAGCAGCAAGGTGGGGGGTATTTTTTCAAATTTTCAATTTTTTTGTTTTTTTGGTGGGATTTTTTGTTATATCACCTACCACACATATCACTATTCAGTGATTAAAGTTATTATGATTTGTGCTGATAGAAAATTTGTTATATTGTTTGATAATCAACTTTACACTTTTTTTTTTAATGCAAGAACACAATTGACTTTCTTTAATTATCATTTTTTATATTGTTTATGTTTTTTTTTGTTTTATTCAAGAAAATGTATACACCAGACATATAGCATACATTCAATTCTATCAGTACAGAATCATGAGCAATAATCAAGAAGTATGACAGATCTAAACAGGAGACACTCCTCATCATCACATGACATGTACCCCTGATGAAGTCACGTGGCATTGTGACGCAACGCATAGGGAGGAGGAGCCAGTGACGTCGTTCCGCAGACTGGAAGTACACGAACCGCCACATTTTTTTTTTTTTTTTGCACGGACTTATATTGTTTATTATTTCTTGCTGCTAATAAATGCAAATGGACACAAGACAGGGATATATATTTTATTGAACAAACGTTTTATTGTGGCGAGGTGACCCAGTTTCACTGTGTCTATTAGCAGCTTCAGCCTGGTTTTTGCAAAGACAGGCGTGATGATTGCACACCTGTGGGCTGGGTTTATATTCCCCTCAGGAAGAGAGCTCAGTGCTCACACTCGGAGACAGCTCCACCCTGCAGGCAGGAGGCCTGGTCTAGGAGTCGGGAGGGTTTCAGGTAGAGACGGCTCCACGAGAGAGAGAGAGACAGGAGGTCTCTAGGAGTCTAAGGCTGCAGGTGGCAGTCTGAGCGTGCATGTCTGCAGGGGCAGACATGGCCCACGACCAAGCAGCGTGAAGCAGACCAAATAAGCTCCAGGAGGGAGTTTGAATAAGCAACAGCGAGTAAGCCAGGAGGCTGAAGTTTGTGTTATACAGTGATGGTGGAACCCCCTGCGAGGGAAGATTTGCTTTGAACTTTGTGTCCTTTAAATAAAATTGGGCTGCCATGCCCTTAAAAATACAGTCTGGACTGACCGGTGTTCCTCAAAATGCATACACCACTTGAGCATAATCACCCCGGATCTTTACTATATATATATATATATATATATATATATATATATATATATATATATATATATATATATATATATATATATATTATTATTATTTTTATGTATTTATTTCCATTTTTGTGATAAACATTTATTATGTTATATTTATGGCACTGAAAGCACTTGAATAATTTGTAATATTTCCACTGACTGCACTTTATTTACAGCACAGGCACATTTTCTATTTCTTATGTATACACACATAAAAGAAAAACCAAAGAGAAAACACTAAAAGAACTAAGAAATGTCATATTGTTTATATTTTAAAGCATTTAAAATTCAGGTGTGTGATAAAGTGTGCTACGTGATTGAAGAACGAGGCTGCTAAGAGAATGTTAAATCATGGAGGTAAGAAGCTGCTTCTACATTCTCCACAATGTGGCGATCTCTCTTAGAATGCGGAGCATCCACAGGCAGGAAGTGATGTCAGGTGCAGACAGGAAGTGATGTCAGGTACAGACAGGAAGTGATGAAAGGCTATAAATAAGGACTTCCCCAGAGAGAGGTGAGTTGGGGGGAAGTAGAGAGGAGACATTGATGGAATTGGCAGCAGAGAAGGTAATAAGATATTCTTTTATAGTTAAAGGAAAACAGGTGTATAGGCGCTACAACCTTCCCAACGTGACACCTCCAACGTGCCAGAGTAAGAAAAGTGATGGCCGGCACTCCGGATGACATCCAAAATAGTATTTTTTGTATGACTAAAGACTAACGTCAGAAACGCGTAGGCTGTTTTGCAGCATTGTACATATTTACTTAATGAAGAAATACTATTTTGGATGTCATTCTGAGTGCCAACCATCCCTTTCCTTATTCTTTTATATTTACACCCAGTAACCTCCCATCATGTCCATCATGTCCATCCTCGTAAAATGATGGACACCATGTCTTCTGTGAAAAGGAAGAAGACTACAGTACAAGTTCTAATCAAGGCAGCAGAAGAAATGAACATCTCGACAGTACATAGAATAAGGGATAAAGTCTGTGAATTTCATTATTTCATGCAGTGACTCCATCTGTAGTTGTACAATATGTTATTGGAGGACTGAATACAAGACACGCTTATTAACCTGTTCACTGGAACAGAACTGCTTCCAGCTTGCCAGGTCGGTAGCTCCTACGACCATGGCAGTTTCAGAGGCTGCAAACGTGTGGTCGGTTCAGCTGTTGGACCCTTGATGTCTCATTAAAAAGGATTTTGCCTCCTAATGACTTTACTTAAAACAGAACTTCACCCAGAATGAGAATTTCTGCTTTTAAGAATGCCCCATTCCCCTAACATTATTGGACATTTATTTTATTGGGGGGTACCTAGTTTTGGAAGGTACCAGCTCCTGCTGGAACTGCCTAGACAACTCCACCAGAAGTTCCCCCCCATATATGTCTTACAACTGCTTATATAATGCCGTCAATTTATGCAGCTGATTTTGTCCTTTATGAAGATGATTTCCCCTCCCATCCCATTCTGTATGATATTGGCCACCTTGTCAGAAAGTGAAAAGAAATCGCCCTAAACCTAGGTATCCCTATCAGAGGTTCTAATTCCTCTCCAAGTCAATTCAAACCTAAAATAAAAGGTTTTGGTTAGCGTTGAGCTATAAGGGGGTCTCTGGTTTACAATAAGTGAGATTAAGTGTTCTTTAATGTATTATAGGAAGCAGTGTGAGGGGTCAGAACTATGAAGGAACTCACATTATTTATCCCAGTACAGTCCAGATAATTCTCAGTTTATTATCTATCCACAGAGAGGAGAGTCCTGTATATATCAGATGACCACATCAAGGAGGATGGAGGAGGACCAAAGTCACATGACTGAGATGATATTGAACCTCACCCTGGAGATCATCTACCTGCTGACCGGAGAGGTGAGGAGGATTCTGGGAGGTCACATGACATAAGACTTATCTCTTTATTAAAATATAAACCTGACCAGAGAGGTGGGGAGGATATTGCCTTTAGTGGCAATTGCTACTTTCTCTCTTTACACAGGATTATAAAGTAGTTAAGAAAACATCTTGTGATCCATTACCACCCAGCAGCCGTCTTCAGGGGACATCACCCAACACAGTGCCTTCCCCTCACTGCCGGACAACAGAGGTAACCAGTGCCAAGAAAATTCTAGGAGTCACCAAGAAGATCATTGAGCTGCTGACAGGAGAGGTGAGCGGTGCCGGGAATTCTGGGACATTATCCAGTAACACACAAGGGATGTGTCTGGATGGTGACTATATCATTGTGTGTGTCAGGTTCCTATAAGGTGTCAGGATGTCACTGTCTATTTCTCCATGGAGGAGTGGGAGTATTTAGAAGGACACAAGGATCTCTACAAGGACATCATGATGGAGAATCAGCCGCCCCTCACATCACCGGGTAAGAGGAGACTTTATTGTAAAGGAGAGAGCAGTACGGAGGGTCCACCTAGATCCCCCATCATCTGATAAACACATAGAAACAATGTATTCAGTCAGTGTGTGTGTTTCATACAGATGGATCCAGTAATGGGAACCCACCAGAGAGATCTCCCCGTCCTCTGTATTCCCGGGATTCCACACAGGAAGATCACACCATCCCTCACCATCATCAGGTAGGTGGGACTAACCATGTAAACCTAAAAATGTGTTTCGTAATCGCTTGTTCTGTTCTATAAATGTATTCTATCATCTTTGGGGTTTAGGATGAAGAACTGAAATACATCAAAGTTAAGATTAAAGAGGAAGAAGAAGAGATGTTGGTGAGTGGAGATCAGCAGTCTATGGAGGAGGGGGAGATGATTATGAAATGTGAAGAGGAGGAATCTTCTCTACATATGGACACAAGTAAGTCATAAACATTAAATGTAGAAACAATTCACAATTAAATTTTACTTCTATGAGTATAAAGTATAAAGAAAGTGTATTCAAATAATTTATGGGTTAACAAAAGACAAATATCCATCAAGTTCTCCCTCCTAAGATGAGCAGAGATTCATATTCCTTCCTAATTCCAGATGGAAATCTGATAACACCCCAGATAAGCATTCAACAATGTTTTTCCACAAATATTGATAGCCATAAATATATTTAGACTAGATCAAATCCAATAATTTTTGCGGTAACAGAGATTTATCATTTTTATCACTCATACAGCAAAGAACCCTTCTGTATTACTAAAAGTTTCTTCTGCCCTTGTTGAAGATGAAGAACCTGATTGAAATCCTTCAATAAGAAAAAAATGAAATCTTTAAAGTGATTGTAAAGGTTCAGGGTTTAAAAAAAACAAAAGAAACAAACAGGTTATACTTACCTCCGTTATGCAAGGGTTTTACACAGAGTGGCCCGATCCTCCTCTTCTGGGGTCCCTCAGTGGAGCTCCTGGCTCCTCCTCTTCTCAAATGCTCCCTTAGAGACGCGCTTCTTCTGGGGGCACTCGTGTGGACGCACTCCCGAGCCCTGCTGCTGCTTCCATTGACACAGAGAGTGGCACTCGGCCCCGCCCCCAGCCAATGGCTCCTGCTACTATCCATCTATCTATAGGTAGTGGCGTCGGGGGGGGGGGGGGGGGGCTGGACCCGGGTCTCGGGCATTCACAACTCTATTATTAGCCCCGAGTCTGAGCGGGGACCGATCTGACTCAGAGCGTGGCCGAGTGATATAGCAGGTCTCTCCTTCTGGAACCTGCAGCACCTATGATGGAGGTGCCACTGGTCCAAAGCCGTGACCGTGGGACGTGTGATATCCATCATAGGCGCTGCAGGCTCCAGAAGGCGGGAATTACAATGTAGCCGCGTCACTATGAGAAGATCCCCACTCGTTGCATAGGCGGCTCTCTTCTTCTGGCTCTGGCTGCCTGCTGTCTACTGTGATGAGCACGCCGCACACTATGGCTGAGCTGCAGGAGAAGGTCACCTGAAGTCGGGTCAGGTAGGTCAGTGTTTGTCAGGTAGGTTAGTACGTGTCAGGTAGGTCAGTACATGTCAGGTAGGTCAGTGTGTGTCAGGTAGGTCAATGTGGGCCAGATAGGTCAGTGTGTGTCAGGTAGGTCAATGTAATGGTCAGTGTGTGTCATGTAGGTGTCAGTGTGGGTCAGGTAGGTCAGTGTTTGTCAGGTAGGTCAGTACGTGTCAGGTAGGTCAGTACGTGTCAGGTAGGTCAGTAAGTGTCAGGTAGGTCAGTGAAATGGTCAGTGTGGGTCAAATAGGTCAGTGTGTATCAGGTAGGTCAGTGTAATGGTCAGTGTGTGTCAGGTAGGTCAGTGTGGGTCAGGTAGGTGTCAGTGTAATGGTCAGTGTAGGTCAGTGTGGGTCAGTTTAGTGGTCAGCATTGATGGGCACTGGTAAGCCAGGCAGCAACCAGCAAGTGAGCTTACCCCCGCCACATAACAACACCCACCTCCACACAACCCCAAAGCCCCCCCCCTGGTGCCAGGCTCAGACTTCGGGATGAAGCCCCTGGTCTTTTTGCCACCTAGCAACGCCCCTGCCAATAGGGGAACTGAAACAGCATCTGGAGATGCTGGGCTCGTCCCTGTCGCTGGAACGATCGGGTTCCGGTAAGTAAAAGGGGGGCTCTGGGGGGGTGCTGCACTACAGAATAAGGTTTTTCATCTTAATGCATAGAATGCATTAAGGTGAAAAACCCTGGAGGGTTTACAACCTCTTTAATTGCTAACAGGAAGAACATCATTACTGTGTGAACACCACAATCCAATGTTCCAAACAAATTAAGTGGAGATATATGAATGTACTATCTCCATTCATCATTATAACACCATGTTTCCAACAAGACATCATCCTTCACAGTACTTCCACTTCACCGCCTAATAAAGAGTATCAAGAAGATTTTAAAATTCACCAAAAAGATCATTATGTTTCTGATCGGAGAGAGGACCACATGAAAGGTCCATCTCCATTCCTCAATATAATGTCATGTTCCCGACAAATGAGGAGGAGATCCTGTACACCATATGAAAAATCCATCTCCATTCCTCAATATAACGTCATGTTCCCAACAAATGAGGAGGAGATACTGTACTCCATATGAAAGGTCCATCTCCATTCCTCAATATAACGTCATGTTCCCAACAAATGAGGTGGAGATACTGTACACCATATGAAAGGTCCATCTCCATTCCTCAATATAATGTCATGTTCCCAACAAATGAGGAGGAGATACTGTACACCATATGAAAGGTCCATCTCCATTCCTCAATATAATGTCATGTTCCCAACAAATGAGGAGGAGATACTGTACACCATATGAAAGGTCCATCTCCATTCCTCAATATAACGTCATGTTCCCAACAAATGAGGAAGAGATACTGTACACCATATGAAAGGTCCTTCTCCATTCCTCAGCATAATGACATGAAGTGGAAGAAGGTTCATTTTTTAATATATAAATACCGTTACCATGCGATTTTAGTAAATTGTCTTCCTAAACTGTTTTTTATTCATATTTTGTGGTTATAATTGAAACCAATTCCATGCCTGGTCTCTGAAAAACTCATAACATGTGTTTAAAAATTGCTTTCCAACAGATGGAAGCCATGTTGGGAATACCACAGAAAGACATAATCATTTATCTGCAGACTGTTATGAAGAAGATAAGGACATCACACAATATTCTCTAGGAGTGAATCCCATTACTCGAAACATAAATCACAGACTTTACCCATTAGGGAGATCAATGAATCCCTCTAATCCGGAGGAATCTTCTGATCAATCACATACTGTTACTCCAGATATGCATCAGAAATCTCACACTGCGGAAGGAACAATGGATCATTCTAATTCCAAGGAATCTTTAAATTATGGAGTTCACAGAGGAAAGAGTTCATTGTCAAGTTTGGTGTCTGGAAACTTAGTACTGGTTAGACACGAGGAAAGTAGCCTATCTATTCGTCCCTATTCATGTCCAGACTGCGGGAAATGTTTCATTCTAAAAGGAAACCTTCTAAGACACCAGAGAGTTCACACGGGTGAGCGCCCTTTTTCCTGTTCGGAGTGCGGGAAATGTTTCTCTCAGAAAGGCGTTCTTATTAGACACCAAAAAAGCCACACTGGGGAGCGTCCTTTTTCCTGTTCAGAGTGCGGGAAATGTTTCACTGAGAAAGCAAGCCTTCAATCACACCAGAGGATTCACACTGGGGAGCGCCCCTTTTCCTGTTCGGAGTGCGGGAAACGTTTTACTCAGCAGAGCATACTTCTTAGACATCAGAATATTCACACGGGTGAAAATTCTTTTCCATGTTTGGAGTGTGGGAAACGTTTCTCCAGGAAAGGAAGTCTGGTTGGACACCAGAAACTTCATGCTCGGGATCGCCCTTTTACATTTGAGAGTGTGTGAAATATTTGACACGAAAAGATGATCTAATAAAGCAACTTGTTGGAGGGTCTCAACGTGCCCAGTGGGAATCCCTCACCAATGCGCTCGCTAATGGCCGGGACACAGGCACAGGGAGCCGCGGTCATGTAAAGATCAGCTTTATGGCGGCGCTCCAATTTAGAAACGAGTCGTTCGCCTTGCACAGTTCCACCTTGTACATTAAGAACTTCTCTGTAGACACTCGTCCTGTGTAACCATATACCTTCTCCTCTCTTCCGAATGCAGCATTTCTGAGGGGATACCATGGAGCCTGGGTCCCGCTCCACCAGCACAGCCATGATTGCCACCTCACGACAATGTGAGAATCCCGCCATTCACACAACACAGACCTCTCTAGCCAACGAGCCCCAACATTTTGTTTGGTTCCACTTCTGTCTCCTCTCGTGCCTCCAGGCTGGGTCAATAGGTTCCCCATGCCATGACGTTGGTCCATAATATGGGGTACCGATCGCTAGGGAGTGGATCACGCTAACCAACCCCCTCACTTCCAGGGTTACCGTCCCCCATGCCAAAGCACTAACCTTCCTCTGGCTGGCTGCTCTAACATTCTTCACTATTTCACTGGTTACCCAACAAATGGCACTCATCTCCCACCAACTCCACAGCATGGTTAACCCTTCCATAATGACCCTCTTGTATCACCTCTCCATCCCCTCTAGTACAAGCCCTGTTCTTATATACGCCTTGCATGGACCCCTTTGTAGGAACTTCAGACCAGGCACTTCATAACTTTGAGAACTTTTACTTGAACTTCTTGAAATTACAGAACTAATGTGACACAGTCTCTCAAAAGGTCTTTCCATACAAAGCTTAGTTCATCCTAGCTTAGGCTGCCCAAGTCATACTTCTAGATAGGGAAAGTCCTTTCATCAGAGTCCAATTCCGACTTCTGGTTCCCCCGACTGGGTACCACAAAAGGGGGCCACGTGCTTAGTACAGTTTCACATGGGAATTAAGAAGAAATGCTGCCCCATGTGAAACTGTACTAAGCATGTGCCCCCCTTTTAGGGGTACCCAGTCGGGGTACCAGAAGTTGGAAATGGACTCTGATGAAAGGACTTTCCCTATCTAAAGGTATGACTTGGGCAGCCTAAGCTAGGATGAACTAAGCTGTGTATGGAAAGATCTTTTGAGAGACTTTCCTTCCTCTTTATTCCCATGTGGAAGGGATGTGGCACCATGTGAAACTGCACTGAGCACATGGCCCCCCTTTTGGGGTACCGGAAGTCAGAAATGGACTCTGATGAAAGGACTTTCCCTATCTAGAGGTAGGAATTGAGCAGTCTAGGATAGGATTAACTAATTTGTGTATATAAAGATCTTTTGAGAGACTTCCCTTCCACATGGGAATTAAGAAGAAGGAATGCTGCCCCATATGGAAGGGAAGTCTCTCAAAAGATCTTTATACACACAGATGAGTTAATCCTATCCTAGACTCCCCAATTTATACCTCTAGATAGGGGAAGTCCTTTCATCAGAGTCCACTTCCGACACCCCGACTGGGTACCCCAAAGGGGGGACCATGTGCTCATTACAACTTCACATGGTGCAACATTCCTTCCTCTTTATTCCCTTGTGGAAGGGAAGTCTCTCAAAAGATCTTTCCTTACACAGCTTAGTTCATCCTAACCTAGACTGCCCAATTCATACCTCTAGATAGGGGAAGTCCTTTCATCAGAGTCCATTTCTGACTTCTGGTACCCCAAAAGGGGGGCCACGTGCTCAGTGCAGTTTCACTTGGTGCCACATCCCTTCCACATGGGAATAAAGAGGAAGGAAAGTCTCTCAAAAGATCTTTCCATACACAGCTTAGATCATCCTAGCTTTGGCTGCCCAATTCATACCTCTATATAGGGAAAGTCCTTTCATCAGAGTACATTTCTGACTTCTGGTAGCCCGACTGGGTACCCCAAAAGGGGGGCCATGTGCTTAGTGCAGTTTCACATGGGGCAGCATTCCTTCTACTTAATTCCCATGTGGAAGGGAAGTCTCTCAAAAGATCTTTGTATACACAGATGAGTTAATCCTATCCTAGACTGCCCAATTCATACCTCTAGATAGGGCAAGTCCTTTCATCAGAGTCCATTTCTGACTTCCGGTACCCCAAAAGGGGGGGGCACGTGCTCAGTGCAGTTTCACATGGTGCCACATCCCTTCCACATGGGAATAAAGAGGAAGGAAAGTCTCTCAAAAGATCTTTCCATACACAGCTTAGTTCATCCTAGCTCAGGCTGCCGGATGCATATCTCTAGATAGGGGGAAGCCCTTTCATCAGAGTCCAATTCTGACTTTCATTGCCTCGACTGGGTAACCCAAAAGGTAGGCTATGTGCTCAGAACAAATTCACACGGTGCAGCATTCCTTCCTCTTTATTCCCATGTGGAAGAGAAGTCTCTCAAAAGATCTCTCCATACACAGCTTAGATCATCCTAGCTTAGGCTGCCCAATTCATACCTCTAGATAGGGAACATCCTTTCAGAGTTCATTTCCGAGTTCTGGTACCCCAAAATGGGGGCCACATGCTCAGTGCAGTTTCACATTGTGTAATATTCCTTCTTCTTTATTCCCTTGTGGAAGGGAAGTCTCCCAAAAAATCTTTCCATACACAGCTTAGTTCATCCTAGCTTAGGCTGCCCAATGCATATCTTTAGATAGGGTCAAAGTCCTTTCATCAGAGTCCATTTCCAACTTCCGGTACACCGACTGGGTAACCCAAAATGGGGGCCACGTGCTCAGTACTCCTTCATATGGTGAATTATTCCTTCCTCTGTATTCCTATGTGGAAGGGAAGACCCTGAGAGACTTTATTTATCACCCTCCACAAGGGGGCAGTGCTATGAACAACCGGGAGTGAGCAGGCTTAACTCCTTCCTAATTCCCTGGGCAGCATATTACACAAAAAAACTCACTAACAAAGACTTCATTATAACACAGTGCAAATCAGTAACATAATATAACACCCCAACAGTAGGCACCTGCCTACAAACTGTTCCATCAATGGAACAACTGTATGATTATAAATGAGTTCATAGAGGAGAACATCCTAGCAAAAGGGATATTTTGGGTCAGAAGCATAACTAGAACCTTCAGGGACCCGGTGCAAGAAAACATGAGGGGACCCCCTGACATCCCTCCCTCCCCCGAAAAAAAGTATGATATTGATCCTTTTTTTTTTTTTCCAGTATATAAAACAAAACATTTCTGTTTCTGATTTCAACTTGTCTTAAGGACAATGTTGGAATAAGCGACGGTGGCACATGGGGGGACCTAAGTAGGGAAGCAGTTTAACCTTTCCATCTGTCCCGGGGCCCTTTCCACTGGTCCCAGGTCCCATTCCATTGGTCCTGTGACCCTTTCCATCGGTCGTGTGGCCCTTTCCATTGGTCTTGGGGCCGTTCCCGTCGGTCCTGGGTCCCTTGCCACTGACCCCGTGTCCCTTTCCATCAGTCTTGTGTCCCTTTCCATTGGTCTCATGGCCCTTTTTAATTGGTCTTGTGGCCCTTTTCATCGTTCTTGTGGCCCTTTCCATCGATCTTGGGGCCCTTTCTGTCACTCCTGGGGCCCTTGCCACTGGTCCCGGGGTCCCTTGCCACTGGTCCTGGGTCTATTGACATCAGTCTTGTAGCCCTTTCCATCAGTCTTGTGGCCCTTTCCATCGGTCTCAAGGCCCTTTCCATCGGTCTCGTGGCCCTTTCCATCGATTTCAGGGCCCTTTATGTCACTTCTGGGACCCTTGCCACTAGTCCTGGGTCCATTGACATCAATCTTGTGGCCCTTTCCATTAGTCTCGTGGACTTTTCCATCAGTCTTGGGACCCTTCGCTGTGGTTATGGGGCCCTTCCCTCCGAGCCCAAGGCCTTTCCCATTGATCAATGGGCCCCTTTATCACAGTCCCGCAGTGGGACACTTTCACATGTTTTGCAGCGGTCCCCCTCTTGCTATCTTGGGCCTCCCCATGATGGCAGAACACCAGGGCCTGGTCGCAAGTGCGGCCTTGGTAGTTCTACCACTGTTCTTGGTATAGATAAAGTCTCCGATGGGAGTCTCCAATGATAGGACCTGACTACTACACATCCTCTCTCTCTTTTTGCCCACATTGGGGTGTCCTTATTCCTTTTTTTACATTCTCATTAAAATGGAAAAAAAAAATCCTACCAGGGAGCGTGGGAGCCCCTTATAATGGGGGCAGCAGGAATGCAGACCCAGGAACCTTGCTAGTACCGGGTTGGACCCCCTTTTGCCTTCAGAACTGCCTTCATTCTTCGTGGCATAGATTCAAAAAGGTGTTGGAAACGTTCCTCAGAGATTTTGGTCCATAGTGACATGATAGCATCACGCAGTTGCTACAGATTTGTTGGCTGCACAGCCATGATGCCAATCTCCCGTTCCACCACATCCCAAAGATGTTCTATTGGATGAGATCTGGTGACTGTGGAGGCCATTGGAGTACAGTGACCTCATTGTCATGTTCAAGAAACCAGTGGTGAGATGATTGGAGCTTTGTGACATGGTGCATTATCCTGCTGGAAGGAGCCATCAGAAGATGGGTACACTGTAGTCATAAAGGGATGGACATATACTCAGGTTGACCATGGCATTTAAATGATGCTCAATTTATACTAAGGGGCCTAAAGTATGCCAAGAAAATATCCTCCACTCCACTGAACCGGTGATACAAGGCAGGATGGATCCATGCTTTCATGTTGTTTACACCAAATTCTGACCCGACCATCTGAATGTTGCAGCTGAAATCGAGACTCATCAGACCAGGCAACATTTTTCCAATCTTCTATTGTCCAATTTCAGTGAGCCTGTGCAAATTTTAACCTCAGTTTCCTGTTAGCTGACAGGAGTGGCACCCAGTGTGGTCTTCTGCTGCTGTAGCCCATCTGCTTCAAGGTTTGATGTGTTGTGCGTTCAGAGATGATATTCTGCATACCTTGGATGTAACGAGGGGTTATTTGTGTTACTGTCGCCTTTCTATCATCTCTAACCAGTCTGCCCATTCTCCTCTGACGTCAACAGGGCATTTTCCTCCAAACAACTGCCGTTCGTTGGATATTTTCTCTCTGTAAACCTGAGAGATGGTTGTGCATGGAAATCCAGGAAATACTCAGACCAGCCCGTCTGGCACCAGCAACCATGCCACGTTCAAAGTCACTTAAATCCCCTTTCTTCTACATTCTGATGCTCGGTTTGAGATTTAGCAAGTCGTCTTCACCACGTCTAGATGCCTAAATGCGTTGAGCTGCTGCCATGTGATTGGCTGATTAGCAGTTTGTGTTACCGAGCAATTGAACAGGTTTACCTAAGTCTGGTAAGTGAATGTATACCAGGGAAATTCCTTACAGCACATTTTTTAGATTTTCTATGTAGGGGGTTGATCTCTATTCTCAATGTTACATTGTAATTCATATATAAACACTGTTACCCAACAAATGAGGAGGAGATACTGTACACCATATGAAAGGTCCATCTCCATTCCTCAATATAATGTCATGTTCCCAACAAATGAGGAGGAGATACTGTACACCATATGAAAGGTCCATCTCCATTCCTCAATATAATGTCATGTTCCCAGCAAATGAGGAGGAGATACTGTACACCATATGAAAGGTCCATCTCCATTCCTCAATATAATGTCATGTTCCCAACAAATGAGGAGGAGATACTGTACACCATATGAAAGGTCCATCTCCATTCCTCAATATAACGTCATGTTCTCAACATATGAGGAGGAGATACTGTACACCATATGAAAGGTCCATCTCCATTCCTCAATATAATGTCATGTTCCCAATAAATGAGGAGGAGATACTGTACACCATATGAAAGGTCCATCTCCATTCCTCAATATAACGTCATGTTCCCAATAAATGAGGAGGAGATACTGTACACCATATGAAAGGTCCATCTCCATTCCTCAATATAACGTCATGTTCCCAACAAATGGGGAGGAGATACTGTACACAATATGAAAGGTCCATCTCCATTCCTCAATATAACGTCATGTTCCCAACAAATGAGGAGGAGATACTGTACACCATATGAAAGGTCCATCTCCATTCCTCAATATAACGTCATGTTCCCAACAAATGGGGAGGAGATACTGTACACCATATGAAAGGTCCATCTCCATTCCTCAATATAATGTCATGTTCCCAATAAATGAGGAGGAGATACTGTACACCATATGAAAGGTCCATCTCCATTCCTCAATATAACGTCATGTTCCCAATAAATGAGGAGGAGATACTGTACACCATATGAAAGGTCCATCTCCATTCCTCAATATAACGTCATGTTCCCAACAAATGGGGAGGAGATACTGTACACAATATGAAAGGTCCATCTCCATTCCTCAATATAACGTCATGTTCCCAACAAATGAGGAGGAGATACTGTACACCATATGAAAGGTCCATCTCCATTCCTCAATATAACGTCATGTTCCCAACAAATGAGGAGGAGATACTGTACACCATATGAAAGGTCCATCTCCATTCCTCAATATAATGTCATGTTCCCAACAAATGAGGAGGAGATACTGTACACCATATGAAAGGTCCATCTCCATTCCTCAATATAATGTCATGTTCCCAACAAATGAGGTGGAGATACTGTACACCATATGAAAGGTCCATCTCCATTCCTCAATATAATGTCATGTTCCCAACAAATGAGGAGGAGATACTGTACACCATATGAAAGGTCCATCTCCATTCCTCAATATAACATCATGTTCCCAACAAATGAGGTGGAGATACTGTACACCATATGAAAGGTCCATCTCCATTCCTCAGCGAGATGACATTTTTTCCAAGAAATTAAGTGGAAGAAGGTTTATCTTTTAATGTATAAATACGGTGTGATCTGAGTAAATTTGTATTCTTAAACTGACTTTTATTCATATTTTGTGGTTACAATTGAAACCAATTCCATGCCTGATTTCCGAGAAACTTATATTTAATAATTGCTTTCCAACAGATGGGATCTATGTCTGGAATACCACAGAGAGACGTCATAATTTATCTACAGACGATTATGAGGAGCACAATGACATCACGCGATATTCTCCAGGAGTGAATCCCATTACTCAAAGCCTAAATCCCAGACCTTACCAATTGGGGAGATCAATGGATCCCTCCAATCCTGAGGAACCTTCTGACCCAATCACATATATTTACTCCAGATGTCCATCTGAGACCTCACACTGCGGAAGGAACATTAGATCCATAAAATTCCAAGAAATCTCTAAGATATGGAGATCACACAGGAGAGATTTCATGGTCAGGTTTGGTGTGTGGGAGCACAGCACTTGTTAGGCTCAAGAAAAGTAATACAGCTGAGCATCGCTATTCATGTCCAGAGTGCGGGAAATGTTTTAGTAAGAAAGGAAATCTTAACTCACACGGGTGAGCGTTCGTTTTCCTGTTCAGAGTGCGGGAAGTGTTTTAGCAAGAAAAGACAACTCAGTGAGCACCAGAGAATACACACGGGCGAACATCCTTTTTCCTGTTCAGAGTGCGGGAAGTGTTTCAGTGGGAAAATAAATCTTATTGTACACCAGAGAAGTGACACGGGCGAGCATTTGTATTCCTGTTCAGAGTGTGGAAAATGTTTTACTGAGAAAGGAAAATTATTAGACACCAGAGAATTCACACCGGTGTACGTCCTTTTTCTTGTTCAGAGTGCGGGATAAACAATCAGCACAGACCCCCCCCTGTCAGGAGAGCAGCCGATCGGCTCTCCTTAACTCGCGTCTTTCAGACATGAGTGAGGAAAAGCCGATCAACGGCTCTTCCTGTTTACATCGTGATCAGCTGTGATTGGACACGGCTGATCACGTGGTAAAGAGTCTCTGTCAGAGACTCTTTATTAGATCGTAGTTGCTGTGTGTCAGACTGACGTGCCGCAACAACGATCGCCGCGATGCGCGCCCCCGGTGGCGCGCAGCAGCTTGGTATCCTGAAAGACGTCATATATCGCAACCAATTTGCCGACGTCATTTTGTTATATGGCAGGCGGTAAGTGGTTAATAAAGCGCTCGTCAAACATGTAGGTATCTTTTATTCTTACTATTACTATGTACCCATTATTCATTCACATAAAGAAGGCTTCCAGATTTCAATAAACATTTCCCCGCAGACCCCCACAACCACCGGGCCAGGGTTGTGGGGAAGAGGCCCTTATCCCCATCGACATGGGGAAAAGATTTTTTTCCAGGCCTTCCCCATTGGCAAGGCACCCCCCATGTTGAGGGCATGTGGCCTGGTTTGGTTATGGGGGAAGCACATGCTTGTCGCCAGCCAGGTTGTCTGCTCAGACGAGGGGGCTTGGATTTTTTTTTTTTTTTTTTAGGGAGACCTCCATTTTTATTTTTTTTTATTACATGGGGTACCCCATTAAAATTTAGATCCAAATTAAAAAGCGGCAGGTTTGGCCATCTTATCCCGGGGAGTGGAGTCCATCCCAGTGGCCTTAAGGGTTACAGCGACCCATGTTCTACTAAGCGCTAGACTATCAATAGTGGGACACTGGAGAGATCATGAAGTACTCTCTCTAAAGTGAAGTTATTAAGATGACCAATACACACGTTACATATGAGATCATGTTTGCCTCATCACAACTACCAAACAATTTATTCCCGTTGGAAGCCATGGACCGAATGTCCAATCTAATCTTGTTCTCTTGTTTTCTTTATGTTCTTACTTATAAAGTGATATACAATATGTACTTCTCAGGGCATATTTAAAGAGATCTCAGCTTGAACATGACTTGTTCTACATGTAACTACCTTATACATTGCTGCTGCCTTATGATGTTAACTGTATCTTCATATACTCAATAAAAAAAGTATTGCAATTAAAAAGGGTCTGGTGTGCACTTTGGGGGGGAAACTATACAACAATTTAGGATGTGCCCTAGCAAACGTGACACTTGAAAAAAGAAGATCCAGTTTAATCACTAGCCGCCATTGTTATACGGCGGCAGGTTGGCTCTCCTGGGCAAATTGGCGTAGCTGTACGCCGGCCCGTAAAATAGCTTTAACAGGCACGTTCGCTCCACCGGAGATGCGCATGCCCGCCGTGTGACGTAGGAGCCGATGCGCGCGGCCAGTGGCCACAATGTCAGCCGGGCACCCGCGATCGCTCCTGAGAAAGACAGAACGTGGGATCTGTCGATGTGAACAGACATACCCCCGTTCTGTCAGGTAGGGGAGAGAGATCTGCTGTTTCTAGTGGTTAGAAACAGCGACGTCTCTCTGTACTCCCTGTCAGTACACTGCCCCCACAGTTAGAAACACCTCCCTAGGACACACTTAACCCCTTGATCATAGGCGTACGCAAGGGGTGTGCCAGGTGTGCCTGGGCACACCCTAATCCTGGAGTTGACAACCCATCAATTGTGGGCAGGTGACAGGTAAACCATGATCTTTACTTGCCAACCCCCTGAACCTGGACAGAATAGGCAGTGGGGGAGGGGGGGTGGAAATTAGTGGAACCGATCTGTATTTTCTCCTGCAGCAGCTTAAAGTAGGCTTCTCCTCTTCTCCCTCTCGCCGACATTGAGCTGCTACAGGAGGAAAGTACAGGGGATCGGTACCAATATATGCCACCCCTCTTGTCCCAGTTAACCTTCTTTCTGCTGCCCAAGTGCCCCTGTGTGCTCCCCCCCCCCCATTGTTTCAGGATGAAGAGCGGGGAAGAGGCCAGTTAATATGTCACAAACGCATTTGTGTTGGAGCTTTGAGGTGCACACCCTAATGCAATAGGCTGCGCACAGCTATGTCCTTGATTGACCCCTAGTGTTAACCCCTTCCCTGCCAGTGACATTTATACAGCAATTAGTTGCTATTTATAGCACTGATCGCTGTATAAATGTCTGTAAAAAGTGTCCGATCTGTCCACCGCAATGTCGCAGTCCCACTAAAAATCGCAGCCATTAGTAGTAAAAAAAAAAAAATAATAATAAAAATGCCATAAATATATCCCTTATTTTGTAGACGCGATAACTTTGTGCACACCAGTCAATATACACTTATTGCGATTTTTTTTTTTTACCAATAATATGTTGAAGAATACATATTGCCCTAAACTGATGAAAAAATGTGTTTTTTAAAAAAGATTTTGGGATATGTATTATAGCAAAAAGTAAAAAATATTGGGTTTTTTGAAAATAGTTGTTTTTTTTTTTTGTTTATAGCGCAAACAATAGAAACTGCAGAGGTGATCAAATACCACCAAAAGAAAGCTCTTTTTGTGGGAAAGAAAGGACATCAATTTTGTTTTGGTACAACATCGCACGACCGCGCAATTGTCAGTTAAAGCGACGCAGTGCCGAATCGCAAAAAATGGTCTGGTCATTAAGGGGGGCAAATCCTTCCGGGGCTAAAGTGGTTAAATTGCCGCCAAATGACATTTTAAAACCAGCTTCATTTTATTTTTTTCACAAACCGAACGCAAACCCCACTGGCTGCATGCGCTGCTCGAAGCTAAATTTTCCAACAAGCCGGTTCATGAGATGTTGATTGATAGCTTGAAATTCTCGTGAATGAGAATGGCTATACAGCTTTGGGAACAGGACCTTCTGATACCTCTTATAATGAATTGTATTATAATTGTACTGTCCCGTTTTTTAAATTATTATTATTATAATACAGGATTTATATAGCGCCAAGAGCTTGCACAGCGCTTTACAACAGGAGGGCAGACAGTACAGTTACATTACAATTCAATACAGGAGGAATCAGAGGGCCCTGCTTGTTAGAGCTTACAATCTAGGAGGGAGGGTCAAGTGATACAAAAGGTAATAACTGTGGGGGGATGATCGGACAGTTTGGGGTAGGGAGTTCCATAGGATGGGAGAGGCTCTGGAAAAGTCCTGGAGGCGAGCATGGGAGGAGGTGACGAGGGAGCTAGAGAGCAGGAGGTCTTGGGAGGAATGAAGAGAACAATTAGGTTGGTATTTAGAGACCAGGTTAGTGATGTAGCTGGGGGCTGAGTTGTGGATGGCATTGTAAGTTGTTGTCAGTATTTTGAATTTTATTGGTTGGGTGAGTGGAAGCCAGTGGAGGGATTGGCAGAGAGGAGTAGCAGACACAGGATTGGTAAGGTGGATGATCCTGGCAGCACCATTCATGATGGACTGAAGGGGGGATAGCCTATGTAAAGGTAATCCAATTGTAAAGCACTGCACAAACTGATAGCAATATATAAATTCTGAATAATAATAATCTCATATCATGGTATTTAAATTTATTCAGTAAGTATTAATATACTATCACATTTCTGTTTTTTATCAGAAACAATTGAGTACTGTCCATTTTTTATTTGCACTAACTTACAATTTTTCAGGACAAGCTGTACCCCCTTCTTCTTTTATTATAATTTATATATCGTTTATGTTTTAAATGTTTGCCAATCTGGTTGTGTAGTAACGAGTGCTAAGTAATTGAAGAACGAGGCCGTGCAGAAAATGTTATAACATGATAGGAACAGCAGTTTCTACATTCTCACACAAGGTGGCGATCTCCCTTAGAGAGCATGGAATGCACAGACAGGAAGTAATGTAAGGAGCAGACAGGAAGTGATGTAAGGTGCAGACAGGAAGTGATGTAAGGTACAGACAGGAAGTGAGGTAGGGATATAAATAAGAAGTTTCCAGAGAGAGTCGAGTGGGGAGGAAGTAGAGAGGAGACCACAATCGGCAGCAGAGGAGGTAATAAGATATTATTTTATATTTACCCCAGTCATGTCCGTCCTCGTAAAATAATGGATACCATGTATTCTCTGGATCAGGATATGGGAAGGAAGAAGACTGAACTACATTACAAGTTCTAATCAAGGCAGCCGAAGGAACGAACATCCCTACAGTACATAGAATAGGGGATAACGTTTCGTTATTTCATGGTAGTGACCCCATCTGTAGCTTCAAGAAATATTATTGGAGGACTGGGCAATAAACTCTAATTACCCTTTCACTGCCCTGGACACAAGGCTTTGATAGGAACAGGTACAAACAAGGCCAAGCATAAATCCCAAGGAAAAAACCAAGGTTAAAGTGGTGTTCCGGCCAAAATTATACTTTTTAAATAAAAATACCCCTATAATACACAAGCTTAATGTATTCTAGTAAAGTTAGTCTGTAAACTAAGGTCTGTTTTGTTAGTTTATAGCAGTAGTTTGTTATTTTATAAACTTACAGCAGGCCGTGGCCATCTTAAGTGTGGGCATCTGAAGCCAGACTGTATTTCTTCCTGGATCTCATCCTTGCAGATCTCGCACATGCTCAGTGCAGCACAAGCAGTGTAATAGGTTTCAGGTCAGGTTTCCATAGCAACGGCAGTGTCAGAGGAAGTTGCCGCCCCTTCCCAGAAGGCATTGCAAACAGGAAATGATGCGATGGGCCAAGGCCAGGGAGGAGGAAGTGAAAAATTAATACAGCAGTAGGTGCTGAGAATTTTTTTTTTAAATATCCAATTTGTTTACAGTGCACAGTTTAGTGAGGGATGCTGAAGAGTTGTAAAAGGGATCTCTGGTTTACATTAACTACATGCCGACCACCACATGTAGATATATGTCAACAGAATGGCACGGACTGGCAAATGGCGACCCTGCCGCGAGCTCCGTAATCGTGCCCGCTTGACCCGCGGACTTGGTGTCCGCCGGAGTCCCGCGATCGTGTCACGGAGCTGAAGAACGGGGATGTGTCAGTGTAAACACAACATCTCCCCGTTCTTCCTAGTGTCACTCATAGCCACGCCCCCTGTTAGAATCACTCCCTAGGACACACTTAACCCCTTCCTAGCCCCCTAGTGGTTAACCCCTTCACTGCCAGTCACATTTACACAGTAATCAATGCATTTTTAATCGCACTGATCGCCGCCATTACTAGTAAAAAAAAAATATTAATAAAAATGCCATAAATCTATCCCCTATTTTGTAGACGCTATAACTTTTGAGCAAACCAATCAATATACGCTTATTGTGATTTTTTTTTTTTTTTTTTTACCAAAAATATGTAGAAGAATATGTATCAGCCTAAACTGAGGGAAAAAAATGTTTTTTTTAATATATTTTTTTGGGGATATTTAATATAGCAAAAAGTAAAAAATATTGCTTTTTTTTCAAAATTGTCGCTCTTTTTTTGTTTATAGCATAAAGAAAAATTAAAACTGCAGAGGTGATCAAATACCACCAAAAGAAAGCTCTATTTGTGGGGAAAAAAAGGACGTCAGTTGTGTTTGGGAGCCATGTCGCACGACCGCGCAATTGTCAGTTAAAGAGACGCAGTGCCGAAACGCAAAACGTGCTCTGGTCTTTGGCCAGCCAAATGGTCCGAGACTGAAGTGGTTAAGTGAGATTACGTGTTCTTTAAAGCGGTAGTGAACCTCTGGAATAAAAAAAAAAACCCTGCAAGACAATGGCATAATATGCAAGCATGCATCGCATACTAGCATATTATGAAATACTTACTTTAAAACAAAGCCCCCACAGCGGCGCCCGGACACTGCTGAGGGAGCTGACCTGTTCCCCTAGCGTTCCTTCCAGGTTCATGGGCTCTGGCGCTGTAAGTGGCCAGAGCCACAGTGATGTCACTCCCGTGCATGCGTGCAGGAGCCCTCAGTTCCGGCAAGAAGTTCTGAAGTCCCAGCACTATATGCCCGACCTTCAGAGCGCATGTGCCACTGGCATCAGCGGCTACATGCAGGGTGAATATCTCCTAAATGATGCACGTTTAGGGAATATTCATTTTACCTACAGGTAAGCCTTTATTATAGGCTTACCTGTAGGTAAAAATAACAATGCTGGGTTTACAACTACTTTAATATCATAAAGGAAGCAGTTTGAGGTTTCCGAATTATGGAGGAACTCTGTGCAGACATTATTCATTACAATACAGTCCAGATAATTCTCAGTTTATTATCCGTCTACAGAGAGGAGACTCCTGTATAGATGAGATGACCACATCAGTAAGGATGAACAAAGACCAAACTCATGTGCCGGAGAGGATACTAAACCTCACCCTGGAGATCATCTACCTGCTGACCGGAGAGGTGAGGAGGATTCTGGGAGGTCACATGACATCACTCCGATCTCTATTAATAAAACAGACCTGACCGGAGAGGTGAGGAGAATTCTGGGAGGTCACATGACTTCACTCTTATCTCTATTAATAAAACACAGACCTGACTGGCGAGGTGAGGAGGATTCTGGGAGGTCACATGACTTCACTATTATCTCTATTAATAAAACACAGACCTGACCGGAGAGGTGAGGAGGATTCTGGGAGGTCACATGACATCACTCTTCTCTCTATTAATAAAACACAGACCTGACCGGAGAGGTAAGGAGGATTCTGGGAGGTCACGTGACATTAGGGATGAGCTGAACACCCCCCTGTTCAGTTCGCACCATAACATGCGAACAGGCAAAAAGTTCGTTCGAACACGCAAACACCGTTAAAGTCTATGGGACATGAACATTAATAATTAAAAGTGCTAATTTTAAAGGCTTATATGCAAGTTATTGCCATAAAAAGTGTTTGGGGACCTGGGTCCTGCCCCAGGGGACATGGATCAATGAAAAAAAAAGTTTCAAAAACGGACGTTTTTTTCAGGAGCAGTGATTTTAATAATGCCTAAAGTCAAACAATAAAAGTGTAATATCCCTTTAAATTTCGTAGCTGGTGGGTGTCTATAGTATGCCTGTAAAGGGGCGCATGTTTCCCGTGTTTAGAACAGTCTGACAGCAAAATGACATTTCAAAGAAAAAAAGTCATTTAAAACTACTCGCGGCTATTGCATTGCCGGTCCGACAATACACATAAAAGTTCATTGATAAATGAACAGGGGAACCCCGAACCAAAATTAAAAAACAAAAAAAATGACGTGGGGGTCCCCCTAAATTCCATACCAGACCCTTCAGGTCTGGTATGGATTTTAAGGGGAACCCCGCGCCACAATAAAAAAAAAAAAACGGCGTGGGGACCCCCCAAAAATCCATACCAGACCCATATCCGAGCACGCAACCTGGCAGGCCGCAGGAAAAGAGGGGGGGACGAGAGCGCCCCCCCTCCTGAACCGTACCAGGCCACATGCCCTCAACTTTTGGAGGGTGCTTTGGGGTAGCCCCCGAAAACACCTTGTCCCCATGTTGATGAGGACAAGGGCCTCATCCCCACAACCCTAGCCGGTGGTTGTGGGGGTCTGCGGGCGGGGAGCTTATCGCAATCTGGAAGCCCCCTTTAACAAGGGGACCCCCAGATCCCGCCCCCCCCCTGTGTGAAATGGTAAGGGGGTACAAAAGTGCCCCTACCATTTCACTAAAAAACTGTCAAAAAATGTAAAAAATTACAAGAGACAGTTTTTGACAATTCCTTTATTTAAATGCTTCTTCTTTCTTCCTTCATCTTCTTCTTCTTCTGGCTCTTCTGGTTCTTCCTCCTGTGTTCTCGTCCAGCATCTCCTCCGCGGCGTCTTCTATCTTCTTCTCCTCGGGCCGCTCCGCACCCATGGCATGGGGGGAGGCTCCCGCTCTTCTCTTCATCTTCTTCTCTTCTTCATATTCTTTTCTTCTTCATCTTCTTCTCTTCTGCATCTTCTTCTCCGGGCCGCTCCGCACCCATGCTGGCATGATGGGAGGCTCCCGCTGTGTGACCCGTCTCCTCTTCTGACGGTTCTTAAATAACGGGGGGCGGGGCCACCCGGTGACCCCGCCCCCTCTGACGCACGGTGACTTGACGGGACTTCCCTGTGACGTCACGGGGAATGCCACAGGCCAGGTTGCGTGCTCGGATAAGGGTCTGGTATGGATTTTTGGGGGGACCCCACGCCGTTTTTTTAAAAAATTTTGGCGTGGGGTTCCCCTTAATATCCATACCAGACCTGAAGGGCCTGGTATGAAATTTAGGGGGACCCCCACGTCATTTTTTTTTTGTTTTTTAATTTTGGTTCGGGGTTCCCCTGTGGGGAATTCCCGTGCCGTTTTTATCAATGAACTTTTATGTGTATTGTCGGACCGGCAATTCATTAATAGCCGCGAGTAGTTTTAAATGACTTTTTTTCCTTTGAAATGTAATTTTGCTGTCAGACTGTTCTAAACACGGGAAACATGCGCCCCTTTACAGGCATACTATAGACACCCCCCAGGTATGAAATTTAAAGGGATATTACACTTTTATTGTTTGACTTTAAGCATTATTAAAATCACTGCTCCTGAAAAAACGGCCGTTTTTAAAACTTTTTTTTGCATTGATCCATGTCCCCTGGGGCAGGACCCAGGTCCCCAAACACTTTTTATGACAATAACTTGCATATAAGCCTTTAAAATTAGCACTTTTGATTTCTCCCATAGAATTTTAAAGGGTGTTACGCGGCATTTGAATTTGCCGCGAACACCCCAAATTGTTCGCTGTTCGGCGAACTTGCAAACAGCCGATGTTCGAGTCGAACATGAGTTCGACTTGAACTCGAAGCTCATCCCTACATGGCATCACTTTTATCTCTATTAATAAAACACAGACCTGACCGGAGAGGTGAGGAGGATTCTGGGAAATCTTTAGTGACAATTGTTACTTTCTGTCTATACACAGGATTATAAAGTAGTGAAAAAAATATCTGGTGATCCATTACCACCCATCACAGTGCCTCCACCTCACTGCCTGACAACAGAGGTAACTAGTGGCACGAAGATTCTAGAAGTCACCCAGAAGATCATTGATCTGCTGACAGGAGAGGTGAGCGGTGCCGGGAATTCTGGGACATTATCCAGTAACAGACAAGGGATGTGTCTGGATGGTGACTGTATCATTGTGTGTGTCAGGTTCCTATAAGGTGTCAGGATGTCACTGTCTATTTCTCCATGGAGGAGTGGGAGTATTTAGAAGGACACAAGGATCTCTACAAGGACGTCATGATGGAGGATCAGCCGCCCCTCACATCACCGGGTAAGAGGCGATTTTATTGTAAAGGAGAGAGCAGTACAGAGGGTCCACCTAGATCCCCCATCATCTGATAAACACATAGAAACAATGTATTCAGTCAGTGTGTGTGTTTCCTTCAGATGGATCCAGCAATGGGAACCCACCAGAGAGATGTCCCCATCCTCTGTATTCCCGGGATTGCCCACAGGAAGGTCACATCATCCCTCACCATCATCCGGTAGGTGGGACTGAGCATGTAAACCTAAAAATGTATTCTAAGCTCCAGATGATATTCTTCTGTATTCTCTTTTTCCTTCTTATAAATATATTGCATCATCTTTGGGCTTTAGGATGAAGAACTAATAGACATCAAAGCTGAGATAAAAGAGGAAGAAGAGGAGACGTTGGTGAGTGGAGATCAGCAGTCTATGGAGGAGGGGGAGATGATTATGAAAAGCGAACAGGAGGAATCTTCTCTACATATGGACACAAGTAAGTACCGTAATTAACTTTAAATGCAAAAACAGTTCCTTTTACTTCTATGAGGTATATATTATGTGCATTCAAATAATTTTATGGATTAACAAATGAATATCAATACACCCCACTAAAATGACCAGAGATGCAGATGAAGGAAGAAAACACAATTCTTCCTAATTCCAGATGAAAGTCAGATAAGACCGTCTGTCTATATTCTTCAATAAAATGTCATGTTCCCAACAAATGAGGTGGAGATACTGTACACCATATGAAAGGTCCATCTCCATTCCTCAATATAATGTCATGTTCCCAACAAATGAGGAGGAGATACTGTACACCATATGAAAGTTCCATCT